>NC_043710.1:44425894-44563375 GCF_006229205.1 Suricata suricatta
TCGTCGCAAGGTTCCCCGGTTCCTCCCACACGACCCATCGTTCAAGCCCTCACGTTTCTTCTAAAATTAATCCATAGGCTATTATTCAGTCCCCCATGTACTCATTTGTACACATGAAATCCATTTGTGTATCCCTGCAAAAGAAGAGTCCATACCCAGGAATGTGAGAAGCCACATCAAAAGTGAGACTGGTGTTTACAAAGGAACAACATAATTTCGCAACAGCGATATAGCTTTGGTTGGCGCTGTCCGACAGACATACTTTTAAAATCAGGATACAAACCAGAAACAGCAACATACATATTAGAAGGTATTACTACTTTCTGAAATTATACACTTTTAATCGTAAGAGCAAGTAATTTTCACACTGTGAAGGACTACTATTCCTACCAGCACTTAACATCACCTCACGTGGCGTGTGTGCGTGTTGTGCGTGCGTGTGCACACTTCTGGTTTGTCTTGTCTAGAACACAGCCTCCATGACAACTGGGATTAGTTTCCTCTGTTGTTGAATCCCTAACACACGAAAGAGTGGCTGGCACACAGTAAGTGATTAAAACATAGTTGTTGAATGAATTCCAATTTCTTTTAGTCCCCAACTCGTGTCCCCTTAGAATATAATGATGTTCTCAAGAGGCCAAAGGGTGTTGACTCATGCCAGGCCTTGTATTTATTTCAGGGCCTCTGAAGTCATGTGCTCAAGTCCAGTCTTCAGAGCCAAACCTTTTCCCCCATCGGTAAAAGGCCAAATCCAGTTGAACCAGTCAGATTACCACATGTAATCCTAAACACATAACAAACACGCATCTCTGGACCATATTCCAAGGAGGGGTGGGCCCTGCCTTTACGAAACTGTTCAGCAACTTTCACTTACTCCTTTATAGACTCAGAGTCATCATCTGGAATGTTCCTCTCCCTTATTCTAACTTGAGCTGGATCAATCCTCTACCTATCTGTGTAAGGTTAATTCCTCAAGGAAATCCACCCTGTCCCATTAATCACTCACGAGGAAACCTGCTCTGTCCCGCTAATTGTTCATGTCATTCAATGCTCTTCCTTCCAAAAACCCACCATACCTCACAATGACCTCTTTGTGGGTGGCTGGCGCTTGGTGTGTGTCTCCCTGTTAGATGTTACACCCTACGTGGGCAGACACTGTGGATGTGTGTGCAGGTGCTCGTAATGTTTTCAGATTGGACTGAAGGAATCTAGAGATTCCCAATGCAAAGCCAAATGAACACTAACAACAACAACAAGAGAGACTAGAGATTCTAGGCCCTCATGGGGACAGTCAGAAGATGGGACTGCCATATGCATTTTCATCAAAAAAATGTCTTGTATTGTGATAAAACATTCTACTGTCCTTTAAAAAAATTTTTTTTTAACATTTATTTATTATTGAGAGACAAAGAGAGACAGAGCATGCACATGGAAGGAGCAGAGAGAGAGAGGGAGACACAGAATCCAAAGCAGACTCCAGGCTGCTGTCAGCACAGAGCCTGATGTGGGGCTCGAACCCATGAACTGTGAGATCATGACCTGAGCCAAAGTCAGACACTTAAACAACAAGGCCACCCAGGTGCCCCCTCATTCTATTGTCCTTGTATCAGTGAAAACTACCACCATCTTGGGACTTTTGCCTCCCAGTGCATTGGAGTTCTGTTCCTTAAGAAATGGTCACAAGGAAAGAGAGAGACTTGCCTCACAGGAAATCCAGGTACTGAATGAAGAGAGAACTTCACAACTGGGGGTGGTTTATGGTAGTCAAAAGGGCATAACGGAATAGATTTGGGCTCCTGATCCCTCCGCTTATTTGCTAAACGTCCTAAGTTGTTGTGATGTGCCTGGGCCTCAGTTTCCTCCTCTGTAAAATACGGGAACCAGAATCTACTCATGGGGCACTACGGGGCCTGAACGAAGTAACTGATTATGGCGTACCCTGTAAGCTGCCAGGTGTCATACAAACACAAGTTATACAATGTGAAAAGCATTCCTGGGCCGAAACCCAGTCTTTGGCCAAAGAATCCCCTGTACTTTCCAGAAGAAAAAACAAAGAATCCCGGAGGGTAATCTTCATGTTTCTTTGTCTCAGCGCCCCTCGCAGAGAAGGACTTTAAGCAGCCGCCATCACCCTTCCTATAAAATCGCTCAGCCACGTGAGAAGAGGGACCCAGCCCGCCCTTCCCGCCCTGGCCCCAATAACTTGCCTCAGTGGGCCCGATGATCTACTTTACATGCCTTTCTTCATGTTTTCCCCTAGCTGTGGAGCAGGTTCTATTTTCCTACCAGCTACGAGAGTTCACAATCCGTAGACAGCGGTGTCAGTGGTCCACACACAGGCTCTCCACTCTGGTGATGGCCCGAGGCGCCTCCCCGATGCCACCGGCAGAGGCTCTCCTCTGAGCTCAAGTACAAATGCCCTGGAGAGGTCACCTCCAACTGTTCAGTGTGTTGGGATTCACAGCGGATGGTGAGCCCACCGGTGATACTTTCTGCTGACGGGAGAATGACAGCAAGGCGGTGAACTCGCAGGGAGCCCGGGGCCTCCGCGCACCGGGAGCCTGAGATCGGGGCGGGGGCTGGGGGAGGGTGAGCTACAGTGTGTAGAAAGGAGTTGGTGAGGATCCCGAAGACAAAACTCCTGATTCCTGCATTTTTGCGTTGGGCTCACCCACACACAGATGCGATGCTCATTCTCACAGCCAAGGAGTGGGAGAGAAGGAAGGGTCTGAGGCTCATCGGGCGGGGAAGAAGGGAGCTCACATATGTATGGGAAATAATGGGCCAGGCTGAGAACAATGGGATGGCAGGCGCTAGATGCTGGGGGTGGGGGTGGGGAGACAGAAAAGAAGAAAATGACACACAGAGTCCAGATGCCAGTGTTACTGGTATTTATATTATAACACAACGCTTTCTATATCAAACTCTAAAATACTACCTTGTTACTTCCTAAGAAGAGAATCACTCACTATCTCGAGAAAACCAGCAAAGGTGTGATCAATGTTTAGGCTTCAGTTTTAAAGACATGAATTTGAACCTCGAATCGACCAGATATTAACTGTGTGACTGTTGAGAAGTTACTTAACCCTCTGTTTCCTCATCTGTCAGACAGCACCTGCCTTTAGAGGGGTTTTGTGGGGATAACAGGTGACATGTGTATCAACAGTTTTGAACAGTGCCAGCCATAGGTCAGGGTTCAGTAACTGTCACCTACCTTTACATTTTACCAAACACAAGAGCCTATTATGCCTTTCCCCTCCAGCTCCAGCCTTCCCTGGAGTTTGAGGCACAGAGCATTTGGCTCTAAAAGTCTGCCTACCTGTCAACACGAATGCCTTTTTACTTAGCTGGAGGTGGGCTTGGTTACTCCCCCGCAGGTCCGTTTACGCACAGGTTATTTGTTAGGCATGAGGCGGGGGAAAGGAGAAGGCAGGCAGAGGCGTGGGAAGGTCAACGGGACAGCTTCAAGGCCCACCTCCCAGCACACTCACCGAGTCTGGGTCTCGCTGCTGCTCGAGGAAGGCTGAGAATTCCACCAGGCGAAGTTTCGTTGTGCCGATGGAGCGGCCCTGCCAGGCGGGGACCGAGGGAGCTGGGGCTGACGCAGGCTCAAACCCTGAAAGACCAATCGTCACCTTTAACGGAGGCTGCGAGCCTCCTCCCCTCGGGCCTCATGCCAATACTGGGGCAGGGCCCTGCAAAACGGCTGAGCCGGGAGGAAAGGCCTGCTGTCCCCCTCCACCTGAGTCCAGGTGTAGCATTGAGTCAGGCGGTGGGGGGGGGTCTGGCCAATGACCCCAGTGGGACATTGGTGATGTGGCTCCTCTCAAGGAGTCTAACTTCACCCCAGAGTAAAGGGTGAAGGACACCTCATCCTGGACAAGGTGCCCCTCTGGGGACCAAGGCCAAAAAGGCTGAAAGAGCCCAGTGAATCCTGCAAAGATCTCCTGAGAGACTGAGGCTCCCGGGCACTTTTGTGTTGGCTCATCTCCTTTCTTTCTGTTTTTTTTTTTTTTAAAGGTTTATTTATTTTGAGAGAGCGTGCAAGCAGGGGAGGGGCAGAGAGAGAGGGAGAGAGAGAATCCCAAGCAGGATCCATGTGGACAGAGGCACCCCCTACCTCCCAACACAGGACTCAGTCTCATGAACCATGAGATCATTACCTAAGCCAAGATCAAGAGTCATTTAATTGACTGAGAGGTGCCTAGCACCCCCTACCCGGTCCCTGAATCTCCTTTCCTAAGACTGCGGTCACCAGCACCACAGAATCGTGTCTCAGAATGTTCTGCAGTATCAGAACAGAGGGTAACACATGAACACACGCCCCATCTGGGACTCGATAATGGGGACAGTTCAGCTGAGTGACTGTGCACACGTGTCGGGGAGGGGGAGGAGCACCAGCTAGATTCAGGTTTCCCGGGCAAGCCTTCCGTGAAAGTTCTTCATTCAAGAAGGTGAAAGGAAGTGAAACCTACTGACATGAGGAAGGGTAAATAAACCCTATCTGCTCTCGAGGCCTGGACCGCCCAATCCAGCCTGTTTCTGATGAGGAAGGAACCACAGCAACTCCCCCTTCCAAGGGTCACCCAGGGTCCAAGTGAAAGTGATGGGGCTTCCCTTTCCTTTTTTCTCCCTTTTCAGTTTGTAAATGAATATACTTGACATATCTAAATCTTTCTTTTTCTTTTTTATTAAGAAAATTCTATTCCCAACGTGGGACTTGAACTCATGACCATGAGATCAAGAGTTACACATGCTCTACTGAGTCAGCCAGAAGACCATCTGAAAAGCTCCTGGGCAGAGACTGGGGACACTGGACACACCCATGACCCTCCTGAGTTCCAGGCTTAAGGAGGGTAGGGGCGAGGGAGGGAGGAGCACCCACAGACCTGCAGGGTGGGAGTTAGGGGGGACGCACTGCCATGGAACACAGTGATGGGCTGGCTGCCAGCTGCATGGGGTGCTCTCTAAGAAGGGAGCCCCGGGAGACTCACCTGGAATGGGGGCTGTGACTGCTGGCTGGATGGGGTAGGCCTGCTGCACGAAGGGCTTGACGCTGGGGACGAAGGGGTGGACAGTCACAAATCGAGACTTACAGCCGTGGCTACTCCCCAGGTCTGGCCTTGGCCTCCCAGGGCTAGGGACCCAGCCTGCACCCTCCCCCCGCCCAGAAGGTTCCCTGCCCGTAGGTGGTTGCACAGCCCGCTAAGACAGGGACAGTGACTCCCTCTGGTTGAGAGAGGCTAGCATGGGGTTGGGGACCAACCATCAAACCTCATGCCACCTCAGTGGGACAAGCTGGAAGGACACCAGTCTGATTCCCATATGCTGTGACCTCTACTGGGACCTCTCTTCTCGTCCCCGCAGCAACCAAGGTCGGGGGTCACCATTCCCAGGCTCCATCTCTTGGCCAAATGGCTCAAGTTCTTTTGAGACTAGGTGGGCAGGATCTCCCTGGGCTTCCAGTTTACGAGGCCTGCTTCAAGCAGGATGGTGTCTTAGCTGCCCTTCCCATGGGGAAAGCCAGCAAGGGCTGGGCCAGAGAACACCTCCCCTGTCCTCGCTCACGGAGACCTCAGGCTCTGCCCTCCAAAGCCATGAAGGGACGAGGCCTCTCTCCCTGTTTCCGGCTAGATGAACACTAATACCCAAGGTGGCAGTGAGCGGGGATGTAAGCAGCCTCCCACTGCCACTGGCCTCAGGGCATATGGTAGAGGACTTTGGTGACCCCAGGTTAAATCTCCTTTGTCCTGCAAGCCCCCAGGCAGTGGGATCCTAGAGCAATCCCCAGACTGTGCTGTGACCAGACCCTCATGGTCACCGCTGGGCCCTCCTTGGACTTACTCTTGTGAGGATCCTGGCTGCCCTGTTTGTATCATTCCTGGCCAGAACTAGAAGGCAAAATGCAAGAGGTTGTCAGAATGAGGGGTCTGCCTCGAAGCACCGTTTGGGAAGTCTACATTTTGCAACCCCCGCTAAAGGTAGTGGGTTCAGATCAGCCGTCAGCTGCAGAGTGATGTGCACAAGGCGGCAACCGCAGCCTTGGCCTGGCAGCCGGGGCTCCCAGCAGCTCCTCCTCCAGACCAGTGCCCTGAGGGCAGGGACCAGGCAGCAGCTCTTCGATGTTCTGACACCTAACAGAGATCTGGGCACATTATGCGGGGGAGGGGCGCACAAATATGTCGTCTGACTGCTTTATCCGTGCATCTCCTCCCCGATTCTTCTCTTCCTCCATTCTCAAACCTGCCCTGTGTGACAGTGTGCCTCCCCAGCTCACAGCACCCAGGGCCCAGCCTGGAGAGGATAAAGCTCCGAACAAGGGGCCAAGAGCTCGGAGAAGCAACGCGGACACCTCCTTTGCTGTAAGCTTCCCGGAGCCTTCTGGGGCCTGCCGACCCCTGCTGGGGAGGTGGCCTATGTGAAAGGAGCTCCAAAGGGAGACATAAGGCTCTGGGTTTGAGCCCTGAGGTCACTATCTATGGGACTACGATAGAAGTCCCCAAACTCTTGTTACCCCGTGGCCTCATCACCTGTGAAATGGCAACAATAACTAGAACCATTTAAGATTCTTTCGAACATTAAGGAGATTAGGACATTCAACTTCTCAGCCTTTGGTAGGTGCAGAATGAAAATGGTAGCAGAATACTTTGTCCCTTTGGGGGTTAGTAGCAGAATAAATACTTTGTCACTTAAAGTGATCCTGAGGACACAGGAAAGAGATCAAGGGCCAG
Source organism: Suricata suricatta (assembly GCF_006229205.1). Lineage (NCBI taxonomy): Eukaryota > Metazoa > Chordata > Mammalia > Carnivora > Herpestidae > Suricata > Suricata suricatta. The sequence goes on from NC_043710.1 coordinate 44,432,626, forward strand.
GAAAAAAAGCAGAAGCAGCAGGTCACCACGCAGAAGGGCACTGGCAAAGTCATACCTAATCCCATGTCTGCAGGGACCAGGGTCGCCTTCCTCCTCCTTTGTCTCCAGGCCCCCTCCCTCCTTCTCTCTCCTGCTCCTTCCCTCCCTATGACCACCTTGCCCCCAGCTTGTGACTTACCCCCGGCGCCCCCGGGAAAGCGGGGCGTGGGATCCCAGGCAGCCCCAGCTTGTTGTGAATGGCCGTGGCTGAGACGATCTGGGCCGACGACATGGCGGCCATGTGCTGCAGGGCCTTATCCTTGGCGGTCTGATCCTTGAAGGTGACAGTGACACACAGACTCAATACATGACACACGGCTACCAGGCAGCTTCCACAGGCACAGCCACGAGCACATGGACTAAATACAGAGCCACAAAAGAGGCCGGGGAAGCAAACATGCACGGATAAATAAACACAGCCAGAAGGCTACAACACACTCGGCCTACCGTTAACTCCGAACCTTTACTGAGACTACCCAGTGGCAAGGTTTTATTAAAAAAATTTTTTTAATCTGTTTTTCAACAGAGTGGGCAGCCTCTGAGAAGAGTGGACAGTGTATTTATTTTTCCAGCTTCCAAAGGGAGATTTCTCCAATTACTTAACACATTCCAGGAAAGGGGGGGGCGGGCGGATAGGGCCTTGCTTTAAACCTCCGGATGGGAGGAGGGGGTGTGAGGAGAGTTGGTTGTGGATCTGGGGTAGGAGCATCCGCAGGGTGTGCTCGGTCAGGGGGCCGCACCCCAGGGGCTGCTGGAGTCATGCGAGGCCCACCAGCCCTGGCAGACACCTGGGAAGGGGAGGCTGGGAGGCAGCGGGGCGGGCAGGGGGCCGGACGGGGCCAAGCAGCATGCTAGCAGGGCGCATGCTCTGTCAGGCGCCCCTACCACGGGGCCAAGGCTACACGGGTTCTCTCGGCAGCCGAGGACACGGGGGATGCTCCCAGGCAAGTGGTTTCTCCCTTCCCTGAATGGGTCATTTCTAGAAAAGCCAAGGCTGATAACACAAAGCTAGCCAAAAAGTCTGCCAAGCACAGCTAAAATACAGAATACTCAATGTGGTGAAAATACTTACCATGCTTGTTACCTGGATACAACAATAAACAATTTGTTAAAAGAATTGCGTACAAAGGCAGGGGTATTTTTCTTCTTCACTTAAAATATATATATACTTATACAAACATACAATATTGGGGACAATAAAATGCATAGGAATGTGGGTCTTTTTTTTTCCCCACATTTTAGGAGGGATGTCTGACCCCAATAACTAGAAGGGCGAGAACCAATAATTCCAACATTTCAAAAACTACTCCCAACCCCTTCGAGCTGGTTCTGTGGCTTCCCCGGTACAGAAGGAGAAATGGTGAGGCAGGTCCTGACGGTGCAGGCTTCACGCGTGGGAAACACGTCAAGGTTCCTGGCTGCTAACAGAAGGTCTACGCAATCTATACCAGGCCCAGACTCCGGGAGAGTGGGAACAAAATGGGGACAGCAAGGTAAAAGGCAGCACCCGCCACAGCTGCCGCTCAGAGTCAGTGAGTGAAGGTCAAGGGGAACGTCAGGCTGAAACAGCCCAGAGTTGGCTTTGATGTTTACAGATTTCCCCAAAAATGACGAATAAACATGCTGAAGTGTGAAAGGCAAGGTCAAAAGGAGAAACTGAAACAGAAACAGAAACAAAAAGACCCCCAAAGCCTACAAAATAACCACAAGGGGCTTCTAAGAAAGATCAAATTAGGTGTTCCCAAGGTATAGACTTGGCCCCAAAATTTTCAAAAAGCTTACACTGTCCCTTGAAAAAGAAAAACCTGGCACTGGCATAAAATTTGACATGGTTTACATTTCTCTGACTCTCAACTAAAAAAGGAGGGAGCCTTGTATCACAGATTTTTGGGTGGCACAAGGTCATTCTGGTCATCTTGAAGGGCACGTGCTACAGCTGAATGGCACCACGAGGGCCCAGGAAGCCAGTAGGATTGCTCGTCCCCAGTGGAACGGCTCTGGGGGACTAGAGTGGCGCTTCGCTGCCTCTGGTCAGATGACATTCTTTGAGCTGAGCCTCCATTTGCTCATCTGCTGAATGCTCTACCTAAAGCTTTCTGTCAATGTTTCCTTCCTTCCTTCCCTCCCTCCCGCCTTCTCTCTCTCCCCTTCCCTTTTAAAAATCTGAATCTGGGGCACCTGGGTGGCTCAGTTGGTTAAGCGGTGACTCAGGTCATGATCTCACCATTTGTGGGTTCGAGCCCCGTGTCGGGCTCTGTGCTGACAGCTAGCTCAGAGCCTGGAGCCTGCTTTGGATTCTGTGTCTCCCTCTCTCTCTGACCCTCCCCTGCTCGTGCTGTCTCTGTCTCTCAAAAATAAATAAAAAGCCATTAAAATAAATAAATAAATAAAAATCTGAATCTAATTAGATACTGAGATGCCCAAAAAAGACAAAGCATGATGTTGGCAGAAGAAACTGACTAGGCGTGTAAGGGCCCTAAACCCAAGCTGCACCTGACACACGCAGGTCTCGGCTCCAGTCCTTCTGTCCCTCCCTCACTGGTCCCCTGGTTTCACCTGCCACCTGCCCCCTCATCATTCCCACAGAGGGTGATCCATACGTAATGAACAGAAAAGCCGGCTCCAGTCACACTACTGCTTGTCTGTCAGAAGTGCCCTGACATCAACATAAACACATCACTTTCCTTCTGGGCCTGTCACCTTGTACTCCAGCCCTGAAGCCACCTATCCCCTAAAGAGAGGTGATGAAAGGCTTCAAGGTGATTTCTGAACTGAAGTAATGTCACAGGCATAACCACAGGGGCCTTCCACCGTGAGGAAGAAGCCTCACACTTGTCTGGGAACCAGGTTAGGGGGCTGGGACAAGGGCAGCCCAGACTTCGCGATGGCCTCGGCAATGCAAATTCTGAGAAATAACTACAAAAGATCCGTGGGCTTGGCTCTGTTCCAAAAACACGTCCTCAGGGCGCCTAGGCAGTTCAGTTGGGTAAGCATCCAACTCTTGATTTTGGCTGAGGTCATGACCTCACAGTTCCTGAGTTCAAGCCCCACATCAGGTTCTGCATTGGCAGCGGGGAGTCCGATTGGATTCCCTCTCCCTCTCTTTGCCCTTCCCCATGCTCTCTCTCTCAAAATAAATAAACATTTCTTGTTTTTAATAAAATGCATGTCATGGACCTCTCTCAGACCCAAGAGTCCTGTGTTTATGAAATGCTGGTGATGAGGGTGTTTCAGCTCGCCCAAATACAGTGTGTTTGCACACACCTGAGCATAGTGACTCGAATTCAAAGTCCACGTCCAAATAGAAAGGACTCCCCCACATCTCCAGAGCCCACTTTTATTCTATCAGAGGCGCTGGAGATGTTCTCCTTGCTATGCTGACTGAAAAGTTCCTGGAAAAGCTCACGAAAGTTTGATTCTTTTTTTCTTTTTTAAAGGAAATCAGACAATGAGGAAAGGAGAGAAGTAGCCAGCTTTGCTGTTTATGGGGCACAGCTTCAGAACACGGCCATCTTCTTTTGCTAAATAAAGAGAGGTTGGCCTCTTACTGCCCAGCATCCCTGGACGCACCGGAATGGGACCCACGTTCAAAAGCAGGGGGGCAAATCAGTCGTTGCTAACTCCCTGAACTGCTCCGTGCCAGGGAAAGCAGCCTGGAGACCTGGCTCCGACCTGGCTCCAACCTGCCTCGGCCGGATGTTAATGGGTTGCCTTTCTTTGGGTAAGTCATTGACTGCTCTGATTTTCTTCCTCTATGAAATAAAGTATTCGTCACAACGAGTGTGAGATCCATTTATAAGTAAATACGTCGTAATACACACAGCCAGAAATTACCAGTGAAAAGATAGTAAGATGTTAAAATTTGGGCAGCTCTTGGCCGCCTATCCTAAAAGGGAGAAAGCCAAGTGCGGAGTGGAAATTTTATCTCAAGTAGAGGTTCTTTCTGCACTTGACCTAGCTATTTGAGAATAGGCAATTTTCCGCAAATGGACTAAAATGTCTATACCTGTGATTTCCTACCTTTTGAAGTGGAGACACTCTACCTACTCATCTAATTTTAGAACATCTCCCCATTTCCCTAGGATATATATTTGAAAATTAAATGGATTAATTTTTATTGTTTAGAATCTAAAGCAACCCTGCAGATAATAAGCACGGCCAGCTAGATCTCGAAATCAGAACCGAGAGCCTGGCTGCAGACCCACTTAATCTGAAATGGGAGTCCAGAACAATGCCAAGCTGAGAGATTTCAATGGAAGGGCCTCTAAATTGTCATTTTCAGCCTAGAGATACATGCCTCGCTTGGAAGAAATTATAACTCTAAATGTCAGACCTGAGTAAATTGCTTCTCTGTGTCACTCTGGTCTAATACCCTGGACTTCTGGGTATTTCACTCCATCCTTACCCCTCACCCCAGAATAAAGGTGGTAAGGAGGTTGTTAATCTACCTAAACAACTGAGGCTTAAGTATATTCAAAAATATAAGCTGTATTGGTATACCAGAATACTTTTGTTCTAAGCTGTTTTCACACCAACGTTTCTGAAATGTGGATGAAATTGACAAAGGATGAACCCACTATTTCACCCTGAAACACGGTTACTGATTCAGTGCCACATTGCCGTCGACGCTGTCTTAGAGTCCGGCATATACTGAGTGCTTGCACGTCAATATGCGAGCTTGCATGAATGGGAACGCGGTGTCCTAGCAAAAAGCCTGGACAACTTCACACGGGGTCCTCATTGCTGATTTTAAGTCCCTCCATCCCTCAGATCTCGATGAACGAGGCCACAAAATGCTGAACATTTGGGGAATGGGGAAAGACAAGGCAAATCTCCCTTTTCCAAACGAATCCTAACTCAAGCCTGTGGCCCGAAATGTGCAAAATGTTTATGGGGCAGGAAACATGGGGGCTTTAAGAACAAAAGGGCCCTCTGACTGAAGAATGGGGGCAGACACAGCACCGTACTGGGGGAGGCAGGTCTCAGAACCCACTCAACTTTTTGCCTTGTCCAATTTCTGGCACGCCATGCTGTCAATGGGCTCCCCCACCTCAGCCACACGGGGTCCAGCAGGCTGTGTCAGGTATAAACTCCTCAGCCTGAAGCCTTTCAAACTGTTATTGCCACTTAGTAAACAGGCTTTCATATCGCATGAGGCAGCGCCAGGCTGCTGCTATCCCTCCGGGCTCCGCAGACCGCCTCCTGATTATGGTTTAAATGTGCACGATGTTTGAAAAGGATCTACATTGTAATATACATGACTGGAAGGCGGCCAGTGTCACAAATGCACCTGGGTGAAGCAGTGTGGCCTACAGCCTCCAGGGCATTGGATGAATCCGTCTCTAGACAGTATGGGAGTCTTTCCCACTTTCCTCGGCTTTTGATTATTCTGAGGAATAAATTCTCTCATCATTTTCCAGCACTCACCATCAACAACGTGAAAGGCAATATAAAGTTCACAAGCTTGCAAGCTGAATATTACAGCTGTTATATATGGCATTTTAATGAACAGGATCCTAAGTCCATATACTCCAGTGTGTTCAGGGGCCATCAGCTTAAAACTTAAAGATTCCAATCTACTTGATTTGTGGGGAAGGCCACCGATACATCTGGAAAAATATGCCACGTCGAAAAAAGACCACGGACTCAAAAACTCTGGTTGGCTCTTAAATGTTTTTCCTTCAATACACTTTCCCTAGCAATACAAAACTACAGCACAGGACAGGGAAGATAGAGATGTGCCTGCAGAATCACTTTCTTTCAAGATAAGATAGAACACAGGATACTCTCATAAAAAGTCATTTTGCAGATGTTGCTTTCACCTTGCACTGGGTGGATTCCCATGACCTCTGGGAAGATCAGCGCTAGCCCCTGAGCAGATAAAACATCACAAAACTCTAGGACAGTTTGGGAGAAAAGATGGAGGGCACTTGAATTTTTCTAGCCATGATCTCCAATTTACTTATTACTAGAGAAAGCAGGAGTAGATACAAAAGGGGGCTATTTCAGTCGGGCAACAGCTAATGCCAAGGAGGGAAGGCACATTCATAAGGAGTGGCAATTAATTCATCGTATTGTATTTCCAAACACCAAAGACTCCATTCACATCAAAGAAAAAATTTTCAAGGCTTTTTACCATTGTTCACTTTTAAATGTGCTAAGCTATATTTAGTATTTTATAATTGTCCATAGCGTTTTCTTTAATTTTGATGAGGGGCTTAGCATCATAGAAGATTGTAGATGAGGATAATGGTGATCGGGGTGCCTGACAATCCTACCAGAAACCTGTCACTGAGGACAGCTAAACCTAGGTATGGGTGCTGGGGAAGAGGTACCCTTCTGACCATAGCCCCCTTTCTGCTGGGAGGTGACAGCAAGAGACAGGAAGTAAATCTCCCCCGAGGAGCCAGAGGGACCCACACAGGCAGCAGGCTCTAGTCTGGCTCCAGACTGAGGACCAGCTCCCACCACTCATCTGCTGTTCAATTCAAATATAGAGAAGCGACTCGGGGGCTCAGTCAGTTAAGTGGCCAACTTCGGCTGAGGTCATGATCTTACGGTTTGTGGGTTCAAGCCACGTACTGAGCTCTGTGCTGATGGCTCAGAGCCTGGAGCTTGCTTCGGACTCTGTGTCTCCCTCGCTCTTTGCCCCTCCCTGGTCATACTGTCTGTCTCTCAAAATAAACATTAAAAAAAAAATAATAATTCAAACATACAGACACAATGAAAAGAGGGAGACAATGTGAAAGCATATTGACTCAGGGAAATGAGCCCTCCTCCTTGACCAGCATTCTTTGGGGAGGGCAGCATGATCTCATGCGAAGAGTTTGGGCCAGGCAGTCCTGGGTCAAATTCAGACTTGGGACGCTGGGTAAGTCACCTGGCTTTCGAGCATCTGTTTCCTCATTTGTAAAGTGAGGACCGGAACACTGGCCTTCAGGGCTGCTTTGGGAATCGCAGCCTTGCCATTAGTGAACTTGCAGTCTAGGGGCTGCACGTGACCAGAGATGCTTAGAAGCCCTGGTCCCCAGTTCACAACATGATTTCTCTGGAAAGGGATAAAAGCAGAGAATGAGGGTGTTTCCGTTGCCCTTAAAAAGAACACCCAGCCCTGGTTCGGTTCACACAGCAGGTAAATGCATTCAGTCCTCTGTTTACACTGCGAGCTCTGCATCACCACAGGGCTGATAAGAGGTTCTAAGCCCAACACACCGAGCACGAGAAATACCCGGTCTCCGATCTTAGCTGGAACTGTTAAATTAAAAACAAGGTACTGAAAATATCACGGGGGAAAGAGGGTGCATGCCGTGAATGCGAAAGAACCCCCTGAAAATCGGAAGGCGTTAGCAGAGGTGGTGTGACACTCCCAGATCCTGCAGCCAGGCCAACTATCTCGGCGCTGGCACCGCGGCAAAGGAGGCAGCGGTTTCGGGCGCCCGTGGCCTTGTGCACCGCTGACAGCCAGTGCCTGAAGGAGCAGGGTGGTGCAGCGGGCCACGGGGAGCACCAGTGGGTGGGGTGAGGCATGTCTCCCCTGTGGACAGGCCCACTCGTGGCCGGCATCGGTGGTGACAGAACCGGGAGGCAGCTGTGTGGAGTGCAGCAACGCCCCCGGCCAAGTTTCTGAACGCTTTGCTACGATTAAGTCAACCATTTGAACTCCAAGCTCTCTGCTTACTGGAAGGGACTGCAGGTTGGAGAGAATGTCCCGTTCAGAAATCAAACCACCAAAGGCCGCCAGGGTGAGAAGGAAGAAAACAGCCCGGGGAGTCCATGTGGCTCGTAAATTAGTTACCAATGACCGAGCACAATCGGACACCCTCAGGCCCTTTTATGCTCTGCTGGCATGACGCAATGGGAGCAAGTAGTGGCTTTTCTGCAGTGCGGGTCCGGAGCTGGACGTGAACACGTCCACCGCCTGAGATGTACTCCTGCTGAGGTCAGGGCAGAATGAGGACCTCTTTTCCCCGGAGGACCGTCTGGAGTTGTGCACTCTAGACCGGAAGAGGATGATGGTCCACAGTGTGCAGGTAGCCTATGGGACACCATCAGGGAGGGGAGGCCTCTGGGCAGGGACCGGACACCCCTGAGGGCAAATGAACATCCAGAGACAGAGACTCGAGGAGGAAGCTCTAAGGAGGACCCCCAAGTAGCAGAGAAAGACCGCTTCGTGTGTGGACAGCACTGCATTCTTTCTACAGGCTGGGACAATAAATCCCGGGGGAGATGCATGACCACAAACGAACCTGCTCTGGGTGATGTGCAGATGCAGCTGGTGACACAAGGTCCACGGCAGCGAAGTCCGCATCCTTGGAATTGTTAAATGCATGTTCTGCCCACCCTCGGACTGCCCCCCCCCCCCCATTATGTAGCACTTCCATGGCTCCGTCTTCTACCTTGTCACTACAATCAGGCCTGGTCGCAAAGCCTGTGAGGGCAGTGGTTTCAAAAGGATTTTGTCTGGGCAGGGACCACAACATGCATGCCCATGGCTGAGAAATGATTCCCTCAAAGCTAATAAGCTCTGTTTTAGACCGGCAGTTAATGCTCTGATGTGTCTCTTCAGACATGTTAGCCCTAGAAGATTAAATCAGAAAATAAAACACTGCAAAGTGTATGCTTAACATCCAAAATTCTGGCATTCTGACCACAAATGCCTTGCATTTCCTTACCCATTCTGGCAGGCTCTTCATCTCCATGAACCAACCCCTTCACCCCTTCTTCCTACTGGGCCGCCTTCTCTGCTCCTGGTTCTTCGCCTCCTCACATGACTCTCTGACTACTTCAGCTGTCCTCTCAATCTGCCTGTTCCCTGCATCCCTCCCGCATGCTTACAGTTTGTGTCCAAGGCCGACCCAAATTGTTAGCCAAGGCCACCATGGCTTAGGCTGCTATATACGTTATTATTTTTTTTAAGTTTATTTATTTTGAGAGGGAGTGTGTATGTGAGCGAGCAGAGGATGGGCAAAGAGAGAGGGAGAGAGAGAGTCCCAGGCATGCTCCATGCTGTCAGTGGAGAACCTGTTAGAGGGCTCGAACTCAAAAACCATGAAATCATGACCTGACCGGAAATCAGGAGTTGGACGTTTTACTGACTGAGCTACCCAGACTCCCCTAAGCTGCTATATATAGACAAAAAGTCTCCTGTCGGTGCCAAAGGCTTTAGCACAAATTCAGAGTAAACACTGGGTAAAAATCTAGACTCCTTTTAGGACACGGGCAAAATGAGAAAATAGTTTTCACTATTTTCTTTTTTTTTGTCTTTTTTTAAATGTTTTTTATTTATTTTTGAGAGACAGAGAGAGACAGCAGAAGCAGGGGAGGGCCAGAGAGAGAGGGCGATACAGAATCCAAAGCAGGCTCCAGGCTCTGAGCTAGCTATCAGCACAGAGCCCGATGCAGGGCTCGAACCCACGAACTGTGAGGTCATGACCTGAGCCAAAGCTGGATGCTCAACCAATTGAGTCACCCAGGTGCCCCTATTTTCACTATTTTCTTAGGCAAATAAATGGTGAGGCAAGATACCATTGCTGGGGCGGGGGGATAGGGAGAAGATGGAGACTGTGATTAGCTGGGAAAGGAGCTTGGGGCGAGAAAATTAGAAAAAGAATATTGTTCTGCCATTTGATTTCTTCCACTGGAAAAAAAAATGAAAGGAAATACATCATAATGAAAATGATCATTTCTGGTTGGTAGAAACCTATTTAATAGGAACTCTCTGCACTTTTTCACTTCATCCTATTTTAAATTTAGCAGCACAAAACTCATAGTTAATTTCTGTGTGTCCCCTCAGTGCACTGCCTTTACTTTAAGAGAACTCAGCCTTCTACATGTTCAGTGCCACTAGCGAAAAGTTCCAATGTACACTGTGCAGACTTGGTAAGGAAAGCTCTGCCTCCCTCCTGGCCATCCCTTTAAAAACAGTGGGAGAGACCTTTCCCACCCACAGCGCTGCCCACGGCCCAGAGATGAACCTCATTCTCTCAGAGAATCTGGGACCTTTCTGTTGGGCTTGTCCAGTTCCATCCCGTGCTTCCAAGTAATAGTGTTTTTCATGGTTCCCCAAACACCCCGATATCCCAGGGGGAGCTGTCTGCCTTTCTCAATGCCCAGTGCTAATGGCACACTCTCCACAAGGCTTTCGTTAATTCTCCCACACTCAGAACCGACCACTCTTTCTACCGCGCTGTCTTGGTATCGCTCTGTTCAATTTCCGCTGCAGAGCGCCTTAGTTGGGGGACAGTCTACTGGAAACCTAGAATTTCCCCCAAATGTGGCCAAAAACAACTGAAATGTTTAGCGTTCCTCAAGGACAGAGACTCTGCTTATTTGGTTCTCTATGCCTGGCATCTACTCTAGGGTCTAGAACACACTGGACTCCACGGAAAATTTACTGTGCTTTATAAAGTTCAACTCTTTGTGGAAATCCTAAATGTTTGTGAAAACAAATTTTGTTACAAACATTAAATCTAAAGTCTACCCATTTTGGGGTGATCCGGCTCACAGCCAACCACTCCGAGAACCATTTCTGCATTAGCAGAAGCATAAAGCTGACCTTTGGGGCTTCCTCTACCAGATTTTCAAGAGCGGGACTTTTGTAGTAAGGATGACTCATCCTTAACTGGGACAGGAGGGTGACCACATCCTTCTGGACTCTGGTTCCTTCAGAGGAATATGGCAGAACCGGCCACCAAACATGGACTGTCCTGTAAAGGCCACAGGGACAGCTGAGAGACAGTCACCTCCTTTTCCCTTTGCCCAAGGCAGTGTGATTTTCAAACTTTATTCGGTGCCAACAGCCGGAGAGGGCATCACTGAGGATAAAAGGGCATGAGCTTCAATTCAAAGAGTGTTTACTCATTTATATACGAAATGCTTCAACAAAGATTTCAATCTGAAACATGAATTTGCAGCTTAAAAAAAAAAAGAAAAGGCTGGAAAGCCACCAGCCTGAAGAATTCGGCCGCACCCTCCCAGGAAGGAGGGAGGCTTACAGGCAGGAGGGCTCCCAGGGAAGGCACGCCTGGCGGTGGCCCCAGGTGCCAGCAAACCACTTTTTCAGACTCCGAGGGAGGCCAGAGAGATGAAACTTGGCTTCGTTCTCTTCAAGGAAGGCCTCTGTCCACCCCAGAGAACACAAACCCTTGACTTCTGAGCATGTGGGAAAATGCCCAGCAGCAGGGCTGAGGCAGGCAGGGCAGGCCCAGGTCCTGAAATGGCCCGTTCTCAGCCACCTCCTCCGGGAAGCCTGGCTACCTCTTCCCAGGAAAAGCACAGCGTCTCTCTTTCAAGTCCGAATCCTTGCTGCCGCCCCCACTGCCCACCCAGAAGCTATCCGGGCTGTCTGCCGGGATGGCTTCAACCTTCCGTAGTGAGTCTATCTCGCTAGTGAGTGTGGGAGGCCAAGGAGGTGTGGCCATCAGCCTGACCCCACAACTCAGTGATCACCCCTGCCTCCCACAAATGTGCTGGGAGACACCGTAGCTGAAGGGGAAGGCCCTGAAAAGCTGGTGAGCGCTGCCTGCTCCCTGCCAGGTAACAGCTGGTTAGGAAGCTTGAGGAAGGCATTTCTCACATCAAATGCCCCCGGGAGGCGAGGGCAGCAACATGTCCTCAGGCAGGTGACAGCCAGTCTCACTCCCGACTGTCCTAATGCCCTCTGAGTGGTGACACAGCATCTCTGTGGCTAGGACCTCACTGCCCTGAACCACGAATGATCACCACAGAGTCAATCACACATGAAGTCCACATTGTGACCAAGGGCTTGAGGATCACAATTCACCGTGCTTCTAGGGAGAGGGCTGGTGGCGAAAACTGCATGCTCAGTTACAAGTGACACAAGGGGGTGACACAGCATGTGCTGGTACAAGACCTTCTGCTTGAAAACACTCTCCCAGCTTCCCTGGATGAAACCCCTGCCCGGAAGACCAGGGGTGTAGGTGTCAGAAAGACTTGGGTTTGAATCTTGTCAGCAGCATGTGCTGGGCTTGGTGGCTTTGGGCAAACCAACGGACCTCCTGGTTTCCTAAATATTATCCCTCAAAATCTGAATGATAGAACTTGCTTTGGAGTGAGCTTATTAAGTGGGAGAGCATGCTAGAGGCTCTGCATACACTCACTCTGGTCTTTGCATTCCCCAACGGCAGCGCCATCGCCCTGCACCCGGGCCAGGGATTATACCCTCCACGTTTTCTCCGGGCGCTTTCTGCTAACACTCATCCAGCAGTGGCCTCTCGTCTGCGTTCCCATTGCCACGGCCAGCTCCATGAATAGGGGGCCGACTGTTAACTGCCCACCATGATGGACGCCATGCCTGGGGCACTCGATTGGTATTAGCTGATGGGAAGAACAAAGGCCTCCCTTTTCCCAAGAACAATGTGGTGGGGAGGAAGGAAAGGAACCGCAAGAAGATGGAGGTGGTTCTTGGAGCCGAACCACTGGGCTGGTTGCTACCCTACTGCCTCTGTTTCCACCTCCTCCCAGTGTCTGTCCCAAAGGAGAGTGGGCCAGGGCTGAAAGAAGGGGGAAAGTCTTTTTTTTTTTTTAATCTTGTAAAAACAAACACAAATACAACAACTGTGTGTTGGTGTGTACATGTACGTATAAAGTAACGGCAAACTGTTTCCACGGAGGAAATCCCCAATGAGAAAAAGAATACTTCCGATATCCCACGGGACTCCCTTCTGGACAGGAGAGCTTAACTCAACTCGTACAGGGCTTTTGGCCCAGGGCTGCGTGCCCTAGGGGGGTGTGTAAGGAACCACACAGACGGTATAGAAATAGAGCAATTCATAACATCGCGGATGGAGACACAGAATGGATGTCTGTAAACTCGTTTGTACATCATTAATTCGTTAGCGCAGAGAAACTAGATACAGAGTCAGAACTGGAGCGAACGCTGGGGTAGTTACATCCACATAGAGAGGATGGCGCCTTTGGTTAAAAAGCAGGATCTGTGAGGTTATCTTAATCTTCCCACTGCTCAGCCAGTCAGCTACAAGCCAGCCACCGTCAGCCACACGTGCGAGCGAGCCAGCATGCTGCCCACCGCAGAGGGCCACCGAATGCTCCTTCCTGGTCGCTGGTCCTGCTCCCCGGCCAGCCTTGTTTGCATATTATAAAAAAAGGTTGGAGGACTTTGGGAAGGATCCCAGGGCTCCCCATTCAGTGCTGGGAAACCGCACTTTGTTCTTTAGGTTTAGAACAAAAACAAATTTAATTAATGTATGGGGAAAAAAATCAAAATAGAACAACAACAACAAAAATCCTGGGCTCCTGATTAATTTTTATTATCAAGTAAAAAAAAACCTCTTCTAAGAAAACTATAATTCCTTTGCATTTTTACAAGGGGGCATTATGGAAAGAAAAAGTCACTTATGTTTTACTGCAAATTTTGGACGGGGAGAAAACAGGGAGAATTTGCATTTTAAAAATACCAATGCCTCTGTTTTTGCTGTGAAATACATTTCCAGAGACTAGAAAATGAGACACAGGAACAAAACAATTAAAGTAAACTCAAGTAGAAGTGGAATTGTAAACACAAATTTGATTAAGAGCCTTCCCATCTCTAAGATCTTTTTCTAAAGGCTTCCCCTCAAATTTCTTTTTTAATAATAGAGCTGTATACTTAAAAAGCAATATTGAGCAATGTGGAAGCAGTCTGGCAGAGAATACGGTCTGTGTTGATAGAATACTTGAAAAATTACATGAAAAAGACCTATTTTTCATAAGTATTCTCTATAATGCATAAAAAGTACAAAAAATTAACTTCTAAGTATGTTTTAAAGTAATTTCATGATGACCACTCTGGAAGGGATTCCTTTTATTTTACTTTATTATATACATTTTCAATACCATCTCTTCGCTAACTTTGTGTCTCTGGACTTTTTTTCCTTTCCCAGCCCACGGCTGTTTGGTGGACATTTGAAGGTTAAAAAAAAAAAATCATGTTTCTGAGCTGAAAAGTTATCAAGACCAGCTCTGCTGCATTTGCATTGTTATTAGGGACACACACACACACACACACACACACACACACACACACACACACAGAGCTTAATGTGAGGCTAGTACAGAAACAGAGATTAGACACAAAGAAATGTAAACAGCTCTCACATGCGAGGAAACTAGGTTACGAGAATCCCAGCACCAGGCATTCACCAGTCACCATGGAAAACAGGAAGTGAGATGCATAGCAACCGCAAGCCAAAAAGCAGGAAAGCGCATACCTTTAGCTTGGAATGAAAATCACGAGATTTCCTTCTGGCAAGAACCTGAATGTGACTAGACACCTGCAGGGTAGGGGAAGGGAGGAAAACAAAGGAAAAGCCTGTAACCATGGAGATGAAAAGCCCCCTACAACTGGGCAAGCCAGACGTACCTTAATGGCGGCTTGAATTTCTCGAACTTTCTTTCTTGCTAAGACCTGTATATGACTAGACACCTACATTGTTCGGGTTTATGAGGGGAAACAAAACAAAACAAAACAAAACAAAAAAAAGGAAATCAAATATAAAATCGCTACTCCTTGGGAGGGTTTTGGGGTGGGGAGGTGGGGGGAGGTTATTTGCATCTCAACAAAGCTCTGCAGTTAGGAAATACACAGTCCCAGCCAAACACCAAGCCCCCAGCACTGCTCTAAGCTTTTCAGACTGGGTCATCGCTGCAGTGACTTGATTCAGGATGAAAAGTTAGGCTGCTTTTAGTTTTCTCACCAGGGAGAAATCATGGGCGTGGGATGTGAGGGGGAGACTGGAGTTGTTGTCTTGATGAAATTTAAAAGGTGGGGCTAGAGGTAAATGAAAATATTTATAGCTTCTCAGTATCAGGAGGGAAAATCCCTCCTTCTCAATTTAGAAGAGAGCACCCATAAATTAGCACATTCTGCAGAATCAAAAAGCCAAAGCTGTCGGTTATATTCTGATCTCATTAAGAGCTCTGGATTCTGTAGCAAATGTTAAAATAATACCGACATGTAAATTAGATCTCAAAGAGAAATGGACAGACCCAGTTAGCAGAGCATTTTTTTTTTTGCCCTTATAAATATCTTCAATCCTTCCGCTCTTTTGGGTACTGACTGGGCGTGAAGTGAATTTGCATATTATTACAAAGCGAAAAGTGTGAATACAGCCAGCCAGCCAGCCATCCTGTTAAAAATCTGGGTTGAAACCACACGATTTGCTGAACAACAAATTCACATTGGAGAGGTATCACCAATGCTGCCTAGAAACACCCCCAGGATGCCGGGGTGTAGGAAACCAAGCCAAGCCCAGCTTCAGAAACACAAGGATTCCACTGGGTAAACAAATTTGCATCTCTTTCTGTGGGACTTGGTTAAATTTAGAAGAGCCCCGGTGAAGGGGCTGGACACAGGACTAGGGCTCACAGACCAGCAGACAGCCCAGGTCTGCAGCTTTCAAAATGTTGGGAATCAGATCTGTCTGCTTCGGAAATTTAGAACCCTCCATTGAAAAGTTCAGCAACTCGGACTGAGAGGCAGTTATTTCATTTCAAACGCTGTACTGACTCTAAAAGCGGGATTTATGGCAACAAAAGGTTCTTTTATCGTTAGCGTTATCTTTGTTTTCAATTTGCCTTTTTTTTTTCCTTAAAGCACAGAGAGGCAGGAACTCCCCCATCATCGTCACCCCTCCATCCGGCTCCTGCTTTTACTTGTTTGCACCCAAATTTTGATTCTCTGATTTGCCGAGGGCCACTGGCCACCATCGGGGTGGAGAGAGCTGCCACTGAACAGACAGTGCCCTGCCTCTGAGCGCTGGCAGGAAGCCACAGCCCTCCGTGCTGAGTCAGCAGCCAGGCTCTGGCGGGGGCACATGTAACGTTCCTGGGGAAAGGCCCTCCCCGTCATAAACACTCATGCAAACAATTCATCGCTGAGCAGAGAGCTGGAGTCGGCTGCTCACACTTAAAGAGATCCACAGTTGAGCTTGCCTTTTGGTCTGAGGATAGTTTTTAAAACCCATGCCAGAGAGCACAGCATAGGTCAACATTAAAAAAATAATCGTGTCTGTTAACAGCTCACCCATGAGGTTTGTTGGAGGTTTCTCCCCAGCCCTCCCTTTTCCTCTCTTTTTCTCTTTTCCATTGTTAGCTAAACACCAACTGCTCATCCGTTCCGGTTCTGAACTGGTTTGGAGATTTGGACCGCTTTACATCAGAAGGAACGAGCAGCGAGCCAGACCCCTGACAAAGGGCAGAGGAAAATTCCTGATGCTACTTTGCACAAAGGTATTTAAGTTTCAACTTCATTTCAGTCACAGCAGCTACTGACAAAAAGCCATAGCTTAAGGAGCAACAGTTCCCTGGACGCACATCATTCAGTATTATATTCAGGCCAATGCTCATGGCTGCCGGTGTTAACTTTTGCAGCAAAATGATGACTTATGCAGGATCGTTCCAGGATTTGACAATGCGCAAAATCTCAAAATTTTGGGACTTCCAAGTGTATCTGCACCTGCAGATTTGGCAGCGTTTTCAGATGTACAGTTCGGGAAAGAAACAGAAGTATTAGAGTGCAGTACCGGAGCAGTGCGTACACTGTCCTTGGCAGTGAGACTTTCCCGTGTGTATAAAAAGACCTCCGGAGACCACAACGTAAAGGGTCACTGAAATGATGAACAGTGAAAACTGAGCCAATTGAAAACAACTCTAATACTGACGTCCTTACAGGGAACGCAAATTGGTGGCTCCTAGGAACCAAAGCACAGCCAGCCACTGCAGCCAAAATGCCTCGTCGGGCCATTCGCTGACATGCACAGTGTCCAGGGACGTTATTTTACCTGTTTTCTGGTCCTCGTCTTGCCTGTCCTGAGTTTGATGTATCTGGCTATCAATTCATTCCTACCTGAAAGAAAAAAGAATTTACAATAAGATGGGTTACTTAAAAAAAAAAGTCTCTGAAAGCTAAGAAAAGAAGTTAGAATCAAGAATTTTCAAGTTGGAGCTGTAGATTTATTCACAGAAACATAACACAGTACGACAATTTGCAAAAATATTTGCTAGGGGAAATTACGGTGAAGGGCATTTAATTATGAACTAGGATCAGCAACTGAGGGGAGAAATGTACCTTTTTGTTTCTTTACACGTTTGTGCCTAAACAGGTGGTCAACTTGTATGAGCAATAAACACGAGGCTTTGCGCGAGAGTCCGCAAGCCCGTCTCCGCCTTAGGTTTCAGGCCCGTTGGGCCTCACCCACCTTTCTATCCCTAGTTAACTCCAGTCAGAGTCCTGAGAGCCACTGGAAAAGGAACTGCTGTGACCACAGGAGCTCTACAATAATAAGGGGCTAACGACATTCCCTAAAGATGGTCACTGTCCTCGTAACTAACTATATATGAGATCACGTTCATGGAAAAGAAAAAGAAATGACTTAACCTCCTCAAAGATTTAAAACCTGTAGGGGAAAGAAAATGCCTACAAGAATAAGCAAAAACCTTCCGGCTCTACCCCACCAGGAGATATATGTCACAAATAAGTCATCTGACTACAAAGAATGATAATGTCATGGGAAAATGTGTCCCTGAAGCTAAGTGGGGAAAGTTATTAATAACACGACATGAAATAAAACCCCTCTCCTTCCGTTAACTATGTTCATTAGCTGTAGAGCTGGTGGTAGAATTCAGGCTGCCTTACTTCACAGCCATTCTGCATAACGGAAGAGGGCAAGAGCTTTGTCTGCTCTCCCACTGCCTGCCCAGCACCCAACACACTGCTGGGCACACAGAAAGAACAATCAAGGAAGTAACACAGCCTCTGGTGAGAGAGGAACAGCACCCCTGCCCCCGCAATCTCCCTGGCAGAGTAGAGAACTGGCAGCACTAATGCGGACCAAACCAAGAGTGTCCTTGTGGAAAGCCCACTGGAGGAGTCTAAAGACTCCCTCAGCACTGCCTAGAACATTCCTGTCATCATGGCTCTGTCTGCTGCCTGTCTGTGTTAGGACCGTGCAGATCAGGGCCACCAGTGGAAGGCACAGGAATTGTGGAATCCTGGGGCTGGGAGGTTCCTGTGGGTCATTCACTCCCACCGCCAGAAGTCTAGATTCTTATAAGCCTAACGAAGCACTTCTTGAATTAAGGAACCAGTCTACTTTATCTTAAACCATATTTAAGAATGAAAAGGGGCGCCTGGTTGGCTCTGTCGGTTGAGTGTCTGACTCTTGATTTCAACTCAAGTCATGATCCAAGGGTCATAGAATCAAGGCCTATGTGGGTTCTGCACAGAGCATGAAGCCTACTTCAGATATTTTCTCCCCCCTCCCCTTCCACTTTGCCGTGCTCACACACTCTCTAAGGGAAAAAAAAAAGACCCCCCCCCCTTATTTGGAGCTTCTTAGAACTTTCATCCCCAGATTTTCCTTGTTCCTCTTAACATGATTCTCAGATATTGACAACTTTCAGGTCTTACTGGATTTGTACCTAGGCCAAACCTCCTCTGTTCCTCTGTTAGCTGTGGCAGTTTCTGGAACGCTACCACAGCCAACCCGTGAGCATCCTTTGCCTAATTTCCCTTCATAGGCTAGAGCCCAGAACGGGAGTGGTGCTCTTCCTATGACAAGTCCACCGTAGAATGAGTCTATCATCTCCTTCATCCTAAATATTCTATTTCTATTAATGCAGCCTAAGACTGCATTTGATTTGGGGGACCCACAATAAACTGTCAATTTATGTCATTTGAGCTCATAGAGGTCTTTTTCAAATAGACTACTGTGTCCTGTCTTTTCATGCACAGTTGGGACTTTTCAGATCCAAATTACAGAAGCTTACATTTATTGCATCTGCACCTCATCCGGTTAGATTAAACTTATCATTCCAGCCTGTCAGGATCCTCTCAGATCCTCATTCTTGTCTGAACCACAGGAAAAGGATCTCTAAATTCAGGTTTTAACTGCTTCTCTGAGCATTCTGTTTCAAACTTTTGAGAACTACCAATATCCCCTGTAGTGTCATTGGGTCCACTTCTCCACCTCTCAGATGGTTGTACAGATTTTGCAATTTGTCTCAAAGGCTCGCTGACAGCAGAGCCCGGCCAGGAGTGCCTCGTTACCGGAAGCCAGACCTAAGTGATAATGTTTGCAGACGAGCCAAGCATCCTCCAGCTCAGGGCCTCACCGTGCGCCCTGTTTGGGGCTGTCTGAGTGGCCAGGGTTCTGTATTAGATGCAATTTCATCTGAACCTTGTCCAGATGGCAAAAACACATCCCCTGTCCCGATACCCATTTTCTGTGAAAGCAGACAAGGTCGTGTGACCTGCGTGACACACATGAACACCCAGGACAGCCACATGTGACCATACACAACCAGGGGTCCATGCAAATGACACCCCCGGAGCTAAACAATGTCAAATCAAACTCGGACTCAAGCACTTCTAAAAATTACTATGTCTGCAACAGGGCGTCACTGAGCTCTGAGCATGTGCAGAGCACAACGCGACCGCCACCATTTCACTGAAGCTTGTTGTGACTCTCATGTCCCTGTTTTTTACATAAGTGAGATCACCTTTCAAACCCCTGTGCTCTTTCTTTCATACCATGTTTGAAGCTGTGAAGGGTAATTAATTTGAGGTTTCTGTGTGTTTCTTGCCTCCACAAGGAATACTGCTTTTTCAGATGTTAAATTCAGATTCAACTAACTCTGAGCGCCTACCTATCTAGTAAGTCCAGTGTTTGCGAATCACTTTGTTTCATGTGAATTTTTTAATCACCATGCGGGCATCTTTGTACACAGAAACACTATTTGGGCTTACCTGGTTTTTAAAAATGTATGTTTTATTCATTTATTTAAAAAACAAGGGGTGGCTCAGTCAATTAAATGACCAACTTCAGCTCAGGTCATGATCTTCTGGTTGGTGAGTTCGAATATGTGTTCAAGCCTCGTGTCGGGCTCTGTGCTGACAGCTCAGATCCTGGAGCCCTACTCTGGATTCTGTCTCCCTCTCTCTCTGCCCCTCCCCGCTCATGGTCTCTCTTGCTCTCTCTCCTTCTCTCTCAAAATTAAATAAACATTAAATAAAAAAAGATGTAAACACTCCATTTAGTTCATCCTTAAGTTTTAAGCTCAACTTACATATCCTTTAATTTTTATAATCATTTTCGATGGGCCATTCAAATAATGTTTGGTCCATTTTACAAAGCTAAGTAAAACTCCTTTAAATGTTCAAAACTACGTATTTAATTTAGAATATATTTATTTCTTTTACTTACTAGAATTGCTTGACTTCACTTCCAAAGCCTTCCCTTAAACAACTCTTAGAAACTAACAAATTATCTTAAACGCTGTAATACTGCTTACAAATGTGTAAGATTTCTCCCCTCCCAGAAATCAACTTTAAACAACTACTTCACTGCACTTTTTAATTTGGAAATACACGCTCACCAGTGGCATGGGTCAAATTATTTTAAATAATTACTCGAAACATCAAATATGTATAAATCCTCTAAGTCAAATATTAACACTGTGGCTTTGATTCTATTAAAATCTTCTATTTTCAGTTCTAAATCTAAATTAAAACATGCCAACCTATCATAGAAACAAGGATGGCATTCCAAAGACTCTGGAATATCTTTTAGGCACCTGGGGTTGTACATACTTGGGGGAAATCAACGAAGTTCTCAAGGGATATTGGTCAGTGACCTTGACAAGGGCACAGGTAATTTAGGAAGCCTAGAAAGTGGTACCCAAAGTACTGGAACATCTAGGCCTTTAAGGTCAGATTACATTTTCTCCAACATTTTATTATGAAAAGCTTCAGACCTACAGAAGGTTTATTTAATTTTAACAGAAGGAATCGCACAACGCATAGCCACTTCCTAGATTCTACCCTTGCTTTTTCTATACTTGCTTTGACACGTCTTTCCGTTCCTCTGCCCATGCACCAACTTGTCTTATCTTCTTGCTGTTGTTGCATTTTGTGTTGTGGCGGTGGTCACAGGCATGAGAATGCTTTTCCTAAGACTTCAACATGTGTGTCATTAATGTGATAGGACAGATTCTGACAGGGACAATAGCGGGGCATGAAAGGACGGCTGTTCCACATGGAAAAGCAGAATTTCTTTCAACATAGAAGCAGGAATCTGGAACCTTCCACGATGACACCTGCCAGCCCTTCAGCTGCCTTGACGACCACACCTTTCCTTTCTGAGCCCAAGAGCTTCCGAGTCTATGGTCCGAGCCCGTAGCATTCACGTCTCACCTCCTTCGCACTTTTCTATAAATATTTGTGATAGTTTATAGAGCTCAGTGACAATGTCACACTTCACCACTAAGTGTCATTATACTACAGCAACTTTGTGGCATAAAATATCCTTTAGAACCCCCCCCCCCCCCCACTTCCCATAGGCGGTAGGCAGTGGCGAAGACAGACAAAGCCCGACCCGCCATGTTCCTACGGTGATCCTCACCGGGCACCGTGATCCAGCCTTTATTTATTCTTCCTTTCTCTGAAAGCACCTGACACGGTTGAAGAGTGAGTCATCACCATTGCTCTTGGATTGCTGCACAATCTCCCGCTAAAGGGACAAAGGGAAGCTAGACTCTAGCTGAAAGGCGAGCAGTCTGCCCTGGGCTTGCCTTGCCCAGACAGAAGACTGGTTAATGTTGTTGTGGGCTGGGTGTGTGATGGGATGTGGCCTCAAGGTCATGTTTGAGGCACAGCAAATGCAGGGTCTGTGGCTGGAAATTGTAGCCCAGAGATACTGGGCTTTCACAGTGTAAGAGCCACTGTGTAATTGAAAGGAGGCAGGGAGCCACAACGCAAGAAGTAAGGCATGGAACCTGGTCTTCCTGGATGTGCAGCCCGACTGAAAGGGAAACTCATACCAGGAGAGGGCTGACCAGCCCAAGGGCAGGGCAGGGGCTCTGGCCACTGCACACAGGCCCTCTCTTTGCTGGGAGGGATCCCTGAGGATCCCTCCTGTCTTTTAACCATGTAAAGAATGAGAATCAGAAAGAAAACCCCAGCTTCTCCAGAGTGCTAGAACGAATCTGTGTCAAATGGGCAGTGATGCTATGGTTGCGACCTTAGTGCCTTTTATAAGGCCTCACAGATCCTAACTCAGTGCAAGGGCCCTGCTGGCTACCAGGAGCTTCTTTGTTAACATCTTGAGCTTGCCAAGCTCCATAACTGCATGCTTAAGTGCTTTTGCCTGTATTGCCCTGGCTCATTTCTGCACCTCTGAATTCTGTTCACCTTTCAAATGCCTCCTCCTCCATGAGCCTTCCAGTTAGAAGAGGGCTCCTTCTGTCCTAAACATCCACAGCCTCTGACTTGGGCTTCCTCGCTGTGGCTCCTATTCTTTCTGCCTTAGGTTCTATTGCTCCAGTACATGCCATGGCTCCAACCAGAAGTTGCTGAGGATAAGAACCAATGATCTGCATCTTTTCTCTGCTTCCCCCTCCCAGGCAGCCCAGTGTTGGTGGAGTGAGTCACCGGCAGGCGCAGAAGTGGTGCTATATCCCTAGGATCAATCCACTTTGACACGGGATCATCAACATAAAGTGAAAACAGAAAAAGGAAAGAAGACCCAGTGGAAAGAAGCAAAGGAGAGGCCTTCCAGGAGGTGACCAGACTGTGGGACATGCCTCTGTCCTCCAATACAGCAGCAGTGCCCACATTGAGGCGAGCACGTAAAACTGTCCAATGCTTTGTATAGAACACCATCCATCTACACTGGAGAGAAATCCTTCTTGTAATTATTTCTGGAAGGAAAATAAATATGAACGAAGTAAGCATTTCTAATGGCTCATTCTCTATGTAGCAGTAAAGAGATGCTAGACGATCACCTTTTAAATTCTCGAATGAATAACGGAAGTAGCCTTAACACGTTATGCCTCTAGTTGCTGCCCCGCCCACTCCATCCCATCCACAACTACCTATGAAGCACACTCTGGCTTGGCCACTCTACTGCTTTGAGACCTTCGATGGCCTACTGCCTACAGTCTAAAGGCCAAACCGCTTTAGTATAGTACTCACTGTTGTCCCAACATCTGGCCCTAACTCTTTGTTGTCAGGACACACCACTTCTGCCAGCACCTGAATCCATTTTGTCACCATCAAAATGTACGTATAGCTTGCAGTTCCCTGAGCCATCCTGCCATTCTGAGGTTTTGCTCACAGTTAAGACAATCACTCAAAAAATCCTTCCAGGGGTGCCTGGGTGGCTCAGCTGGTTAAGCAGCCAACTTTGGCTCAGGTCATAATCTCATGGTTCATGAGTTCGAGCCTTGCATCAGGATCTGTGCCAAGAGCTCAGAGCCTAGAGCCTGCTTTCCATTCTGTGTCTCCCTCTCTGTCCCTCCCCTACTTACACTCTGTCTCTATCTCAAAAATAAATAAATTAAAAAAAAAAAATCTTTCCAGACCCCCTCCCCACCACCGCTGGCCCCTGGCCCAAAACACACATGAGGCAGGGAATGGGTGAAGAGGAGTGAGCCAGGGAGCCTGGAGCTCACCTCACAGACCAGCATTTGGGAAGGGCTGCAACGCAACAAAGCAAACTGGTAACAGGAGAGAGTGTGACTTATAAACAAATCGCTCAGCATGGCTCAGCTCTGATCAGAATGTAGCAGAGAATCACCATTTGGCTCTGGGCCCATGATGCCTTACTTCTGCGTGTGTCAGGGCACTGCCCGCATTCTGGCTCAAGTAAGAGCTCCTCGTGTAACAGACCATAAGCTCCTTAAAGGCAGGGTCTGTGTCTATACACACTCAAGGTGTATACGGAATTGAATATGGGTGTACATGAGACAGAAGGGAAGCTATGCTTGGTGCCCTAGATGGCAACCTAAACCGACCCCCTACCACAGCCTCTCAGGGAAGTCTTCACTCATCTTTGGAGCATTTGCCTTTTCTTTCGAAGCCACATCTGATTATGTTGCTTTCTTACACTCCTTAGCCCATTTCTGTAGAGGGCTCCTCTACTCCAGTACAAAGAGCTTGGTAGACGCCTCCAAGTCACCGCCATGCTTTTCCCGACCTCCATGCCTTCGTTCAGACCATATGTTCTTTCCCTTCTCCTATGCCTGCAAACTCCTACTCATCCCTGTAAGCCCCAACTGAAGTATTTCCTCCCTGAAGTCTTCTGGGACCATCTAAAGCGAGTTCTTCATTTTCTCCCTCAGGTCCCCCTGCTGTTCTGCACGATGACTGCCCATCTAGGGAACTACTCATTCCCCAGTCTAGGACTGTAACTGCTCCATGGAAAAGAATCTATCTCGTTCTCTCTGATGGAAGATCTGCCACCTATTAAGTAGGTACTCAGTGTTTTCTTTTTTTTATTTTTTAATGTTTATTTTTGAGAGAGAGAGCAGCACCAACAAGATCACCTGAAACCTGTAAGCCCTTTTACAGTTACAACTACTGCAGTGACAGGCAGTTTTCCAGACCCTTGTTCGGTTCTCTTCACTTCGCACAAGGGGGACCAGCACGTGCCCCTTTCCTCCTCGCCTCTTCCTACCTGCACCGACCTCCAAATCCCACAGGAATATGGACCCGGTCCAAAAAAAAAAAAAAAAAGAAAGCTAATCTCAACATCAACCCAGGAGAGTCTTGTTAATGAAAAACTTTGCTAAGAACATTCTGTTTATTTATTAATTATTTGGCCTTTAAAGAAGTGTGACATCCACACATTTGAAGTACCAAAAAATTACTGGGTTTTCATGGGAAATCTTTAATGGTGGCAATGCTGCAGACTTGGGTTTTGTTTTTGATTCAGAAGTAGGGCTGCCTACCTCAATCTTTCTGGGGATGTTGGACTTGGACTTGTAAGCTGTGTGAATCTGAGCAACTGGCTTAACTTCTCTGGACCTTTATTTCCTCACCTGTGAAATGGGGATCAAGTATCTGCCCCGGAGGATCGCTGCATGTGTTAGCAATGACGCGGGAAGGGTCTGTCCCCTCAGAGAGATTTAAAATGGCCACGGAACTATTTTGTAGGGGCAGCGCACTTGGTTTTATCATCCCCTGAACACCTACGTGAGGTCTCTGTCCAGAACACCACCCTGCACGGCATCTTGTACTAACAGACAGCGCTTCTACCTTCAGGGTTCGGATCACCAAACCGCTTCGCCACGTTGCACAGAACGTAGTTCTGGACATGTTGGCAGCATGCTAGCCTTTAGAAAGGATGTGGCCGCAGAAATCGTTTGCAAGTAAAAGGAGCCCTTTACTATGATACCTTAACATTAACGGGACACCATGCAGGCTACTCACTTGCAACAATAATCTTTTAATTTAGAAGAGACTGTTCATTGAATAAGATCGCAGGAATTAGGTTTTTGCCAAGGGCGAACAATGACCAAAAATTCTTGTCATTCGTGGCAGATTGTAAAATTACCTTTATGAACAGGCTGGCGGCACTGTGTTTAATAGCACGTCCCCCACTGGATTTCCAGAAGTGAGTTCTTAGTACATAAAAGTATCACTAGAAGAATAAAGCAAGGACTTCTGTAGCTACTAGGCGACCGCTATGCAGAGGTGTGTTACCCCTGTATCCAGTCGAAGGGACACTCCCATGGGACTGCCGGCTGCTTAGGAAACACGCTCAATAAAGAGGATTCTAAATGCCCAGGCACTTGGGAATTCTCTGAAAAATAACATGAAAACCATGATGATAAAGGACATTTTTAAAAACTGCACTCAAACTGAAGAAATATTAATCTGAGGGTTATGCCAAATGAAAACCTACCGTGTGACGCAGTGAGATGGGAGTGAGGTAGACAACAGTGTGTGAAGACCTACTGTGCGCCAGCACTGCGTAGAAGGCTGTGTTTACACATTCATAGGCAGAACTCTCCCACCTGCTATTCCCAGTTTATGAATGCTGATGAATGCTCAAAATGCTCAGAAACCCACCCAAGTAACCAGCCTGCCAAGAAGGGGAGTTGGAATTGGACTCCAAGCCTATTATGCCTTAACTTTAGACCAATAGCTCCGATAATAGCCTCAATACTACAGTATGCTAACTTCTCACAAGGCCATTGCTAAGTGCTTAGTGAGAACAAAATCTTCCTAGAAGAGGGCACAACCCAACCGTGAAGCGGACTGCATGTCCGCCGTTAAGTTCTCCATCACCACCTACAACACAGGACACAACTCCACTCCTCTTTCTGCTTTCGAGTCCTCCACAGTACAGCCCCAACCCACTCCCCTCCCTCGGTCAACAACCATCTGTTGAACATTTTCTGTATGAAAGGCATTACATGAAGCACAGCAGGAATGGGGCAGGGGGCACCCACTGAAGTGATCCACGTTCTCTGCCCTCAGAGCCTGGCATACAGGAGGGAAACTGAGGCAGAAAGCCATAGGACAGTAATAAAAGCAGGGCGTGAGGAGGATGAGTCGAACAACTAAGGAACAGTCTGAGATGAAGATCAACGTCTTTTCTCCTGTGGTTGCCACACTCCATCATCCACGCAGCTACACCGGCCACACTTCAAATGATCTCCACACCAGGAGCAGCCAAAGGCCACCACACCAGGCCAGTCATTAAGGACAAAACAGTGGCCTATACACTGGGCTTTCTATTTGAGATCGTGAACAAGCAAACCAGAAAACCTCTCTTGGTTGAGTTTCAGATTCAGGAGAGTCGACCCCTTTTTTATTCTCCTTTAAAAATTTCAAATTACCCAGGCGATATGCAATATATTCTCCCTATAAAAAACTAAAATGTTACATATATAAACCCACATTTATTATGTTTTGTTTTTTGCCTTTATTCCCGTCCCTCTCTACACGTACTGTAATGTCATGTTGGATTCTATTCCTTTTGTGTGAATGACCCAGCTTCTGCCATCCTGCCCGAATCTGCTGAGGGCTTATTACTGAGTTACCAAGCCCCAGGTCACAGGGCAATTCCCAGCTCCCTGCCCCTTAGCCTGCTCTGCCCCTTCCGCTCAGCAGACGTTGTGTGTGTTCAGTACAGGGCTTACCATACTGCATGCTCCCTGTGGGGGTTTTCACTCACCTTCTTTGACAAATTATCAGCTTCTTGAGGGCAGAGGACATCTCCCACTCCCAGTCCCTGATCCCCAAGTCCTGGCACGGTACTGAGAACATGCTACTTCCTGCTAGCACCGCTGCTGATTTTAGCCCCATCTTGAAAGAATTGTCACAACGGCACACGGGAGGTGGTGACTGAATGTTTTCTTCTACGAGATGGGAAGAGAGGGAGGAAGACAGAAGTGGCAGGACAGAAAATCACTGTGCTGGCAGATATTTGGGATATAGAGAAGAACATGACAAGGACTCCTGCCTTCGAGGAACTCACAGTCTGGGTGAATGCTCAGGGAGAGCCAAATACCCAAGAGCCTTTCGTCTTCCCGAGCTCTACGAAACACACAAGGCACCCATAATCACAACTGAGATCCTGGGGAGAGCAAAGGGATGGGGAGGGGTTGTTTTAATCCCTAGTAGAAAGAACCTGCAAAGCCCACGGCCTGCCCACCTGCCCTTCAAAATGACAATGCTTTTCATTCCCGTGATCAATTTCAGATTTACCTACCTGCCTCAATCCACCACCCACACAGAGCATAACATTTAGTATCCAACAGAGAAAAACACACATTCTAAGAAACATCTCAACTCTTTCATTGGTAGAACAGGTAAGAATGAACTGCATAAAACGCAGATGAACTAGCCAGTCACATTCTGGGTAGCCACAGTATTTTTAAAGACAAGGAACACATAGTCAATGTGGCCTCGTCTGCAAGCTCATTTGCCACACTCAAGTTTTATTTTTTTTTTTTAAGAAAAGGCAGAGCCCAAACTACTTATCCTGACATGGCTCTAGCCTTGAAGGTTGCTTTGCAAAGATATCTCAGAGTGAAATTATCCAGCAAACCCTTGTGTGGATAGAAGGTTCCACAAGTCAACAACCGCTTAAGCAGTTTAAACCAACAAGCAAGATGCCCTCTATTTAAATGCTATGAGCGAATCTATTTTAAGCCTTTAAAAATCCTCTGGGCAGGTGTTTAAGCTGTGTACAGACTGAGCCTGCCGAGACTCTGGGGGTGGGGGAGGGTGGGCTCCACTCTCCATGTAGGCAACATTTTGTTCAGACAATCTTCCTGCAGCAGGTCATGTGACAAAGGCCAAATAAACAGCATCTGGGGATTTTCAATTACAGACCTTCGCCCAGCATGCCTGCACTGTAATCTCTACCAGATGAGGCTCAGGCCTCCCTATTTTCAATAATTCACACACTGTGTACACATAACATGACAATAAGGGCATTCATGGAGCGGCCGGATTCGCAGATCAAAGCTAGCAAAGGGCCAGCTGTAAGCATGCTCTACTGCTGGACGATTCGTGCTTTTCACAGGCTTGGAAAGACACTCTGCGGGACCTGGCAAGCCGGCCTCTTTCCTATGCGGGATGCCGAGCAAACTCTGAGCATGAACCGGGCATAGTCTCCTCGGGATGGCCAGAGAGGCAGCCCGACTCCATGCACAACTGTTAGCACTGGGCAGCCTCAAACTCCAATCTGCCCCTCACAGGGGCTTGCCTTGGCTGTGCAAGACCCGTGGCCAAAGCTCTACCACTCTGGGGAGCAGGTGGTTCTTGACAACAAACCTGTTCTAAAAAGACGGCAAGGTTCCCGTACTTAAGAAACCCTTGGCCAGGTGCTGGGGTTTACAAATCCACTGGCTGCGCCGTTTCCAGGTAACTGTCACACTCCTATAAACGACTCGGGCACAAACTACACGGAGGTATATTTTAACGTCTGTCTCACAGAGTTGGGGTCTGGGAAATGAAAGAGGACACTCTGGTTGTTAGTACTGAAATCCCTACACGTTAACTCAATTAACTCGGGTGCGCACAGACCAACAGCGTTTAGGCGCTGTGGGCGTGTGAGCATGCGCGCAAGGGCTTGGAAAGCATGCAGAACGCTCGAGTCCACAACATTCCAAATCCCCATCGCCCTGCAAGGGAAGCCGCCACTGGAGGAAATTGGGACACTGCTTCTTCATCTAAAGATTTCATACCCGTCAATCAGGGCAGGAACCCAGAGCAAGCCATAATGGTGACTTCCTCGGCAGCAAACACAGGCTGCTCACCAGCTGTGGGCTGTGCATCCTTACCCTCTTTTCTCTCCCATTCAGAATGGTTTCCTCTTAATCACAATAATCCCAAAAGTGCTAAAACATATCAATCGTTGGGTAAGCCCTGCCTACAAAGGGCCAGCCGGCTGGCTTTTATGGCCTTGTCCAACAGCAGCTGATACTTCATTCAGTGACAAATCCAATTTAGCAGTTACAAGAGATTTAGCATCCCTGAAAAAATATTGGGGTTGATCTGGCACTCTAAAGTCAGCACATGTTCCGCTGCCATACTGTTGCGGAGATTACTGTGCTGTCATATTTGGATGTCTACAACCAACTGTCTCGCACCTTCTCTACCCTTGCCCCCCACGATCTAAGGATGGCGGGGGGGGGGGGGGCAACAATGTAATCTCTGGATAAAAAATACAGGCTACAACCATATTTGGGAACAGACTCAATAATGTGATTCTTAATATCCCCACACACGCACAAACACAGGCGCGGGAATAACTTGCTCTACTTTTCTAATGGGAATTTCTAGCATACTCAAGGAAAACTCCATGGGGTGAAATCGATTTTATTCTAACTTTTGGGATCTAAGTCAGCTTTGAAGAGTGAAAAGAAATAAACAACGTGTAAAGATGTCACCCTTGGGTTGAAATTCATCATATTAAAAACTACTGCAGGACTGATATAAAGATCTTGTCATTAAATTCTTCACATTTGTTTTAAAAATCAGAATGCTAAAACCTAAGAAATGCTTTAAGCCATGGTGGAGAGAATCACATACGCTGACAGAAAGAAAAATTAACTTCTGAATATTTAATATACTCAAAATAGATATTCTTTGCAGATAATCATATAAATTCAAGTTAAGAGAATCTCCTAAGAAAATAAATTGGAAAATTTAGCTATTAAAGGGACACCCAACCAACAAAATGCCATTTTTAAGCAATACCACAAGGTAGTTTATAAAATACAGTAAAAGAGAAATGATCTAATAGAAACACAGGCTGATTATTCCTTTAATATTGGGGCTTTGTAGTCAACAGTTGGTTATTTATCCCAGCTTTAACGATACCAAAAAAGTGACCACAGAGACATCTGGCTTGAAAAAAAAGTTTTCCGTGCCATAAATGAGACATTTGCAATTGTGGCTGGCAAGATATCAGTGATGGAATATTCCATACATGGAGTTCTTATTTCATGTGGTTTTTAAAACTTTATTCTCCTCTCTGGATTTTTTAAAGCATAAACTAAAAATTAAAACTAAAACAAACACCCAAAGCCTGCAGACGGGAGAAGACATTTAGCTTCTGTGAATAACTTCCATGAGATTAATATTTTGCCAATGTCACTTGTCACAACAAAAGCGGCGGCATTTATAATTTACTCTAAGGCTGGTTTAATTAAAATTCAAAAAAACACGACAAAGCTAGATTGAATTTCATCTGCCACATTGTAATTACTTACTTTGTAGCTAACTATAAACAATATTTTATTACGTCCACAAAAATGCACTTAAAAACTAACAGTAATGCAGAGACACTGGAAGAACTGACGGAATCAGTCCCATCACTTCTACTTTGAACAGAGTGACTTCTCAACTTTCATATGACATAAAAAAATGGGTCCCCATTTCTCTAATCGGAAGGGACCTAGGAGCCTGCCTGCATTACCTTCCCTTGGAGCACACAAATTTGGGGGAACCAGATCTGTGGCCCTCCCTCCCAAGACCAGGAAAGAGTCTTGCTTGGCTCAGACTCAACAATGAGACAATAGAGGCTGCCAGGCATGATGAATGACTTAAAGGCTTAAAACCACCATTTGCATCCTCCCAGATAAACAATTAGCTTAAAAAAAAAAAAAAAAAGAAAGAAAGGAAAAGAAAAAAGAAAAATCTGGAGGCAACTTCCAATACTGTCAATATATGCTTGGCAGCCGAGAGTTAGTTTGGTGAAATTAGACTTACTTTAAGACCATGTGACGGCGACATTCTCTGAAAGTGCTTTGCTGAAAAGGGAAGAAAGAAACCTTTCATTTTGGATAAAGGACAAAGTTTAGAATTTTAGAAGTTAGAAAAGGCTCAGAGACATCTAAAGTCTCCTAAAAAGCCACTATCAAGGTTTTCAGTGTATTAGATTACTGAATTTTTCCATTCCCTCTTCCTTTTAAATCCACATAATTCGGAGAGGCAGCATAATAAAAAAAATCCGCTTCTTGAACAAGGCAGGCAGGCAGAAACACGATCTGAGCATGAAAGAAAGGAAACGGCCTTCACGCACGCTTGCCAGATAAAAACCACGGGTTCTGAAACTGCACACAAGCAATTTTCTGGAGCTCGTGAGGTTCCAGGAGAGAATGCCTGAGAGAGAAGTGACAGAGAAATATCTTAACAGTCAACCTGCATTTTTCTAGAATGAATTTACAGGACAGGGCAAGAGTACCTCCGGAAGTTCAACAAGCCTCCATTAATAAATGAGGTAGCAGTGTGGTTTCCATGACGACCGAGACTCAGCGTCTCAGGAAGGCTTAGGGCATAACCACCGAAGGTTTTTCCTCAAATCCCAACTTCCCGTTTGGAGGTGCTGACAAAACCAAACATACTTTTAAGCCCAGGGATCCAGTACAGGGTTTCTTAAAAAAAAAAAAAAAAAAGTTCTCCGAGCACTGACTTGGGTCCATGGTGGGGTGGTGGCGTCACCAAATTCTGAAGCTCCATCTTGCTAGAGAGACTCGGAACACTATTTTAAAGGGGATTCAGGGGCCCTCTGAGAATGGTCTGTGAGTTAAATATATTTGCTGTACTATGATAATGTGTTAGGACAAGTTATAGATCATTATAATAGGCTCCCATGATTAACATTAGTCTGACTTGTTTTCCTTTGCTCTGTAGAAGTGATTTGAGGAATTGGGAATCAGCTTGCTCACCAGAGTGCAGCACCTGGGGAACACTGAATGCATGTCTTCAACATATGTAACCTTGAGGCTTATACTTTATGAGGTCCTGACACATTTTCAGATGAGAGCTTTCCAGATTCCTCCATAGAAACAGGGGAGTGTGGAAAAATACAGACTCTAGTAACTTGTGCCTTTAACGAGTCACTGACTTGAGGGAAAATTATTCGCCTTTTGGAGCCTCAGTTTCCCCCACAGGTCTTGTAACCCTGTAATGCTATGATGTCACAATGAGATCTGGCTACTTTTATATTCCTTCCCAACACAAGCGGCCAGAGAGCAACAGAGAGCACTGGTGTCCTCCAATCCTCCACACTCTGCTTCCGTCTGAACGCTCCAAGTGCAGAGTCTCCTAGGTCCAAACCAAAGGAAGATGGCATACTTCCCAAGACATGCAAGTAGCTACCTGAAGGACAGCTATTAGGAGAGTAGCATGGGGGTTGGGGAGGGGAGTGGGGGTTGGGATCAGAGGGATTTTTAGAAAAGCCCAAGAGCGTTACAAAGCCATGGTTCCAAAAACAATGTAAACACTGACCTTAGAGTGTCCCTTGGGGGAACAAGGATAGAGGAGAATTAAGTGCGGTCTGTATGCTTAGGTGGGGACACGCTTCGTCATCAGCACCCATCCTTGCTCTCTCAAGAGCTGTGCTAAGAGCAGTGAGATACTCTTCTAAAGGCAATCGCTAGTGAGCGCCTGTTATGGGCATATGACTTGGACACAGACGGCGAAAAGGACCCAAGGAAGGAAAAGGTACAACTTCTGCACCCACAGAACCTACAATCTAGCTACATAATGGTGTATAAGAGATGCAGTCAGGGAAAGAAAAACAAGGCAGATTCATGGTAGTTAGATATTTTTAAGGGTTTCCTTTTTAATTCTGCTCCCCCCCACCCTTTTTTCTTCCTTTCACATATGACCAGTCTGGATTTGGGTCGCTCTCTGACATCCACATAATAATGTAGCTTCCTCTGCCGGGACTGCCTTTAGCCTGTTCTCATGCTAAAAGGAGTTCAAGACAGAAACAAATTCCTGACAGCTACCACTGATAACCTGAGAAGAGAAAAAGCATCCCAGTACTCCATTTCTACTTTCAGACAGATCTGGCTGGGCAACAAACCAGCTGAAGGTCACGGAGGGTAAAATTTCCAGAACACCCCCTCCCTCTGACCCCCACCGCCCTCGCCATGAAAACGATGAAGTTGCTATCTGGGGGAGCAATCAAATGTGGACCCCAACTCTGAAAGCCACACAAAATCTAATTCTGTTCCTCTCACAAGATCACATTCAGGGAGCCGCCATGTACATACTGACCTCCCTTCACATGAAGTCTAGATCTCATTTTTCTACCTAAGAGAAAAACGAGAAGCTTCTGATGTGAATAGGGCCCCTCTATCCTGGAGAGATGTGGAGACAGCTGGGCACGCCTTTGGACATACACAGCACCACCTAGACCCAGGCATCATCTCAACCTAGACCCAGGCACCAGGGGCCAAGAAATGGGTCACTTATGCCATAAAAACAAAAATAAGTAAAAGTTGAGAAAGACTGTTTCTCAGAAACAATCATCCCCATTATATGAGTTTTGATTGGCCTTTCTCTGTAATGTAATTATAGACTTTGCAGTGTGAGTGAGCAATTGGGAGCACTTATTTAGCTTGGTTTATGAAGCGAGGAGCTAGAACAGAAGAGGCCAAGCTGAGTTTGCGACAGTGAGACAGTCATGTTGGGAGGTGAGGTTGCATCCTGAGGACAGTGCCAAGTGCCATCAAATGTGCTCGAGGAGGGCGCTTAAACATCCTCCCTGGGTTCTAGAAGGAGAATTCTAACTACGGGATGAAGACAAGATGAAGGCGACTAATTGGAGGCAGGGAGGGAGGCAAGAGAGACAGAGTGACAACAGGTGGAGTGGCAAAGAAAGCCTGAATTTGGGAAGTGGCCCTGCAGCAGCAAGAGAGGGGACTGGATCAGGGGCCGGCACTAGCTGGTCTTCTTGACATGTCTCGTATGGATGGACAGGGCAGATTTCAATGGCGGCTGATAGTCTTGGCTCCAAGATGGTATTGCATCTTGGCAAAGAAGAATGCAGGAAAACCAGGGCACTGGAGCAAGGGAAGCGATCAAGTTCATGTGGGCATCTGAATTTGAGGGTACAAAAAGATGTCCATAAGGAGCTGTCCACAAAAGCAGCTGGATGTGCAAGGATGGGGATTAAGAGATTCAGGCTGAGCGGATGTACGGGTCCGGCAATCAGCCTGTGGGTGATAAGTAAGCCTGAGAGCAGCCTATCATGCCAGGAAGAGTGTAGAAGGGAAAGGGAGCTGGAGAGCTCCGAGGAAAAGGAGTCAACAAGAGGAGGCTGAGAAACTGAAAGAAGAAATATACTTGGTCAGGTAATATCATGGAAGGCAAAGTCAGACAAAGTTTCAAAAAGAGCTTAAGAAGCCACCCGTTGAAATGCTGGAGAAAGGTCAAGTAGGATGCAAGCTATGTTTTGCAGGACACGTTAAATTACATCTCTTAAAATCTACAGTAAACACACTCATGGACAAAAGTAGCTGTGGTTCTAGGTGCTGCCCACCCATCAGCCTACTGTAGAATGAGTCCTGTTTGAGACAAGGGTTCACAAGTGGGGTTCCAAAGATGAGGGGCCTTTCGGAGGTTGACATGACTCATATGGTCTCATATGCTGGACTCTGGTCACTGACCTAGGATGGGGGTGGGGGGATGAATGGAAACAAAACGCAAGAGCAGTGACTGAATGGTGTGTGGTCTGGGAGAGAGCGTTGACAAAGCAGGCCTGTGTCTGGCAGCCCTGCGGGAGAGTATGGAAGGGAGGTGAGGCAGCGGGTCCACTTTCCCAGATCTGAGCAGAGACTGGGGAGCGCAGGGCGACGCCACTCTCTGGTCACTGCAATCAGTCTGGCTAAGAACACAAGAGAAGGTAGTGACAATATTCTGTGAGAATCAGCTGGCAACAGAGAATGGATAATATGTTTTATTAGTATTTACAGATTGTGTGCTACACACGCTTTATATTAGTGAAAACTTTAGTCAACATATATGGGTACGTGTGTGTGCATGCACATGTGTGTTTTAAAAGTCACCAGGGAGCCTGGGTGGCTCAGTGGGTTAAGCGTCAAACTGTGACTCAAGTCATGACCTTGCAGTTCCTGAGGTCAGGCTCCACATTGGGCTTTGTGCTGACAGCTCGAAGCCTGGAGCCTGTTTCAGATTCTGTGTCTCCTCTCTCTCTGCCCTTTGCCCACTTGCACTCTCTCTCTCTCTCAAAATTAAATAAACATTAAAAAATTGTTTTTAAATATGTCAGACTACCAGTGGCCAACAGCCCTTTTAGTCAGTGCTTCTAAAAATTTCGCCAAAGGAAGGGCACCTGGGTGGCTCAGTTGGTTGAGTGTCAGACTCTTGGCTTCACTCAGGTCATAACTGATTTTTCATGGGATTAAGCCCCACTTTGGGCTCTGCGCTGTCAGCTTGGGATTCCCGTACCCCTCCCCTGCCCCTCCCCCATGCATGCACACTCTTGCTCTTTCTTTCAAAATAAATAAATAAACTTTAAAAATAAATAAATGTTTCACCAAAGGGGCAAGCAGGTTCCGAAGTCAACTAGAGATGTCACATTTGAGTGACATCTTGTGAGTTTCTCCAAGATGATCCAACCAACTCCCACAAGTTAGAAATCCCACAGTCACAAGTGCCTTCTTCTGGCTCTCCATCCATACATCATCCATTCGGCCATCTGTAAACACACAACTGCATAAACATCTGCCCCTCAGGTCCATCCACACTTCTCCTACACCCTCACCATTTCCTTCCCACTCTTTCCCAGTAGCCTCCTAACTGCTTCCTGGTCGTTCATTTCTCCCACTCTTACCCTTCCTTAAGGCTACAATGAGGGTGGCCTTACATAATTAAAATATGAAGTCTTCTCCCAGTGTCTTCAGTGCCTCCTCCAATCCCTGGGCTTTCTATCAGGGCAGTCGCCTGCACCGGGACTGCTAGCTCTTGCTGCTACCTGCAGACTGCAATCCACAACCCCCAACTGGGGGTCCCCTGCTCTTACTCCTTGTACTCTCCTACTCTCAGAACCGCCCCCAACATCCATCATTTGTTCCCATTTGTTTCCGGAAAGGGGCTTTTCCCCATCATCCCTCCATCCCCAGCCCCCAGGATACCACCTAGCACATACAAGATGATCAATTAACATTGACTGAATGAACGGACCAGCAATATACACACAGTATGCACCATACTTTCTGAAGCTTAGGATCTTAAAAGGGTTTTGTTTTGTTTTAAGAAAGTTGGACAGAAAGTACTATTTATTTTTTAATTCTTAAAAAAAGTTTGTTTATTTATTTTGAGAGAGAGAACCAGCAGGGGAGGGCAGGGGACACAGGATCCAAAGCAGGCTCTGTGCTGATAGCAGAAAGCCCGATGTGAGGCTCGAACCCATGAGATCATGACCTGAGCTGAAATCAGGGGTCAGACACTTAATTGAAGGAACCACCCAGCTAACCCCAGAAAAAGTTATTTAGAAAAAATTATGTATTATTTGGGAATTTTCCCAAGTCTATGAGAAAGCAATAGTTGCTCAGACTTCTTTTGTGGTAACATGTTTTGTGTTAAGAGAACTTTACAAGCCCGTTTCTCCACTTTGAGCCACACAGATTTTCTGTTGAGAAACACTTTCATGCCATGTGTGTGGTTTCTCATCTACCCAGGCCTCTTAATTACAAAATATTATCATTCAAACCAACAAAAAACAATGGAAATATTTGTAACCATTCTGCCTGGACTGTGAGAGGAACTTAGAGACTTTAATATGAGAGAGTCAGAAACGTTTAGCTCTAGGAGACACTTAAGGGATCATTTAATCTAATAATTTCAACTTGTTTTTGCAGATGACAAAATTCAAGCAAGGAAAAACCAAGAGACACGCCCACATCCACACCACTCATGAGTTTAAAGCGAGGAAGGATTCATTCCAGATCTACTCTATAATAATAAAGCTTTGGTTTGTATCAACTTCTTACCCAAACGTTAAATGTTCTCTTTAAAGTGCATCTCATCATTAACATTTAGTGAATGCATACAACAGGACCTTAATGTTGCTTCCAGCAGGATTTAAATCCAAAATTCTCCTTAATTAGAAGGAAAAACCTAATCCGGATATATGTGGAATTATGTCCCGGAGTCTATTGCGATCATAACTGCAGAATCAAAAAGTAAAGGCCCTTCTCCCCTCCAAGCATCAGAGGCCTTCGCAGAGGCCACGCAGCCCTGTTCACACTGGACATTATCCAAAGACGTTACATTGTTCCCAGGGCCCCTCCACAGTGGGATCCTCTTGAAGGAAGTCAGGTTCACAAAAGGGGGCCCATGCCAACACCAGACACTTCTGTTACCAGGATCTGTAGGGGTATGTTGTAGGTTAGGAGGCAAGAGTGTTGTTTCTAACGTCCCATAGGCTCCAAAATTCCTCTGAAGAGAAAGAATGCAAAATCTTCTCTCTTAGTCAGGTTGATGATACAGAAGAGATTTTTAAGAGAAGGTGAAGTGACTCATTTGGGACAAATCCAGTGGGTCCTCAAACATGAAAGATGATGAGGTAAAGCAGTCCTGTCAGTCCCTGCTTTAACCCATGATGAGCCATCCCACCAGGGCTCCACGGCTGGTCCTTCCTGCTCTGCCCCTCAGACCAAGCCCCCCATACCCACCCCACCTCAGGTGGGCACCTGCGAGGTTCTGCTGGGGGAGGCATTCTGGTCCTGCATCCGTAATTACAGCCTTAAAAAGTTGGGAGTCTTCTCTCCAGCTACATTGCCTCTCTGAATCACTCATTCTCTGAATCATTTTCTATGAATCATTCCTTCATCCACAAAATGTCTGAATCACTTCAATTTCACCTACTGAGATATACAGAGTAACAAGATGCGAACTGTATTCTGCAACACTTGGTCCTAAGAATCTCTGCTTGTAATTTCTAAGGGCACCTACGTTCAAGCATTTCCAAAAATACTGGATGCATCTTGAACCCTTGACAATTTTAAGCTTCCTTTATGTCGTTTTTCCAACTTTCTTCTTTCCTGATAAGAGGGCTGGCCCATGTCTTCAGTCTCTTCTTGCCCAAAGGAGGTCTCCAGGGTCACCTCATTGCCAGGAAGTGTGCTTCTCTCTTTACATCCTCCTGCAGGAGCCGTTTAGCACTGGGTGTGGTATTCCAGGGGCCAGCACCAAACGGCAGGTATAAAAACACAGATAACAGATCTAATAGAAGAGGTGGCTGGTTTAGAAAAAGAAGCCTCAGCTCAGGGGTAGGGACACCGGGTTCAAATTCCAGTTTGAACTTATCCTGACCTCAGTTTTCTTATATGTAAGAAGTGTCTAATATTCCCTTACAGAACTGTTGTGAAGCTCGATAAAGAACATTCCTATGAAATCAGTTGGCACAGTACCTGGCAAGTAACAAATGCTCTGTACCTATTAGCTGAATCCAAAATTAGGTGTAAATAAATTCATTTCTCATTACCATTATAATTTCTCATTCACATCATTTTCAATGCAGTCTGAATGCAACTGCTCACTCAAACAGAAACAGGTCCACACACCTCCAGCATTCGCTGCCACCAGTTACACCAGGGCACAGAGAACACGCACTCCTCCCCAACTCGGTTTGCCCACAAAGCACCGCCGCACCAACCAGAAGTTGGTTGAAGGACCTGGAAAGCTAGTTTACAAAAGAAACATAAACAGTTTGATAAAACAAGAACAGGTTCACCCTCACAAGTAGTAAAGTCGATGCGATATAAAACTACAATATCCCTCTCAGTTCCCAGAAGCGTGTGGTGCTGCTGGGGGAAAGTACTGATACTCTGATTCAACTCTTTTTGGTGAACCATTTGATTACGTGTATGAAAAGCCTTACAAATACCTTTGTTCCTGATGTGATTTGGGGATAAAATCTGGAACCCTGGGGAAGAAGATTGCTAAGAGGTGTCTGTCATCGTTATGAGGGGCGAAGAAGAGAAACAAACTAAAGATAAGGAATTGTTCAACTTTCTCGGAATAGAACGTTAAACAGGCATCCAAAAACATTATTTAATAGGAAAGGTTTATGCTTTACATGAAGAAAGCACAGTAAAACATAAAGGATGATCACAACTTTGTAAAGTAAAAATAAACTCATATGAAGGAAAATACACCAGAATGCTAACAGTGGTTGGCTCTGGGCAGTAGGTATCATGGGTGGGTTTTTTCCACTTCTTTGTTCTATTTTTTTTTAAACATTTGTTTATTTTTGAGAAAAAGAAAGAGCATGAACAGGAGAGGGGCAGAAAGAGAAGGAGACGGAGGATCCGAAGCAGGCTCTGCACGGACAGCCCCAAGCAGGGCTTGAACTCACAAGTCGTGCGGTCATAATCTAAGCCAAAGTCAGACACTTAACTGACACTTAGGGCCTCTATTCTCCTGTTTCTGTTTGGGGAATCCTTCTCACCCCCACCGTGTCCACCTGCTGAACACAATGCCTGCACAAGGGCACAGGGGGTGAGGGGGCAGGCGAGAAACCCAACCAGAGCAGCACCAGTGTGTAGGGAGAAGGCCACATGGTCAATACCATTTGGTGACTCTGACTCTCTACAGATAAAATCCCATTTTCACCTGAGCACCACTCTCAAATCCAAGGACAATATGCTGAGTTCTACAGAGCTGATACAATTCAAAATGACAATTCATGAGTACACGCATTCCAACTCAAGACGGAAAAGACAGTAAGCTATCTCTAAATCCAGTCACAATGAATTATCCACCATACTCTCTCTCAAGTCCTTTGGGCCTTCAAACATGAGATACTTCTCGCTTCTCTGCCTGGCCAACTCCTACTTCTATGTCAGTTCCCTTCTTAGACAGCCCTTGACAATCAATGTGGTTTGTAGACCAAACTGTGGGTCCTGTGTTGCCCCCAACTTTGTAAGTTGAAGCCTTAGCGCCCTCCTCCCCTGCAATTGTATTTGGAGACAGGGTCTCTAAAGAGGTAACTATGGTTAAATGAAGTCATAAGGGTGAGGCCCTAATCCAACATGACTGGTGTCCTTCTATGAAGAGGGAGAGACATAAAGAGATGTGTGTGCACAGAGGGAAGGCCAGGTAAGGACAAAGTGAGACGGCGGCAGTCTAGGAAGCCAAGAAGAGAGGTCTCAGGAGAAACCAAACCTCCTGACACTTGATCTTGGGCTTCCAGCCTTCAACACTGTGAGAGAATCAATTTTTTGAGAAAAATCCATTTTTGTTGTGTAAGCCAGTCTGTGATCTTTGGTCCAGCAGCCTTAGCAAAGTAACACAATTCATACATGGCCTCCAAAAAGGTCAACTTCTTGAGGGCCACAGCCCCACTTGTCCTGTCCGCTCCTGAGGGCCCAAGGCCTGACACAGGGTAGGGCTCGAAGAGAAAAGAACACATCTTGAAATAAGAAATAACAAATATAAAATCTTGAGTGTTTGCAGAAATTAATATTAATTTCAGGCACACAGCCTTAGCGTACATCGGGAGCGGCTTCTGAAATAACAGCCAAGCAGGCAAAGAGAGGGCTGAAGAGGGTAATCAACCATGTCCAGTCCCTTTTATTCTAAGCAGATTTCAAAAGATGCTTGCAGTGTAAACTCTTGGACATTATAAATAGTTAATTTAAAGATAATTATGGATGAAGAGTAAGTTAATTAAGTTGTTTGCCTTTATGCGCTAGGGTATATGTGAGTGTGCCTGGCTTGCGTCACTATGGGATATGCAGCATTAATTAACCTGGGCTTAGTTGCTGAACATAATAAAAAAGCACATATTGAGGCGAGTTCCTTGTATTTAAGGAAACTGCATTTCATAATACAACACTTTTCAAAGGTGATCATCACCAAAGAAAAATAGATCTACTTTTTCTTCTTATGACCAATGTGCCTTTACCCGACTCTGTCCTCAATACAATACAGTAAAGATTTCTCAAAATAACCCTTAAGGCAGAAAAAAAAAGGGTAGAGGAGTACTCAGCATAAGAAAGGGGTTGTTTTTTGTAGTTTGATGCCAGAAATTGAAAGGTAGTATTGCCTGGCCCATGAAAAGACAATGTTGCAGCTACATCTCCAGCAAGTCCACAAAGTCTTGTTAAACTCATAAACCCAAGACCAGCCCACAAAAGTCTATCTAACCCATAAGAGTAAGACTACTACCAGTGACTGCCTGTCTTCCTTCAAGGACGCTAAAAGGAAAAAGGGGACTTCATCCACTTGCTCCCCAATCTAGTCGGAAGCAATGTTTTGTTTTGTTTTTCCCTAGACCTCCTCCCCACTATCTTTACTTCTTTTCCAAATCCTATTGCCTCTCTCTCCCAGTGCAAGGACCTCTAGCCCTGAAGTCGGCTAGGCTCAGAAATTCCTCAGCCTTATCTCTGCTCCCACATACTATCACAGTCCTGCAATGACACATTCCCGGGGGGGGGGGGAGGTGGTTAAGAGGAACTGATCTCACTGACCTCACTTACACTACACTCAGTGCCCTTTATTTGCATGTACACTGACGTTATAAAAGAAGATGGTTATGACTCTCAACTAAAACTCCAACAGCAGCATTAAAGCATCCATTCATCCATCTATCTATCTATCCATCCATCCAACAACTGAAAGCCTCCTCTGTGCCAGCACTTTCAACTGGAGAGGTGAGGTGTCAGTCAAGTACCAGCTCTGGTTTCCCAAATGTGAGGGCTCTTGAGTTTGCCTTTCTGTAGAGGTCTCCTTGCTAAACCTGAAGGTAACAGAAAAACAATACATCTAAGCCAGTCCCAAGTTAGAAGCCAAGGTTTGTTTGTACTATAAATTCCAGAATTTAAAATCTCACTGCCAAACAGATTTATTATCCTATAAACGGGAAAATGTTTTGTATGTACAAAATACTAGACCTATATTGGGAGTCTATTCCAAATCAGTGGAAATAGATACTGCCTATCATAAGGGCAGAGACACTGCTTTCTAGTATAAGAAAACAAACAACCACGGTTTTCTATTACATACATTCACTGCTGTGTGTTGGCACATCACCTCCTGGCCTCCCTCTGCTAGGTTCTGAGCTCTTGTGTCCTATAGAAGTGACACATGATCTCACCGAGACAATGGCCATCTGATGCAACCAGAGGCAGGATAACAAAGAAAAAGATCACAAAACTCTAAAGCACTTCCTCCTCATATACACCTATATTACTCACCGTCCTTCTGAACTCTCAGAAGGAAGAGTTGAACACTTTTCATCAGTAATGGGTATCATCTATTGAGTGCCTAGTGTGTGCATGATGCAGCCCCCCTTCCCGAGTAGCTCTTCATTGTCACAGAAGTTCTTTTAGGACAAGCGCTACCATTATTCCCAGTTTACAGATGAGGAGGCTGAGCCTCATGCCACTTAAAGGACTCCCTCCAAGCACACAGCTAGTAAACAGCGGGCTGGGAGCTGAGCCCAGGGCTGTCAGAACGCACTGCCCTTAAAAGGAGGTTGTGTCAGGCATTCACAAGTCCAAGGCCCCCGCGGGTATCTGTTCCAGCCACTGTCCAGCCTAAGCAACAGATGACCTAAAAAGGATGAATAATCTAAGTAAATCAAATGCTAGAAAATCTACTCTGCATATCTCATATCTCACCCTCTCCTCTCCAAATGTGAACTGAGTAATTTATCTTTCACACCTCGAATGGTTTGTTTTACACCAAACTGTAATTACCCCCAACGCTGGTTGCCAGCCACCTGTTGACAGGGGCTATAACACACATTACTTGATGTCTAATTTTATCCAAGCCTTCTCTCTTCAATTCAAACTTCAAATCCTCATTCCTCAAGACAGAACTACGGCAACTCAATCCGACAAACACTTAAGTCTTTACATAATTAGATGTGTCAGGCACACAGATACAGCCCTTGCCCAACGGCTAGTTCCAACTCCGGTTGGGGAAACGCACCAACGTATAAGCAAGAGGAGGAAGCACCTAATTTCTTCCTTCTTAAGAAATTCAGAGGAGGCACCTGAAAGGGTTCTTGAAGAATGAGTGGGGATGTCTAGAATGGGTAAGTCATAAC
Organism: Suricata suricatta; assembly: GCF_006229205.1. Lineage (NCBI taxonomy): Eukaryota > Metazoa > Chordata > Mammalia > Carnivora > Herpestidae > Suricata > Suricata suricatta. The sequence continues at coordinate 44,475,801 of NC_043710.1, forward strand.
AGATCCTGGAAATACTGAGTCATTCTGCATAGCAAAAAGAACAGGGGAATCAACAAACGGTGATAGGCTGTTAACATTTGAAACACAAAAAACTTGATCCACAGGAAAAGAGGAACCAAAGCTCTTTTCAGCAGCATGGTGACAGGAGTGAATTTAAGTTTCCGGAGGTTCAGACAACGTATCCAGACATTCCAGGGCAGGGTGACTTGCTCTCTAAGCGCAAGACAAGTTCCACGTTCTCATATTCTACATGCGCAGTTTGTTGGGCTACCAGGGACGAACGTCAGAAAGAGTGGTTTAGATTTCTCGGGTTTGGTTATCTTAATGCAGATAACAGCGCTCTCCTGCCTTGCATCAAGGAGACCTACGTTGTACCTGTATTAAAAACATTTCAGCCCCAGAAGGCCAGGGGAGAGGAGAACCTGCGTTTCGGCACACCTCTGTGGGTTGGAGTGCAACGTTCAAAATTAAGATGATCTGAATTCCCCCCAAATCCCTTTTTTCTTCCATTCATCGATAGAGTCTTGATTAAAAATACAGACATTTTGTCATCCTTACTACATTTACCTCATCTCAACACTCTCCTGACTGGGTGAAAGCTAATGCTTCTTCTTCTGTCTGGTCAATTATTGCATGGACACAAGGGACCAATTAATGCCATCCATAAAAGCCTGAATCATTCTGTCAATTAACGAGAACTAACTATGTCATCAGATATATTACTGGTGAGCAAGTCTATTTGGTTGCAATATGTCTTGAAGGAGAGCAGTATCAAATGAATCACAATTGACTTGGACAACTGCTAGCATAATTTCGGAAGATGAAAAGACAGATGTGGTAGTTATTAGTGGTCCCCTGAGGAATTACAGGCAAGCAATTGTAATGTGCTAAGACTGCACTAGCAGGTGCCTGCAGTACAAATCAGACAGAGGGTTAAATCAATATTTTCAATTTCTTAGGATCAATCTGGTGTTTGAACGAGATGGAAACTTGTTAGCGATTGGCAGGATGTGTAAATGAAAAGTCAAACTTCTTATTATTTGTTAAAAAGGAATGAGTGTACTGAATCATGCCCTTGGCACAAGGTAATGCTTTCATGATCCAGTAGCTGGGGCATTCACTGGGAATCAAGCGGTTCTTAAATTTTAATAGAGTGCAAAAGGTTAGCTTTATAAAGGTGGAACATTCAAGATCTTTAAAAATGATTGATGTGTCAATAGGAAAGTTTTGAGCTGTGACAACAGTATAGTTATTAATGATTAGGGCAAGAGGCAAAAGGAAACCTTAAACTCAATGTAAAGAAGGTGGGAGAGATAAGGTCTTATTACCAAGAATGTACAGACTGAACACAGCCTTGGTACATTACTACTTTTCTTTTACTAAGAAGCAGTCTGGCTTGAAAGACCTTTTACCAAAAACTTGGGGGTAGTTTTCCTCAGTTATTTATATTGAATTTATATCCCTTGTTGAGTGTCTAGATTAACTGAATGACTATCTCTGATGCTGTTTCATCTTGGTTTTTGTTAGTATGCTCACTTTTAATGTAGGGACAGACGTTCTTTCATAACGCCCCCAAACTATGAAGCTCCAACACCTACAGAGAGAGGTCAGAACTGGAAACAAGTAAAACTTGTCCTAATGCATTTTGTGTGTACACAGTAACCAGCTTGATCATTACTAGGGGGCAGTGTGGTTCACTGGAAGGAGTCAGAGAGGTGTGGTGGGAATATGGGATCCTGGCTTCCTGGCTGTGAGCCTCCGGGTAAGTCACGTGACTGTTCTGTTCAAGGATCAGCTATCCCAGAAGCCAAAGGGGGGAGGGCGGGGAGGCAAGGGAGGCTTCCTACTTCGTATACATGTTGGAGACCATAAATCTCCTGCTTGGCCTATCAGAAGTACAAATGTTTCTTCCTTATGTAAAATGAAGTGGTCTGTTTCAATAAGCACTGGGTAGTAAGTACAATATGAAGCTTACATGCATACAGTTGACTTAAGTAGTTACATACATACACTGAATTACAATAGTTTCCTTTTGCTTTAAAAAATAAAAAAACACAAACCTAACTTTCCAGAACCAATGGAATACTAATTCTGTATAAGTATCTCTTGACTGTATAAAAGCAAGATTTTTGAGACACAGAGATCAAGAGGCAGAGCATCTGCCCTCAAGGAGCTGAGGGGCATATGCACCCAATTAATGGCAAACAAGCACATCTAAGATCAGCGCAAGTCACTGGGGGAATTCGGGAAAGGAGCACGCCCCTATGTGGCGGCGGCAAGAGGGGGTCTGTAGGAAGTCCGCAGAGGAAGTGGTGTTTGAGACGGCCTCGGAAGAAAGCCACAGTACAGACAGGACAAGCTGGAAAGGAATAGGAGAAAGACGGGCAGACCTGGCAGGCTTCTTGGAGGGGGCGTCGCAGAAGTTTAGCGATTGAAGGGTAGGTGAGGTGAGGGATTTCGGGCCAAGAGAGCTTCCTTTGCCAAAGGGGTTTCGTTTGGGGAGCTGAATGGAGGGAGACGGTTTTCACAACAGGGAGAAGGGGAAGGAGAGGGCATTACCTTCCTACCAGCAGCACTGGGGGCCCTGGGGCCAGATGAAAGGGCAAGGGCAGAAGCCCAGCCAGAGAAAACAGGGGAGGGGAGGAGACCATGGGGGGGGGGGGGCACACCCACTATCCTGACATCTTTGGCTTTTTTCACTGTTACAACAGTCACATAGAGGAACTAAAGTGTGTGTTGATGTAATTATTAGCATGAGTAGTATATAGTATACATATTCATCTATAATGTACAAAAACATGCATCTATATATGTATTTATGTGTATTACATGCAGGCTTATAGATTTTTAAACGATGAACACATTCTTGATCCTATTAAGTATACGCAAGCAGCAGATACCCAAGAACAAGTGGGGCTGGGCTATATCGCACAGGAAGGCAGCTCTCTGGGCCCTGCTCCCTGCCCATCTCTAAGTAGGACAGTCTCCGTGCCCAGAGCTGACCGGGTGAAGCCTTCCCTTCAGTGGCTTGTGATGAGGACAGGTCAATTCTCAGGCTGCCCACATGGGTAGCCAAGTTTGGGCTGAGTCCTCCTTAGGACCCAGGACTCAGGGCTGTGGTGTCAGCCCTGGAGAGCTGCAGCCAACCGCCCAGGCAGCCCAACAAATAAGGCCAGGGGAGGTTGCCCATTTCCGGCCAGGATGATTCACGTAGATACAATATAAGTAGAGAAATAACAGGACGAACAGTGCTATTTCACCAAGGGGTTCAGAAATGAAAACAATAATAGTAATAATAACAATAGAAAAGAACTAATGCCTTAGAATTCACAGTTGATATTTCTTTTTACTGGAGAAACACTCCAGAATTCACTGGAACCACCATGCATCTTGGAGTCTGCAGACGTGTTAGAGTAATTTGATTCCCCTAAGAACAGGGTTTTCCACCTCAGTGCCCATTGCTCACCCCAACTTTGTGCATCAGGACACACATTCCTGCCCTGCCGGCAGACAGCCTTTGGGGATTGCTGCAGGGCAGGCTGTCCTCTGGCTTTCCCTACTCCACGTGAGGTGAGGCCCACCTCAGTCTCCAGAATGTTCTTTCTTCTTATTTGGTCACTATCACTCTCAACCTTCCTCCGATTCTTCTTTTTTTTTTTTTTTTTTTTAATATTTATTTTTTGAGAGACAGAGAGAGACAGAGTGTGAGCCTGGGAGGGGCACAGAGAGAGAGTCACAGAATCCTAAGCAGGCTCCAGGCTCTGAGCTGTCAGCACAGAGCCCAATGCAGGGCTCGAACCCACAAGCTGTGAGATCATGGCCTGAGCTGAAGTTGGACACCCAACACATTGAGCCACCCAGGTGCCCCTCCCTCCTCCAATTCTTAATGACATGGGGTCTCTGTCACCCCCAAAGTCCTTTCTCAAATGCTTCCCTGGCCTCCCTGGCCTTGAACCTGTCCGCCCTCAAGCTCTCCACTCCCGAGGCACAGTTCACCAAGCTTCACTGATCTTGCCCTCTTCAACAGCCAGCAACCTCTCTCCCTGCCCAACCGTTTCATTAAGAAGCCCCTACATAGCTTGGGGTGAGGGTCACGGAGAAGAAAACAGATGGCCTTGTCCGTCTCATGACGCCGCCACACGATGCGTCCTGTCTCGAGAGCGGCCTGAGTGATTACAGCTAAGGCGCCAGGCACCACTGTCAGCATCCGGCATGCGCTCAATATACCGTAACTCTTGTAGCTTTGTGACGAGCGCCGCGACACCCAAGTTTATACCTAATCTCTACAAACGGAGTACCGGGGCCAGCAGAACACCGCACTGGGCGATCCTCCGTCTCCCACGATGAGGCAGAGCCTCGAGTGTAGAAGGTATTCGATAAACACATAAAGGAAGAAAACTGCATCTCGAGGATCAATCTGAGCATCATCGGTCAACAAAGTTGGCAAGAATGGGGAAAAAATCAAGGTCCCATTCCTTAGTTCAACTTTTCTTCTAAAGACAAGTATTAGGCTAATAAGCAATGTCCTCATCCACCACGCATTCATGAATCCGGTCAGAGAGCTATGACCTCAGAACAAGAGGTAGGGAGAGGAAGCAGGAAAGACATTTTTCTTTTTTCTTTTTTTTCTTAAGTAAATTTTCTTTCCGATATTTAAAAATCCTCATAAGCTAAAAACAGCAAATCTATGTTTCATGAACGTACTCATTTGCAGAAATCGTTGATGGGACGGACACAGCAGAGTTCAACTAACTTACTTATACTCTGACTTGTTCCCCAAACAGCTGGAGGCAGGTTCAAAAAATACGGGGTGAAGAAAACAATTAGACAAGAGTAAAATTAAGCCAGGGGTAAGAGGATACAGAGAAACACAAATCAAGAGGGAGGAGTCTACAGGAAGGGCTGTGCAGACTGACTCATAGGAAAGGACGGAGTGGAGAAGCCATTCACTTGCATTTTTCACTCAGCGTGTGCTGTAAAAAATATATATATACATATATATATACACATATATCGTTTGGCTAAAAAAAATTACGTGCCACAAGGTGGGCTCTGTGAATCATCCGGATTCTGATTTTGGGAAATGAAAAGCTACGCCTTTAAGAAACTCAATTCACAGATGCCAGCTTTTGAAACCAAGGTTCAGCAAGGAACAGCCAATAAAAATGCTGTAACTTGAAACCGGCCCACACAGCACAAAAAGAAAGGAGCGAGGTCGCCAGCCAACCTCCGACACACCCTTCTAACTGGGTTCTAGAACAGCAGTGCCCAGTTTGCAAGACAAGAAGCTAATTGACTCCAGCGTCTGCTGCATAAGCTATAAAATAAGTACATAAAGAACAATATGAACATACAGCGCCATCAGTTACATAAAAAGGCCTGCTGTCCGACGCCACACTGCGCACCAAACAGGCAGGGCGATTGTTTCAGCAGGCTGCCCGGACGGAGGGTGAATAATTAGCACACTTGTGAAATAAGTGTCCACCAGGAAGAGATCTCAGTCCTGGAGCTGCGCCACGGCAGCGCCCAGCACCCTTGGCCTTCGAGACTCAAGCTGGGGGTTTTTTAAGATCCTCGCTGACCACCTTGATGTGAACAAATACATTCTTCAGCCATGTCAGCCAACAGCTCGCTCCACTGTGACCATTTCTTACTTGCTGAAACACTTCTAAAGTTTCACCAACTGCTACTTGCCATCCCCCGGAAATGTCATTTTCTTGCTCATTTATTTTTTTCATTGGCTAGGGATAAGACTCTTGCCAAAAAAGCAGGAATGGTGACAAAAGCATCCACTCGAGCTGTCCTGGCACAGAGGGCAAAACTCGATGTCAAGTCCAAACACGGTTGTCCACAGAGTTTGGGGGGGGGTGGGGGGCGGGCCAGGAGTAAACACATTTGGTAGTAGGATTTTTCTCACTGCCGGCTTATGGAAAAACGTTTTTCTTCCCTCTGCAAATCTGAAAGTAAGCAAGCAGGATGTGTGGTCTCGCCACTAAGACAAAACCTGTGGATCTCGCCGTATCAGATGTGCAAGGCCATCTGCAGTACAAGCATCATAAAGCTTCCAGCCTAGAGTGAAGGAGATCTGAGTTCAAATCTCCACTGTCCCTGAAGAGCTATCTATTATCATGTTCAGCAAGGCACTAACTTATCTGGGCTTTCATGCTTCTGTTTGTAAAATACAGGCAATGCATGTTGTCATCTTCTTACCTCCCCCCAAGCACCTCAGAGAGAACAGAGTGAGATCGTGTATCTGAACATCATTTGACACCTTGTATGGTTCCGTAACTTGGCCTGTTTGGAAACTCAGAAAATGCCAGGCACAAGCCCAGCCTCTCATGACCACTTACTGTTGGCTTAGCCCTGAGGCAGGTGCCTAGGAGATGCCGAGAATTCAAAGATGCAGTTCCTGCCTGTGAGGAACTTGCAGGCTCCTTAGAGGCAGGATCTGTATGTTTAGGGCTAACACGAGATTAGGCATGGTTCACTGGAGATAATAAAGTCTAAACGCTCTTCCCTCACCTCGCTTAATTCTTCTGCACTCAAGAAAACCCACTGGGTTCTATCCAGAAGGCTTACAGCCCTAAAAACAATAACAATAGAACTGATGAGTGGCACCTCACCAGCACCGGAGAGGTATTCTCGGAGCCGGAGAGGTATTCTCGGAGCCGGAGAGTTAAGAGGAATTCCCCCTTGCCCTTTAGTTAGTTAACTCTGTGAATTCAAACCGTAGGGAGCATAGCAGCCCCAAAGGAAATCACATCTGGGGTGACAAAAAGACCGTGCTCCCAACCCTTCGATCGAAGCGTATTTTAAAAGAGAAGACTCTGCATGGAATGCCTGGGAAAACCTTTCAGAACGGAAGCTTTGGACTTAGAGTTCCAAACCCAGCGACCTGAAATCCGAATCTGTATTAATTAATGATGGGCTCCTCTAGGCCACGCACAGTGCTTAACCCTTACGCGCGTTACTTCATTTGATGCCCAAAGTAACACGAAGGGAAAACCAATGCTTCTGTATCCATTTCACAGACGAAATTAAGGCCCTGAGAAGGGTAAGTAACGGGCCCAAAGTCTGCGCAGCCGGTGAGAGGTAGACCATGACTTGAATCCAAGCAGTTTGGTTCCAAACCCCGTGCTATTTCTTAACATACCTGCTGGCCTATGTGCATTTTCTACTCTACTGTTCATTTCCCGAAAACTATTTACTCACACAAAATCTTCTTTGCAGAAGGACACAAATCCCAATGGATCTCCTTCTGTGCAGGCCCAGTAGACCCAAAGTTGACAATCAGAAGTGTAATCTCAAGTACAAAGCCCCACAACTTGCTGCTGTTCTCCAAAGAAATATTTCTCCTGAAAAGTCTGGTGGAATAGGAGAAGAGAGGACAAAGATCTAGAACAGCCCAGAGAGTTTTAATTTTTAGGTGGTTAAGAAATTTTAAGAATTCAACCTTGCTATGAACGGGAGAATATAATTCCTTCATGTGTTTGCTTTTCACCCACTGAATGAAGAAAGGTTTTTTTTAAAAAATGTTTATTTAATTGAGAGAGAGAGAGAGAGAGAGAGAGAGAGTGAGTGAGTGAGACGGAGTGCAAGCACGGGAAGACACAGAATCCAAAGCAGGCTCCAGGCTCTGAACTGTCAGCACAGAGCCCGACATGGGGCTTGAACTCCCAAACCATGAGATCCTCAGCTGAGCCGAAGCCAGTCGCTTAACCAACTGAGCCACCCAGGTGCTCCTGAAGAAAGATTTTTAAAATGACAATCTTCATACTCTGGTTTCTCTTCAGATCGTATAAATCTTTTGCCTTTTACTAAAACGACAATCTTCAGGGCTAGCAAAGGTATACTGAGATGGTTGCATAGGCACTAATATCAAACCTTGTAGAAGGTATTTTGGCAAGCTATGATTTTGGTTTCATATGTAAGAACTCTTTCATATCTAAGAGCTAAGAGACCAAGGTCATAAAGATTTTTTTACCGAGTTTTTTTTCTGTAAGATTTAGCCTTAGCTTTTACATTTAGGTCTATGTCTCATTTTAAGGTAATTTCTGGATAGAGGGTAAGGGTTTAAATTTATCTTTGGGGGGGGGGGCGTGCACATGTGGACATCCAATTGTCCCAGCACTATTTGTTGAATATACTACCTTTTCTCTATTAAACTGCTTTGGCATCTCCGTAGGGGAAAAAAAAAAAATAAAATCAATTGACAATGAACGTTATGGTTTATTTCTAGACTCTCAACTCAGTGCCATTAACCTACCTTTATACCAGTAACACACTGTGTTGACTACTGTAGCTTTGTAGTAAGTTTTGAAATCAAAAGAAATCTTCTATCCTCTTCTTTCTCAAAACTGTGGTTTTATTCTGAGCACTTCCCATTTCTGTGTTAACAGTTAGGAAAAGCTTGTCTATTTCTACAGGAAAAAAAAGGTATGCTGAGATTTATTCAGGGATTCTATTGAGTCTAGAAAACCCATATGGGAAGAATGAAAACAGTACCGCATCTTCTCACCCATGAGCACGGACTATACCAATCGATTTCTTTAGATCTTTAATTTTTCTCAGCAATGTGTTCAGGGTACAGGTCTTAGAATTCTTTTGTGAAATTTATTCCAAAGAATTTTATTTAGTGATGCCATTTTGTTTTTTATTTAAAAACTTTTTTGTAATGTTTATTTCTTTTTGATAGAGAGAGAGTGTGCAAGTGAGTGAGTGCTAGCAGGGGAGGGGCAGAGAAAGAGGGAGACACAGAACGTGAAGTAGACTCCAGGCTCTGAGCTATCAGCACAGAGCCTGATGCAGGGCTTGAACTCACAAACTGTGAGATCATGACCTGAGCTGAATGAAGTCTGATGCTTAACCAACTGAGCCACCCAGGCGCCCCATGATTCTATTTTGAATGGGATTATGTTATTAAATTCATCTTAAGATGGTTTTTGTCAGTACTGTGTATATAATTGATACTTGTATATTGACAGGTATCCTGAAAACTGGCCGGACTTACTACTTATAGTAGGTTCCTGTGGCATGGTGGGTGGGTGGGTGGGTGTGGGTGTGTGTGTGTGTGTGTGTGTGTGTATTCCTTAGAATTTTCTACATACCGGCTTCATTCGTCTGCCAATGAAGATAGTTTTAGTTTCTCATTTATAATGTGAATGTTTTAATGCCTTAACCTGCAGTACAGTTTTGAAGAGAAGTGGCAAGAGTGGACATCCTGCCTGTTCGAGCTCTGTGGAGGACGCGCGTTCATAATCTGCACAAAGTAGCCTATGCAGGCTTTCCTAAGGACCTTACAAAAGAGAGCTCGATAAATATTTCCTTATACAGATGACCCATGATCACACACAAATGGAAAACATACTTACAACTTAAAAACAAAAATCAGTGTGTGTTTTAAATTAAGAACAGAGAACCAAAAATGTCACCTAACAGACACCACATAAAAGGTTACTGAAAGCGAACTGCATATAAAAGCGGCACTGTCTCTTACGCTGATCACGGACAGGGAGGAGAGAATGACATAAGAGAGGCCAAACTGGGGCACCACTGCCATCTCTTCAACGGCCCCAGGTCAGCATGGCTCTTAAGGCCCGGAACCTACCCCACCAACTGTCTCCACCTTCCACTCAGCCCAGCACCCAAGCCTGGGGGCCTTGGGACCCAGCTATCTGGCCTCAACCCTCTCCTCGATCTTCAAGGAAGCTGGGAGTGAACTCCAGGGCTCTGGTAAAAGAGAAACCTCCAGTGGGAGCTCCCTGCCACAATTTTCACACAACAGTCTCTTATCTTTACAAAACAGGTGGACTTCTTCACACACACACACTCACACTCACACACACACACACACACACACACACACACACACACACACACACAGCTCCAGGATCGAAACAATCAGGCAGCATCCAGCACTATTTGAAAGAATACACTGTTTCCAAAGACCTTCTTTTCCCTGAAAGGTGAAAGTTTAGAAGCCCCAGCAACAGGCACAGATACATGTTCAAATCAACACACAGCAGCAAACACTCTACCCCATGCACAACTGCGAGCCTGAATCGTGGCACCTACCTGCCGGGACTACTGTGTACCCCCTCAGACATAGCCGAGTGCCTACTGCATGCAGAACCCAGGTCCCGCAGTGCACACTTGGTCATTTGTTATTTACCTAGGCCATCGCAGAGGGCAATAAATCTGACTGATAGATGAATCAACAAACTAGACGTTACGGGTGGGGATTTCATAGAAATGAGTTCAACACTTGCTCAAAGGATTTAAAATCTAGCTGGGGGAAAAGAGGAAAAAAACAAAGCATGTGGGCAGAGCTAGACGTCCCCAAGGACGAGAAGAACCGTCTGTTCAGGGTGGGGCAGGTGGGCCCCCTATCAGCTAACGGGAAAAGTGGCAACACTCAGGTGCTCCCCAGGGCCCCGTGCTCACCGGCATCCCACATGGGCACACCTTACCCAGTGCCGCCACACTTCCCAGGCCCAGTGCTCACACCCTCTGCACCCCCAACCACCCCCATCCCGCTCAGCCCTGCAGCCCCTGTGCCTGCTACCTAGGATGTGCCAAGCAAAGGTTTCCCTTTCCTTTCCTCTGCTGATGGTACTTTGGACCAAAAACCTGACACTCAAAGTATGCCATCACAGCTCACGCTTCTGTCACACAGCACTAGCGCATTACACAAGTGGGGCACGAGGCTGCAACACGCATTCCACGTAGAATGCAGAGCTCCATTCACTATCACGATGAGCTGGAGGAAGAACAGATTATCTGTGTCAAGGAAGCACATGCTCTCTCCCCCCACCCTGCTCCTCCCAACTAGTGAAAGCATTTCAGGGGGTAAAGGCAAAGAAGGTCTCCTAGAAGGGCCCCAGCAACCCACCTGTGGGGCAGCCTGGGCAGTGTCAGCACCCACCCTGCCCCAGAAAAGGGCTTTCAGACACTTTCTGCAGACAGGTGCTTTTCACAGAGGTGCCTCATTTAAGCCTCAGCTCAACCTTGGGAGGCCACCCTCACCTATGGAGTGGGAGCATTCTATAAGCTAGACTATCAGAGCTCAGAAGTCAAGTAAACTGCCCAGGATCACACAGCCAGCAAGTGCCTGCAATTTGGTGCTCCATTTAGAAATGACCTCTGAGGCTCCACACACAAGCTGCAGGGTCTTGTTTTAGTCCTTGAACATCCCCTAAAGCACTCAGAGAGATGGAATAGAAGGTGAAGCAGCACCCAGACAGCTGCCCTCACTTCCTCACTGAAATGGGAAACGATAAAACAAGTAAAAATTGACATATGTCAGAAAAAAAAGAGGCTGGACAATTACCTATTAAGAATGCTGTCTTGAAATGTAAAAACTACAAATTAAGCTGGAGCTCAGTTTAAATCGCTTTTTTCGCTCCCTTGTTAAGTAGTCTGTGCAACATGTAATCAGGACATGTGCTGAAGATTACCCCAATAAGCTCTGAAAAGAGCACCGTCATTAAATAAAATCATGAGATAATTGCATGGTTCTTAGGGTTGGGCATTACTAATATGGATGCTAATTTTATCCGGGCAACAACAGCGGAGTCAGAATGGGGGCGCTCCTAAAATGCAAGTCCCTTCAGCGGAGCTCCACAGCACACCATTCTGCAAGGTGCACGGCTGGGGAAAGCTCTCGGGCGTCTGTGGAGCTGGAAGGGGCAGAGTACGTGTGCACAAGGTCACCTTCCCGACCCTCGCAAGAAGCGCCTGAGGTCTCCGGCTACATGTCCTCTTCCCCCTCCTCCCAGGACAGACACTTCACAGGCGAGGTGTCTATCCCATGTCTTCCATTAGATTTCTAGGGAGACGGCAAGGAAGGCAGGCTTAGAATAAATGATCGGAGCTCTCCCCCTGAGGAGACGTGACAGGGTACACCACCAGTGTCTGCCGGGGCTCGCAAGCTGACAGGAGGGAGGTACACCGTGTAACGCAGTGCTTCCTTGAACATAATAATTTCTACACTCGCGAGAGGGGCACTCTATGTTTTCGCTGACAGAAGACCAGTGTGTGAGAAACTTGACCTCTAGCTTCCCTGCAGGTGAGGAAGAGCAGAGAAGGAGAAAAAGGAGGCAGAAGTTGCAAGGAACACAGGAAGAGAACAGGAGCACAGAGGAGAGGGAAGATCCAGGTGTGCACACTGAAACGCTTGACCAATGCTCAGCCAATTCGAATTTGCCTATAGATCCCTCACAGGCTGATCAATCATTTAAAAATCGTGAACATAGGGGCACCTGGGTGGCTCAGTCGGTTGAGTGTCCAGCTTTGGCTCGGGTCATCATCTCACGGTTCGTGGGTTCAAGCCCCGCATCAGGCTCTGTGCTGACAGCTCAGAGCCTTGAGCCTGTCTTCAGATTCTGTGTCTCCCTCTCTCTCTGCCCTTCCCCTGCTCATGCTGTCTTTTTTTCTCTCAAAAATAAATAAAACATTAAAAAAATTTATAAGTGAAAATAGATCTGCATTTTCTATAAAGCGATTTTTACTTTCTCAACAAGCATCCAACGAGTCTCTATGATGTCCTTAGCACCATGGAGTCCAAAGATAAAAATCTTCTGATCCTCTAGACAAGATGGTAGCTAGGGGTTCCAGACCATTTGCTATCGTTCAGCGAGAAAGGGACACTGGGGGCTGTGTGTGCGTGTGCGCATGCACGTGCGAGCTGGCAAAGCCAGAGGCCAGGACCTATATGTTGCTGGAAAAGGAAGATGTCTGTATCCAGGTCAAGGGAAAGCAGGGTGAACCATGGTCTCTGATATCCCTAGTATACAGAGGCTCTAGAAAACATGAGGTCCCCAAGAATGTACCTAAAAAGACGTGACATGTAACATGGGCATTGCTCAGAAGGGGAGCAATCACCACACACTCCCTGGACCACTGAGAGATTCCACAGAGCCTGGAACGCTAACTTGGGGCCCTGTTTCCCGAGACTACGTTCTTCTCACGGTGGTACGCCCATGTTGCATGTTGCCGAGTGAATGAGAATCCATCAAGTGGGGGAAGAGTATCATACTCGGCATACTTAGATCACATTAACTCAAAACAGACTGGCATCGTAGTTCAGAGAAGGGACTGTGGAGCCAGACGGCCTGGGTTCAAACTCCAGCTTTCCCATTTACTCATTCTGGATGTTGACCTCTGTGTCTCTCAGCTTCCCCAACCTCCTACACCAGAACATGACAGTATAAAGGAGCTCATAAAGTTCATAAAGCAGCTATGAGGAAGGAAACAAGTCCTTCTGTGTAAAAATGTTATGATGACAGAATGTGTGTACATCACCAATACACGCACTGGGACTCCATGCGCGTGTCCTCCACACTCCCCAACTTGTGTTGAATCCTAATCCCCATGTGATGGTAACTGGAGGTGGGGCCTTTGGGAAGTGATTGGGTCAGGAGCACCAAGCCCTCAAGAATGGGCTCAGTGTCCTTCTAAGGAGCTGAGAGATCGGGTGTCCCTTCTGCCGTGGAGGAGACAAGCCACGAGACCACCAGGGAGCTGGCGCTGGCCACCAGACACCAGATCCAGCCGGTCGATGGGGTTTTGTTACAGCAGCACAGACTAAGACGGCACACACGAAAACATTACATCTTACACCCAAGGGAATTTTCCCCATCACAGAAGTAACTGCTAACATTTCATCTTGTCTCTCTGGATGTCCCTATTTTTGTTGTTATCCTTAGCAGCTGAAAAGGCTGAGCCGCAAAGCGGTAAGCAACCCGGGGCAGGTGTCGGGAAGGGACACGGACATCACACAACCACAGTGCGGCGGATCAGAAGCGAGGGCTCCCTGGCGCCCTGCTACCTCCACTCCCACGTGAAACAGGGATTTCCTGTTCAGTGAGACTAACTCGGCCCTGACAAACTTCCCGGTATCAGTGCTCCCCACTCATCAGCCAGGAGGCCCACGCTGTTTACCAACTTCATCTCTTTGGTGACACACTTCTGACACACCACAGAAAAGTGAGGCACTCGCAACCACAATCCCAGCCCACGTGGCCAAATGGAACCCCAAGGGGTGAGCTGTGAATGAAATGAGGTGCGGTGTGTGGCCCTTTCGAGGCCACCCTCTGCAGGATGCAGATGACTCTTCTACACCTCATACGACCCCTAGAGTGTAGGCTCCTCAGGAGACAGGAGGCAACCTACTTCCATCACAAAGACAACCTACAGACCCCGGGGCCATGGAGAGGAGCTTCAGAATTCCCGTCTGCATGTTCAGGGAACTCCCAGTGAAGGCCTCACTCACGGTCCCATCTTACTGAAGAAAGTGAACTCTGCAAGAGGTTAACCATCCTCCAGGTCCCCACTGAGATTCAATGCAAATGAATAAAAATATTCTCTTGCAGGTGGATACATACAGCTTTGACAACTTCTAAATGCTTCCACATGTATCATCTCATGTGCTCCAATCAAACTTTTCTTTCTTTTTTTTTAAAGATGAGGGCTGAGAAAGGTTTCAGGACTAGGCCAAGGTCACAGGGTAGGAAAGTGATGGGGCTGGGGCCAGCACTCAAAACTCTGGCCTAATAGTATTCACAGAAGGACTTGCAAATCCCTGGTCTGCAAGCACCATGCGCTACTGGCTGTTCAACCACTTCCACCAATGGCCCATCACACCGGGGCCTTGAACAGAGTCACCCCACAAAGAATCTGGCTTTGGTCAGCAACAGAGAAGTGGACAAACTGAAGAACAGGGGCTCTGCTTCTGGAAGTCTTAGAAGCAGCAAGAGGTCACTTCCCCAAGCTTATGGGCAGACAGGGTAGCAGAGAGACCAAACCGAAGACTAAAAAAGCATGCCGAGAGGTACGGAGCCCCCAAAGGGCTGCAAACACTGCCTTGCTGCCAAGCCCTTCCTGCGTCAGCCTTGAAGAGACTGACGTACAATATGCCTTCCTGGGTTCTCAGCTTGATTTTCACACTCGCTGTTGCCATCTTATAATTACTCACTTTTGATTTCTTTGAATCAATGTACATCAGTGGCTCAACAAGGTCATGACCACAGTGAATTTATTTTAATTGGAGAACCCTGCACCTACCCAGCCTGTAGAGGCCAGGGATCTCCGCGGCCTGCCTTCCCTTCTGGGCTCGTGCGTCTCCCCTGTAACAGTGGCCACAATCGTGGAACATGCACCACTTTGCATTCCCGTTTCCATGTAATCACATTTCCACTCTCACGCCAACCACGCCTAATGACCCTGGCAAGTTCCTACTCCAAAGGCATCTTTTAGGGTGTTTCGATTTCATCACCAGGGTAGACAACTGATCTCAAAGAAGCTCCATGACATGTCTGACTTGTCTGAGATCATGGTTTGGGTGAGAAGGAGAACGCGCTGGGGGCGGAAGGAGAGGAAGAAAGGAAAAACAACTGTGCCTTTCTTCTCAGGAGACAAAGTGCTATTAGAGAGGAAGGCTTTGGAGGCCCCCGAGGGTGGGTGGGGGCGGGGTTGGGGGGGGAAGCCTGTGGCTCCTGGGCTACAGAGCTGTGGCATGGCTGAAGGATGAAGCCACCATCCATCTGTCCCCCAAAAAAACAGGGTCCGTGGGCTACAGGAAATTACTGCAAGGGCAAGGGTCCTGGGCATGTTTCATTCAAACCAGATCATATCACGCCCCCAACGCACTTCCCCACTGCCATCTGGCCCTGCACATCATGATGGAGAAGTTTATACTCCATGGCATGGCACACGGTGCCCTCCAAGCTGCCTTCCACCTCCTCCCCTCACTGTGCAGGCCCTAAGCTCCAACGACCTAAGTTCCCGGCCACCTGTCTACTGTGCTCGCTCCACCTCCCACCCCAGGAAGAATGAGAAACTGCGCCTGTCCTCAGGAAGCTCGCAATCAGGGTAAGAAAATCATTTAGTTGTCTGGTCATATGTTCTTAACCCATCTTTGCAAATAGTTTGAAGCTAGACCAGGAGATTCCAAAATAGGATTGCTTCTTAAACATCTTCTACTGTGAAATAGAACGGAAACACACAAAAGTAAGACCTAAATGTACTGCCTAAATGAAGGATCACAAAGTGAAGACTCCAGTGACCTCATCTTTTAAATTAGCAGCAAAAACTCCCCTGCATACGAGGCCCTCAGGGTTTCCTATGAATGAGGGACACGGCAGCCTCCACCCAGTACGACGGAGGGAGCGACATTGAAATGCAACCTTTCTCAAAATCGGCTTGTCCTTTGCAACATCTCGGCCCCCTACTCTGTATTTCAGTCAGCAGACCTTCCAGGGTTTCCAGGACAACCCTAATTCCAATGTTCGCACAAACCATCAAAAGCACCCCCAAATACCTCCAGATCTCCCAGACTTCCTATTGAGCGAGAAACATTAAAAACAAAAAACACCAAACCTGGAACACATACCACAAGCCCTAATTTGGGGTACAAAATAGAGTTGCTGCTCTTCTAGCCTATTTTCTGTGTCTGCTTTCAATTTGTAGTTCTCTTGCAAACTAAGAGGATTTGGTGGCTTCTATATGGTTCCCAAATCAGTCCTAAGCTGACTCACACAGATTTTCTCATTTCCACCACTAAGCATGATAAAGGTTACAAGTATTTCCGGTACAATTATAAATTGCATCTGCACACCCCAGCTTGTGAGTGCCTCAGGACAATTTCACACTACTCTGGTTCAATGTCTCCCTGTCGCCCTCTAAGCTTGAGAAACCCATTGATATTGAATCTCCTTTGACAGCAGAGGCAATTATAAGAGTTCCGTGTGAGGGAAGAGGGGAGGGCCAAGGAAAGGCACAGACAGAGGGCAGTTCTGAGGAGCCGGACTCGACTGACCCTCCGGACTCAAAGGGCTTTCATCTCCCAAGGAGCCGGACGCCCCAACTCTGGGTCATTAGCACCACCACTGATCTCCAAACCAGACATGTCCCCAGAGAGGCCCCAAAGCGCTACTTCCTCAACTTTTAGGTTTTGACTCTGAAGAAGAAAAACAAAAAACAAATCCCATGTCCTTTGAAAGAGCTTAATGATGTGGCCATGAGAGAACCGCTCAAAACACATCCACTCTTTATACAAATGTTCACAGTGGTGCCATAGACAATGTGTGTGACCCCAAATTTAATGGCGGAAGGACAAGTCCAAGTCCACAGACACTCCGGGGCCCACCGGCAGTAGAGTCTCGTGTAGATGAAGTCAGCACTCAATTTCCTTGAAACAAAGGTTAAAAATAAAAGGTGTTTAATGGCTATTAGGGGCAACCACCCGCATATATGAAAAGTAATGAGAGCCTGTCTCCCAATTTCCTCTAGGTCGCCTGCCAAATTCCTGCCTCCTTTGCAAGAAGACAGAATCTGCAGTGTTTCCTTGCAGTACAGATAGACCCCATGTCACTATAAACAAACGCTGCTTTCTCTGCAGCTAAGAACCACAATGTGTGGGTAAGAAACCTCTCCAGTATAAATCCGTGGGGACAAGGCTGCATTGTGGGCATTAAATAATTATAACAATCTGACATGAGTCAGAGGATTGTTTTTCAATGGCCCTGTGCACTTCAAACTTTCAAGTCAACCCCAAACTCTCTTTCCTGGCACTCTGTCCATGTGCTGGGCTATTGTGAAACAGTTCTCATTCTCTCCAGTTGGGTCCCAACGCAAGGAGCTGGCAACGTGGGCACTCATGAAATATTAACACGTTACATTGATTTTTTTTATAAGTGTGGCCAACAGTGGATCAACTATATTACTATGAAAAGCTTTTCATAATTCACTTGGGGGGCATCAAGATCTCATTTCGAGACAGCACAGGGGTGATGAAGTCGACTGTTTTGAAGAGGCCGGCGCTCCCATGCACAGAATACATTAAACGTGATAGACCGAGTACTAACTCGCTGCTCACCAAGAAAGAAAAATGTTTAAATCTGGCAAAATGGTAACAATGGGGGACACTATATCAACAAGGTGGGCACTAGGTCCATGGCAGTCTCTCTCGCCATAAACAGGAAGAGGAAAAAGCCCAAACACTGGCACTTTGTACCCGTTTTGGCTGACCACCATCTGTCTATACCCACCTCTCTCAAAAGTAAACCTTGCTAACTTCTGGATAACAGAAGACTTATCTCAACATATCCCTGCTCTGTAGTATCTTTTATTTCAAGAAAATGAACAGGTGGCCAGAAAGAACAAATGCCCCCTGGCCTGCATGTGACCACGGACCACCTGGCTCATGGTTCTTATTGACCCGGCAACTAGCAAACAGTTGAGAATTTTCTCTTTAGCTGTGCAGTGCACATGAACTTCACACAGGCTGCTCCACCAAAGGTGGGGAGCCTTCATCTGACCTGGGAACAAACAGTATTCCAGGCTGGCAGGCTGCCAGCCCTGCTGCCCAGAAAGGGCATTTTGATGCAGGGAGGAGCAGGGAGGAGGGTCCAGCTGTTCCCAGGTGTCGACTTCCACGGGAGAATGCTGCGCCGTGAGCTGTGCCCGACTGTCCCCTCCACTAACCCATGAGCGTGTTGAGAGCAAGAACTAAGGCGTCCCCATCTTGGTTCCCCCACTCCTGGCCATGGAACTCTGCACAAAACATGTGGTAAAAACAACAGCTACAGGGTGTGGATTCTCCCTCCCACTCCTGGAGTCCCGCCTCTGGCTTATGCATAAAAACTGAACTGGTCCTCTTTCTTGCAAGGATCAATAGCATCACCAGGAGTCGAAAGTTACCCAAAAGGCCATCTTTCAGATCTCCCACACTAGGGGTCCAATGTGGAAATGCCCCTAATAACCCGACAAATGGTTTCTGTTACATTAGGACTTGCAAAGCACTAGGAATACCGAAAAGGGCTTGCCTGCATTCAATTGCTGAGCCAACCCTGAAATCCCCTGGAAAACAAATATGCAGAAGAAAAGAGGCTCCCAGGGGCAAAGGCTGACAGTCTTGGCTCCAGTGTCCTGAAAATTGAACCACAGCTCAAATGCCTTTCCAGAACCCTCCAGGGGCTTTCCAGAAGGCCAAGTAGGAACGTGGTCACACAGGCACTAGAATGACAGAGGTGACAGAGGGTGACAGCAAGGTAGGCAGCCCCAGGTGTGACACGGCTACAATGGTATTAACGCTGATAAAAAACAAACAACCCCCCCCCCAAAAAAACCTCACTCAAGAGCAGGCCTGGTATGAAGGTGATGGCTCAAAAAGACACTCTACTCCCAACAGAGAAAGGACAGGGAGGTCACCAGCTTGCCCGGCCTCAAAAGAAGCCCTGTCTGGGCTCCTAACAATCCTCCATCTTCTGAAAAGTGAAAAGGTCTTCAGTCAGGGCCAAATCAAAAGTGTAATAAGAAGTAATAGAAATAGATTAGGTGTATGTCGTATTTATGAGCCTGACTTGCTGACTTTGCCTCCTCCTCCCTGAGCCAGTGAAGTGACAAAAGAGTCCTTCAACCTTTAAGTCGGGCAACAAGTTTCAATGTGTTGGAGTGACCGGCACCTGCTCTCTCCTGGGCACCCATCTCTCCTGCAGCTCCACCCCTGCACTGAACAACAGAGAAGCAACACACAGACATGCGTGCACACACATGCACCTAACATAAACGTGCCCTACAACCGCCAAGTCCCCATGCTTCTGCCTAGGTGACAGTTGAGTCCAATCATCCCCCAGTCATTAAACCTACTTATCACCTGGTTACGATTAGCTGCATTTTTCACCCAGAACACTTGTTACCAGGGACGTGCTGTCACGTCCACACTAAGCTTTAATTAAGGAGGAAAGTCAATGCACACAGAGCCACACGAGTCTGTTTTAAGTTTCTGCAACTTGGGCCCGTTACATTTCTGGGACGACTTCTCTTTTTAAAAAATATTTTACATTTATTTATATTTGAGAGAGAAGTGGGGAGGGAGGGACAGAGAAAGAGAGAGACGGACAGAATCAGAAGGAGGCACCAGGCTCTGAGCTGTCAGCACAGGGCCTGAGGCAGGGCTCCAACTCATGAACCATGAGATGGTGACCTGAGCAGAAATTGGATGCGTAACCCAGGTGCCCCCAGATTCCTATATTTAATATCCATAATTTCTGAATTATCTTAGATGTTTGTTAAGTAGGAATGAAAAATTCTGAAGAATAAAAACCAAATGTAAATTGTTGGGGATGGGGAGCAGAGCTGTTCATTCCAGAGGCAGCTGGGAGCCCTCCTGGTGCCCCCAGGGTCTCCACTGCAAATGAGGGCAGTGGCCGGGCTCTTTGAGAAAGAAGGCAGGCTTCCAGGCTCCAGCAGCCCTGTCTTCTAGCTCGCTGGGACAGACACAGCTTCCATTCTCAACCTCGCTCCCTCTGAGATTTGGGGACAGGGGCTCTGGAGCCCACAGGATGAAAGCTACTCTTATCTCTAAAACAGAACTGGCTTTGATGTCGGCCAGCTTGCTTGCCTCTTTCCCTTTTCAACCGTGGTTTATCAGCAGCAATATCTCCATTAAGCACTTAGTCAGTAGCCATTATGGGGCCCAGTTCTGCCCTGTGCGCTCGTTCCCAAGTAATAAAAGGAAAAAGCATGCGCCATGTGCACGTGGAGGCAGCAGTCAGGGGCGCGTGGGTGCGCAGACGCACATGCAGACCGTGCTTTCGGTCCAGGAGAGGGCGGCTGGGCTGGAGATGAGCATTCCGGGTTCTCGCACTGTGTGACAAACTGACCAACACGTCCACACCTCTGTGCCCTTCCTTCTGCTGGGGAATGAAGGGAGGCAACAGGCACAAATGTTCTCCAGTGCTGTCGCTTCATTTGCGGACTTGACTTGTCCGTCACTTCCGGCCTGGACTTCTGCTCCACTTTGTTGGCAATTCTTGATGAGGACAAGCTCCCAGAAACCAAAAGTACCCACCCTGGCCCCAGAGGCGCCCTCCTCCATACAGGCTCTCCAGCCAGGCCAGCAGGGACTCAAGGGGAGGTGGGGGTCCCGTGGATGTCAACCCCACCTCTTCAGTGCGGCCCAGAGCCCTCACACACTCTTAACATCCGTCCCTACCGCCTGCTAAGGCGCCCACTGGCCACATTCTATCTGCTTCAGAGGAGAGCAAACTCTCCAGGAGCGGAACCAGCACTCACACACAGGAACGGTGGCCGAGGACACTGCCCTCGGGACACAGAAGCCCCTATGCACTCTGGGGTGCCCAGGGCGCCCTGCGGCCTGAGCACAGGGCTCAACAGCCAGAGAGCGGTCTCTCCCTCTGCCAGACATCCTCTTCCACAGAGAGCAAACAATGACAGACACTGTCAGCACGGCCACTTTCCACTGCTCCCCAGACGTCAGCCCCAGTGACCCGCAAGGGTGGGGGGGCAGCAAGCAGGAGGCAAAAGGGAATGAGAAACAGCTTCCAGAACGGTCTGTTTGTGCCCGACTGTCGAGAACCCGGAGGCAGTGCCAACGGGGAAAGAAACACCTTCCTTGTAGCACTCTTGAAGGCTTTGGACTTGTGGCTAGCACCTCTCAACTTTGTCCAAGAGAGCCCGACTGGGCTGGGCCCCGCCCTGTCTCCTCCAGCGTGGGCAGGGGCTCGAGACACTGCCAGCAGGAGAGGACATGAGCGCCCCAGCTGAGACCCAAACAGAACGTGGACATGCCAGGTGAACTTGCAGCTCCGAGGGCGCTCCTCTGGCACCACCGAGGACAGAAGTGGGGTCTATCATCCCACCGGAGGTGCAGAGGGAGGCTCAGAGAAGTTAAGGAGTTTGCACCAATCACACAGCTCTTAACTGGCCAGAGGCCTCTGAGCTCCTTGCGTTTCATTTCCAGAAATGAAAAGCACAGTTCTTGGCTTTCACATTAACACTGCTTATCAAAAGTAAGAAATGGAAAGCGCGTGCTCACTCATGCACGCGCGCGCGCGCGCGCGCACACACGCACACACACACACACACACACACACACACACACACACACTATGGGAAATGTTACTTTCCCAGGCCAGACTTGGGACACACAATCCATATGTTGGGGGGGAGGGCAGAATGTGACTCACGATGCTCCCCTCGCCACAGCAGCTCCTCCCTCCCTGCGGAGGCTTGAATCGGGCTCTCCTAAAGCTCTCTTCAAGAAGACCTCCTAAAAAGGAGATTGAAAGATAGCATTTCTACTATTTTGCAGGGGTTGGGGGGATGCACCCTATAGGCTTCGCTGGCACCCTCCACCTCTCAAGCATCGAAAGTAGCAAAGGCTGCTGCAGGGACAGGCAGGGAGCCCCCCAGCTTGCCCCCACTGCCTCTGCAGCTCCAACACCCTCAGCTCAGGAACATCCTCCCCTGGACTGAACTCGCAGCTTCAGGCCAGCTCTAGCCACCTGGCTTCGTTACTCCTCGGGGCCACGTCTGCCCAGCAGAACCCACTGAAACAGGTTCCGTAGGAACATCCGAACACCAACAATCCTGCTTGCACTCTCCTTGCTGAGACAGACCACATGCCCTGACGTTTGGCTCAAAATATCCTGGTCACTAACCCTTTCATTTATACCAGACACCTGCTGGCACCTTAGCCCTTTCTGTCAGCCTGGCCATGTGCCGTCAGAGGTATTATTCTATTACATTATTGCTAGGTTCACAATCTCACTGGATATAGAGACAACCCACTCTGAAGACCATTAAGAGTGGTTCGCCAGCTCTGTGTTCCTGAACCCAAAGAGACAGACTCTGAAAATGCACAGCTGATTCTCTCTGGTCCTGAATCCAGAGGATTTGTGCTTACCACGAGGAATTCAAGAAAAATTGGGGCGCCTGGGTGGCTCAGTCAGTTAAGTGTGCTCTCACAGTTCGTGGATTCACACCCCACATCAGGCTCTGTGCTAAATGTCTGCTCAGAGCCTGGAGTCTGCTTCGGTTTCTGTGTCTCCTTCTCTCTCTGCCCCTCCTCCGCTCACACTCTGTCTAATCTACCTCTCAAAAATAAATGTAAAAAAAAAAAATATATATATATATATATATATATAGTGAGCTTCCAGCATCTCCAAGATTAAACATTCTCTAGGGCTGCTTGGGTGGCTCAGTCGGTTAAGCATCCGACTTCGACTCAGGTCATGATTTCACAGCTCATGGGCTTGAGCCCTGCATCAGGCTCTGTGCTGAATGCTTGCTCAGCTTCAGATTCTGTGTCATCTGTCTCCTCTCTCTGCCCCTCCCCACTCACTCTCTGTCTCACTCTATCTCTCAAAAATAAATAAATGTAAAAAAAATATATACTTAAGAATCCAATTTAAACTTCCTCTAGACAAATTTCCCAAGTTTCGAATTAGATACTATATTTGAAAGACTGGCTAACAGTAGTAATTCAGAATTCTTTTATAAAAGTCTTCATTCTTGGGCACCTGGATGGTTCCATCAGGTAAGCGTCCAACTTCGGCTCAGGTCATGATCTCATAGTCCCTGAGTTCCAGCCCTGAGTCAGGCTCTGTGCTGGCAGCTGGTAGCCTGGATGCTACTTTGGATTCTGTGTCTCCCTCCCTCTTTCTGCCTCTCCCCCATTCATGCTTTGTCTCACACTCAAAAATAAGCAAATATTTTTTAAAAATAATAAAACTTTTTCTTTTTAAAAAAACTTATGCCCATGGGACTCTGTCTGTCTATTAACACAGACCACATTTATTATAGACCTGTTTTCTGTAAGAGACTGAGGCTCCCACAGGAGAGGGGCCAGATAGTAAGTGTTCTTGTAACTCCCACCTTTTGGGATTCTAATTTCAAAAGAAGAGTGGGTAGGGGTTATCCCAGTATGAGGGTGCACCCTGTCCACACAAACCCTTCTCTACAAAGCCCTGAAATCCTGCCTGGCCCTCACATCCATCCTCATGTGCCCACACCAGGCAGCCCTCACTGAGTAAGTGGTGGCAAGAGGGCCATTCCCCTACCTTCCCTGTAAACTCAGAAAGCAATTTTCTCCGTCCACAACCACAAGCCCAAAGCCACAAGCACATCGTAAGACAGTATTCCTGAGCATGGCCCTGGCCCTGTGGTTAGGTCTGGCCTGTGTATCACTGCTGAGCGTGAGGTGATCTACCCAATTACAGGTGTGTATCAGTGTCACACACACACCGAAGATGAGCTGTGAGAGCTTCACAAAACAAAACAAACAAACAAAAAAAGTAGAGATCTCTTTGGGAGAAATCCATCTATGACAACCCAGGCTCCACAAACAGGACAGAAATTGGACATTTTCCACCCCCTCCCCACCATACACACACAGTGTGTGACAACTGAGGGCCTACACCTCTATCCTAGGAACTTTATTTTAGGAGTGCCTGACTGGCTCAGTCAGTTGAGTGTCCAACTTCGGCTCAGGTCATGATCTCATGGCTGGTGGGTTCAAGCCCCGCGTCGGGCTCTGTGCTGACAGCTCAGAGCCTGGAGCCTGCTTTGGATTCTGTGTCTCCCTCTCTCTCTGCCCATTTCCCACTTGCACTCTGTGACTCTCTCTCAAAAGTAAACGTTAAAAAGTAAAAAAAAAAAAAAAAAAAAAAAAAAAAAAAAAAAAAAAAAAAAAAAAAAAAAAAAAAAAAAAAAAAAAAAAAAAAAAAAAAAAAAAAAAAAAAAAAAAAAAAAAAAAAAAAAAAAAAAAAAAAAAAAAAAAGGACTTTATTTTGTGGAGAAGTTTTAGGTTCACAGCAGTCCTAAATAGAAGGTACAGAGATGACCCATGCACTCTGCTTCCACACATGCACAGCCTCCTCCATCATCAACATCCCCCCACCAGAGTGACACATTTGCTACAATTAATGAATCTACACAGATACATCATCATTATGCCAAGTCCATAGTTTACATTAGGGTTCACTCTTGCTGTTGGACATTTTATGGATATGGGCAAATTAATGACACATATCCATCCTGAGATCTTTGGTAGATGCCACTTGAGCAAGGCCACTCCCTACTACGGTCCAGGACCCCCCTGCTCTCTTCCAACCTACTCTTCTTCTGCACTTCCCTGGGCTCCTGGGTCCTACCTCTTCCTCTCTCCAGAATCAGACACTGATCTCCGGCCTTGATGCCCCCCATCCTCCTGCCAGCATGAGGTCAGAGCTCTGCTCTGAGACACCTGCCATGGCTACAGGGAGGGAAGGTACTTTGCCCAGCGAGTGCTGATGTCCAGCCATACTAAGAACTTGGAAAGATCTTGTTGGAAATTCTTCAACAAATTCTCAACAGAAGAGTCTTCCTTCCTATCAGGTTACTACATTCCAAGAAACAATAAAACTGCCTTTTAAGCAAAGAACAGAGGAAGGGGGATTAGTGGCTACTGTAACTCACAAGTCTTGTTCTGGCAGCTCAGATGACATCATCACACATCTGTCCCTACTAGGCTAGCTACTGGTTCCAGCCAGTACCAGTCCAGTACACACCTAGGTTCCTTGGAAAGGTGCTGCTAGTTAGAGACCTCATTTCCTCACACACCGCCAACCAGCCACAGCATGCGAGGTACTCAACCAACTCTCTGATGAAAGAAAGGTTTGCTTTTCCAAAGGCCCAGAAACAAAATCTCATCTACCTCACTTGCTCTGACTGGGTAGCCAGTAGCCCGAGGGCAGAAGCTATGTGTTTGGTTTACATCAATCATGGCCCACCTCTGTAGTTGTGAGTGAGGACAATCTCTCCGTACTGATATCGAAAACAAGAAGAGGGGCATGTCTGGATGGCTCTGTTGGTTAAGCATCCAACTCATAATTTCGGCTCAGGTCTTGATCTCACAGTTCATGAAATCAAGACCCATGTCAGGTTCTGCACTGACAGCATGGAGCCTGCTTGGGATTCTTTCTCCCTCTCTCTCTCTCCCTCCTTTTTCCTGTTTTCTCACCTTCTCCCTGTCAAAAATAAATAGGCATTAAAAAAAAAAAAAAAGGACAAGGGTGAAGACTGTCCTGTGTGCTTTTGGTAAGAAGAGCAGAATGGATGCCAAGAAGGCTTCCAAAATGTCCTCTATAGCTTCCTGAGGAGTGCTTACTTAGCCCCAGGCCACCTCTGTATGAAGGACTCCCAGCATCACAAGCGGAGATAAAAGCAATCCTCTCACCAGTCCAGGGAAAGAATTATTCATTGCAGGTAGCCACTGGATAAGGAAGAATCAATAGCCCAAAGAAATGTCTCTCAGGCCCAGGGACACAGAACTCTGAGACCTATATGACCAAAGCTCTGGGAAGAACTTCATGAGAAACCTCCAATGACTAAGTGTGTTCCTGCCCCCAGCTTCCAACGTGCACAGGGAGTTCCCACCCCACTGACAGACAATTCGTGGGCACTACAGCATAGCTAAGAATTCACTTAGCTGACACTTGTCTACTTGAAAATAGTGTCAGATTCCACAGGTCAAGGGTTCAGTCCCCCAAAGCTGACCCCGCTCCCCATTTCAGACACCCAGGTGTTACCAGTGCTTCTGATCAACTGGCTATAAATCAAAGGTTCCCATGACCCCCTCCTCAGGTTTGACTAATTTGCTAGAGCAGCTCACTGAACTCAGAGAAACACCTTACTTACGCTAGCTGATTTATTTTTATTACAATGGATAGGACCCAGGAACAGCTAGATGAAAGAGATGCATAGGGCAAGGTACAGAGAAAAGGTATGCCTTCTGAGAAGGTACCTTTCCCCCAAATCTCCACATGTTCACCAGTCTGGATGCTCTTGGAACCTAATCCTTCTGGGTCTTTATGGAAGCTTCTCATTATACAAGCAATATTAGTTAAATCACTAGCCAATAAAGACTAATTCAACCTCTAGGCCCTCATCTCTCCCCAGAGATTGGGACTGAGGAGGGACCTGGAAGGGGTGGACTGAAAGTTCCAAACTTCTAATCACATGGTTGGTTCTCCTGGCAATCATCAGCCACCCATCCTTGGGTGGGGCCCAAAAGTCACTTCATTAACATAAGGAGAGACACCTTTGTCACTCTCAACAGGAAACTCCAAAGGTTTGGGGAGCTGTGAGTCAAGAGCTGTGGATGGAGACCAAAGACATACAAGAAAACATATACATGCATGACCACATATATATTTTCCTTATAAATCAGAAAAGCAGAGTCAGGTCATCTAATACACTCAGCAGCATGGAGGATGCAGCACTGGGCATCAACCCACTGCTGGTGACACCGCCAGACCCAGGGAGGTACAGCACAGATCCTGGTCAGACCTGAAAGCACAGAGCCTTCAGTCACTAGAAATCCCAAGTCTACACAAAGACACTCTAAAGATTCAGAGGGACGTGGATAGGGAGAAAAATGTGCCTCAGCCAGAGAGATGAAGATAAAAGCTTCCTCAGCTCTGGGCTCTCCTGTGGGCAACGAGTCCAGAGTTCTCCCAGCACACCCCTAGTTTGAGAAAATAGGAAAATGTCTCTAAGTTCGAACTGGCCATTTTCCCAGGCTTAAACCCCAACAGAGAAAATATTCCAGCTTCCATACATTTGTCCCTAAATTCCCAAGCTCCTTCACTTCTAAAAAGCCTTCACCTGGTAGCAGTTACTTAGGATTAATAGAGGAGTTTTTTCTATTCTTTATTTTTCCCTCTTATCCTGGGTCTTAAGAAGACTCCTCCTTTCACGCCTCAGGCGCATTTCCATAACAACATGGCCGACCTGTCGGGCACAGAGCTGGGAGGGCACAGAGCTGGGAGCTCGCAAGGTAAAGCTGAGTTCCTCATGGGTAAAGCTGGAACCTGGGATGAAGCAGAGGGTTTTCTAGAACTTGGCTGCAGAGAGAAGTCTCAGCAGATCTTAGCAACTGCCCATACTGCTTTGAGTAGTAAAGCACAGGAGATGGACTTTGGCAGCCCTTCCTTAAGGCTTAAGTGCAGCCTTGCCGTTGTATACCTGCTACAAAGAACATTACTCTTGGAGGTGCCGAAAGGCTCTGCCCAATGTCCCGGTTGTGTCTAAAGTGGCTAGTGGAAGGGGATTCCTGTGGCCAGATTAAGAAAATATGGTCTTTGAAGATCTGGGAGGGGGGCGCGCACTGGGGGATCTGGGAGGCCACCTGGCTAGCTCAGTCGGTAGTGCGTTTGACTCTTGATCTTGAGGTCGTGAGTTTGAGCCCCACTTTGGGCACAGAGATTGCTTATTAAAAAAAAAGATATGGGGATAGGCACACAAGACATTAACCACAAGGATGACATTTCTCCAGCTAGCACTTCTTGAATGTCTACTAGATACATGGCAGAGTTCAGGAATGGGGCTAGGAGAGAGTGAAACACACTGCCTCACCCTGACCCTTTGGCTGTCAGTGGGGAGAGCAGAGGGTTTGAATCTTCCCAACTCCACATGTCTCCATGCAGAGAGGGATTCAAGCTCTACCACTAAGTAAAGGGAAGAGCAAAGAGTTCATTATGAAGAAGTGGGAAACTAAGACCTAAAAATCCTAAAGTTTACTGACCCGCGGGATCTAGGAGGGCCAGGGTCTGACACTAAGCTCCCTTCAGAGCCTGTTCCCTATGGGTCCTCTAGATCTGCAATCCAGACACTGTGGCTGAGTCAGGAAGAGTTTAACTCTAACCGTTATGACCACACTCTCTGAGAAAGAAAACCAGTGCGTATGTGATATTCAGTATGGACTGTTGCAGTTTTTGCTTTGGAACAAGCCTCATTTCTCTTCTTAACAGGGATTCAGAATTCAAACCTCCAGCTCAAAACAGGATTCCAGGACTACTGGGGTGGCTCAGTTGGTTTAGCGTCCAACTCTTGATAATGGCTCACATCAAGATCTTATGGTCTTGAGATTGAGCCCCATGTCTAATCCCATGCTTGGGATTTTCTCTCCCTCTCCCCACCCCCTCTCAAAAAAAAAATATATATATATGAAAAGAAACAGTATTCCACAACTCCCCCCTGCTTTCGCAGCTCCAGAGACGGCAAATGTGAAGTTATCCAGCCTGTCACCTGTAATACCTATCCTCACGGCCACTTCACGGAGCAGGAACGATTCTTCTCTCTCCCAGGTGAGATGATGAAAACTTAAAGGATGGACTTCTGAACACCGAGAAGGAGAAAGAAAACACTGCTGGCAAGTTTAAAATTGAAACTTTAAAGTTTAAAGCGCCTGTTCCGGAAATTGCGTGAATCCCACATGTTACTTTCTCCCTGGTGTCTCAAACAGGGGCCTGCTGACCAGTGAGCCCATCTGCGGCCCCACAGATAAGAGAAGGCATACCCTGGCATGCTCTGGGAACACTCAGGGTGGTGCCTCTTGCTTCACGCTCCAAGCACACTGGCAAAGCCAGGCACTTGTCTCCCTTCTTACAAACGAGAAAATTGAAGCTTACAGAAAGAAGACCAAGGTGCAGGGGAGGTGTACTCACAGGGGCTGCTAGAAATGAATGAAGGAGCAGCTGCTCCAGAAAAGAGATCAGACTCCTGTGAGCCCCACCGGCGAAGGCTCCAGGGCAGAGCTGAGGACACAGCAGTGGTGGAAGTGCGTTTGCTGCCTCATCCCATGTCCGATTCCAAACTGGGCACTCTGCACACTACTGTATGAGCCTGCACGCCCTGTAGTTTCCTGTAGTTTCCGTGACAATGTCTGAGGCCAGTACCTCATTATTCCTGAGAGAGACTGTGTAACAAGCATAAACCACTAAAAATAATGATAGCTACAAGTTACTTGGGAAGAGGGATGAATAGGGCATTTAGAAACAAAAATAATTCTCCTTCTCATCCTTTCCCCCCATGAGGCTGTGCATTGTATTCACTTAGAAAAAGAAACTTCCAGTTTTTCCTTCATCCTCTTCCGTTTTATACTCAAAGAGGAAAAATCACATCCTTCAAAACCACATTGTGGATAAGTAATCAATCACATGAAGGGCTCAGGCAACTTAGGACTCTTTGTGGACAGAGGAGGACCACAGTCTGCTCTCGAGGACAGGAGGCAAGGACAGAGCACCCAAAGGAGCCATTGAGCCCTCGTGACTGGTCACTACCAGTATTTCAAAGCATTGCTTATTTAACCTGAACAGGTAAAGGCAAATTATCCACAATGGGGGTTTCCTGGCAGCCCTTTGGAATTTGCAACCCTTCTCATAGAAAGGTTCTTTTTTTTTTTTTTAACGTGTATTCGTTTTTGAGAGAGAGAGAGAGAGAGAGAGAGAGAGAGAGAGAGAGAAAGAGAGAGAGAAAGAGAGAGAACGGATGTGGAGGGAGGGTGGTAGGGGTGGCGGAGAGGATCCAAAGTGGGCTTTGTACTGACAGCAGAGAGCCTAATGTGGGGCCTGAATCACAAACCATGAGATCGTTACCAGAGCCTAAGTCAGACACCCAACCAACTGAGCCATCCAGGTGCCCCAAGGTTCTTTTACCATAAAATGTTGCGTTCCTCACACAAGTGAGCTAATGATGATCAGTTTCCATTTATTATTCTGTGAATTGACTATTATTAATAGTTTACTACATGCTAAGCTCTATTCCTGTATTTTCTAATCCCTATGGCCACCTTATAACACAAATGATATTATTCAACCTGTTTTACAGAATGAGAAAACTAAAAACTTGGAGACAGGTTAAGTAACTTGCTCAAGGTCACACAGGAAGCCAAGAAATGGCAGAACCAAGAATAAAAACCCACCCAACTGCACTAAACCATAGTAATAATCTGTCTTCAACCAGGTGTCTTGTACGAAGACATTTTAAGGTGTCCTGTGAAGAATTAGTCTTCATAAAGACTGTGTTTTGAGCAGAAACTAAACTGTGTAGGCACTAAACACTGACCAGCTGCACTTTCCTTGGAAAACTGAGATAAAAAATTATTTTATTCTGACCAAGTCAATGTGCCTGCCAACATTACTGCTTCCAAATAAATTTATCTTAAAAAAAGAGACAGAGAGGGGCGCCTGGGTGGCTCAGTCGGTTAAGCCTCCGGCTTCAGCTCAGGTCAGATCTCACATTCGTGGATTCGAGCCCCGCGTCGGGCTCTGTGCTGACAGCTAGCTCAGAGCCTGGAGCCTGCTTCCAGTTCTGTGTCTCCTTCTCTCTCTGTCCCTCTTCCTCTCATGCTCTGTCTCTCTGTATCAAAAATAAATAAAACATTTTAAAAAATTTAAAAAAAAAAAAAGAGACAGAGAATGAGAAGAGACAGCTTTTACATTTGGGGGATTTTTTTGTGTGAAATCGGGTGTAACATTATTTCCCGTGCTGTTAGGCTCAGTATTTTTTAACATCATTCTTTAAAACAACCCGCAATGGGGTGCCTGGGTGGCTCAGTTGGTTAAGCATCCGACTTCGGCTCAGGTCACGATCTCGTAGTCCATGGGTTTGAGCCTTGCAGCAGGTTCTCTGGGGACAGCTCAGAGCCTGGAACCTGTTTCAGATTCTGTATCTCCCTCTCTCCCTGCCCCTCTCCAACTCATGCTCTGTCTCTGTCTCAAAAATAAACTATATAAAAAAAATTTTAAAACAACCTGCAATGCCTACTAGGTACTCATCCCAAGGATGCAGGAGTGCTGAGTCAAAGGGGCACGTGCACCCCAATCTTTATAGCAGCAGTATTGACAATAGCCAAAAAGTATGGAAAGACCCCAATGTCCATTGAATGATGAATGGATAAAGAAGATGTGGTACATATACAATGGGCTATTACGATCAAAAAGAATGAAATCTTGCCAGTTGCAACAACATGGATGGAGCTACAGAGTATTATGTTAAGCAAAATTAGTCAGAGAAAGGCAAATATCATGATTTCACCCATGTGTGGAATTTAAGATACAAAACAGATGAACATAAGGGAAGCAAAAATAATATAAAAACAGAGATGGAGACAAACCATAAGAGACTCTTAAATACAGAGAACAAACTGAGGATTGCTGGTGGGGAGTTGGGTGGGGGGAAGGCCTAAAGGGGTGAAAGGCATTCAGGGGGACACTTGGGATGAGCACTGGGTATTATATGTGAGTGATGAATCACTAAAGTCTATTCCTGAAATTATTATTAGACTATATGTTAACTAAGTAGGATTTAAATTTAAAATAAAAAAATAACCTCCCCCCCACCCAAAAAACACTAGAACTATAAACTTGGGCTCCAGGTGAGGCTGTGATCAAATCAGACCTCTGAGCCTAGATCAGTATCTATAAAATGACGCTCGCTGTTTTGCAGGACTATTATAAGGGTCAAAATGCCTTGAAAATCATCAGGTGTGCTATCAAGAGAAAGCATCAACAGAGATTAAAAAATAAACACAATAGTGGGCAGGGGCGGGGGACCTGCAATACAATTTGCTTCCCTAGAAAAATGTATTGATTCTTACTGCAACTCACTTTTTACTAATTATGTTTTGTAATTTTCCCCCCCAAAGAGCCTCAAGACTTTGCTGATGGGAGCCAGCCTACCAATTCGTTGACTATTCAGCACAACCTGCAATCCTTACAGGTGGTTTCTCGGTCACAGGGATTTCACAGTACATGTCCCCCTCTATAAGCTAAAAACTAGGACAGAATTCAAATTCGACCTGACGAGCTCACCTATTTTTCACTCTCAGCTCTCAGACCAAGATCTTTAATTCATTTATTTATAAGGCTAAATGGCAAGAGTTACTGAGGCCAACCCAACTACTCAGTTGAAAGAACTCTGTTTCAAGCTTAGGAGCTTGAAAACCAGTTAGAAATTGGTCACATTTTCACCCATGTTCAGTATTGTCCTTTGACCCAGAACAGAGGGCCCAACCGGAGCTGTAGGCTTCGAAGGCCCCGCCCTGGTCCCCTTTCAGCCACAGTCTGCCCCTCCTGGTAAAGTCTTTGAAAGTCACAGGAACAGCTTGCTCAGCTCACCTTTCAGACCATGGAGCAAGAACCTCTGTCTTCAGAATTCAAGACCAAGGTCCCCAATCTGCATCCAGGGCCTTCACAGCTCAGTTCCCTGAATCTGGGCCTCAAAAGGACACTGGTGTTCCTAGTGTGGGTACCCTCAGGGGCAAGGGGCTGCTGTTTAGAGGCATGGGGAGTGGAGGAGAGTTTGTCTAAGCCGTCTGGGGAATCCACGTGAAGGGGGCAGGTCTCTGGCTTTGTGGCCCCAGGTTACTATGAAGGTATATTTATCAAGGCAGGAGATTAGAAAACAACTTAACAGTTTATTACCTTGATTTAAAACTTTTAAATACTGAGACATGTGGTACAGGAGCTTCCACTTCTACTCCTGCTTCCAGTTCCATGAATATTAGGGGCAGGTCTGGTCACCTTCAAACACGAGCGTGCTGCCACTGTAAGCAGACTAAGGAGAAGATGACAGAGAACCCTCCAAATTTATAAACCAGTCTGTCAATTCAGGCATTAAAAAATGGTCAGCAGAGGCGCCTGGGTGGCTCAGTCGGTTAAGCCTCCGATTTCGGCTCAGGTCAGATCTCACGTTCGTGGGTTCGAGCCCCGCGTCAGGCTCTGTGCTGATGGCTGGCTCAGAGCCTGGAGCCTGCTTCCGGTTCTGTGTCCTTCTCTCTCTGCCCCTTCCCCTCTCATGCTCTGTCTCTCTCTGTATCAAAAATAAATAAAACATTTAAAAAAATTAAAAAAAAAAAAACGGTCAGCAGAACTCCTAATGGAAGAGTATAAGAAACTCCATAATCACTACCTAATCAACCCACAGGAACACCAAACAGGGCTGTGAAACTAACTTAATTTACCTAGATCAATTTTTCGGATGGTACAAGGTGAATCAATGATTCAACAAGTGTCTGTAACTCCTTATCTTTATATAATCACTCAACGCCTGATTTTGCAGAAATTGTCTCAATTTCTAAAACTCCCTGGGTTGTGTTAAGACTAAGGTAAATAATTATCAAAAGCAAAAAGATCACTATTCTGTCCCTGTGTGTGGAAATCTGTACCATTTTCAAAAGCATTTTGAAAACACAAGGGACAAACTCAATATGGAGAGACCTAAGACCCCAACCTGAATGGTTCTACATAGAAGTTTGTTTGATGTTATATAGTCACTGTAATGCCTTTTAAATGGCCAGGATATACGATCCTTATTTCTAGGCTCAGAACGGAATGAAGACCTCCACAGTATATAATGATGACATAACAATTATTGTGAATTGGGCCTGTGCTAGGTTTCTGAAGAAAAGGACCCTCCTGCAATGAAAAGTGCCCACCTCATAAACTCTAGTTACAAATGTGCTAGTGTCTCTCAATTGGTCATACTCAGCTGCCTCCTAAAAGAGATAAATAAGCAATAAAAAAAAAGTCATCTTGTTAATTGTGATACACATCTTCCTTCACTGCTAGTATCTGCCTTCTATGCAGGTCACAGGCCTGCTCTATGACTAGAAATGTTCAAGGAGACTCACCTTATCATTTGATCTGCACAGCAAGCCACCAAATGGTCATTTGACCCCTGCTTGAACACTTCCCACTCTATTCTGAAACAGAAGAGCCTAAGTCCACATTGGTAGGATAGTTAGAAAATAGTATTTGACTGCTTTCATTATAGTTAGGATGTGGAGGACAAAACTGCTTCCTCTTGATCCAGGAGTATCTTTCACATATTTGAAAAGAGGTCTCATGTCTTTGGGAGCCTTTCCTAAGCTGGACCAAATACCCCCAATTCCTCCGATGATTTTGTGTAGCATGGGGTTATCTATGCTCTTTATCACCCTCTGAACAAGCTCCACAATGTCTATGTTCCCTTCAAAGGCAGCTATCTTTGTGTCCACCCTTGTAGTCCCCACACACAGAAAGGTACCTAGCACAAACACACAGGAAGGAGGGCCGGAGGGAGGGAAGGGCGGCAAACAGGAGAAAGCAAAACACCTGACTCCAAGCATCTCCAAGCACCATCTAATATGGTGACCATCCCCTTCTCTTCTATCAACAAAGCCCGAGACAACATTCACTTCTGCAGAGGCCATGTTTACGAACTTAACTGTAATCTCACAATCAACAAAACTCACACAGGACTGCCAAGTCACATGTTTACCATCCACGCTGGGACTTCTGGGTACCTTTACCCCTCTAAAATATCCTCTTTCTTAGATGCACTCACTTGCCAGCAGGCTTTTGGACTCTGAATCAGGCCCATAGCAAGCATGCTCACCCTCTCCAAGCTTCATGTCATGTCCACCAGGCCGCCATAGAAATGTCAGCCGGGACACAAGAGATGATGGCAACAGCCAGGAAGTGATCGCCCAGGTTACCACCTGCTCATTACTCTTAGGCATTAAACCAATGGCACCTCAGGATCAGAGCCCTTGCCTGGAGCACTCAGAAAAGATCTATTTTTGACAAAGTAGGTTTCATTCAAAATTATATAAAATGTCTTGTTTATCCTCTACATCAACTGCAGTTTTCTGCTCTATTAAATTTTTTAACAAAGAAACCACCTCGTAGGAGTTGTTCTTAGCAAATCCATGCTACGTCCAAGTGATGACCACAAAAGAGAAGTCACACTCTTTAGCCCACAGCTATAGGAGCTACGTGCCCAACAATGCTCTGTTGACCTGAACTCAAAGCCATGTGTTGCAAGCTTGGAAAGCACTTTCTCCCATGGAGGTCCCCTTTTAAGACCTTTTTAAGGTGTGAAGAATGGAAATGTCAAAAGGCACAGTCTTTCCAGATTAATACTTTGGAAAGAAAGACATTTCCTTAGGCACCTAAGTCTGGTGCCTGTGCCTAAAAATAAAATCCCACTACTTTATCACTGTACCCAAGAAAAGCTCACAAAAGACCTGGGCTTCATGATTTTTCTGGACATAACTTAGGCATCTGATTACACACATACGCCACTGTATAGTAACCATCCCCCCTGGGCAAAAGTTTGCAAGGAAACTGCGATGTGTGACACATACGTCCTAACAGAGTCCTTCACCAGGTATGGGCAAAGCCCCCCCACCAAATCCTGAGTCAGAAGGCCCTGCATCCATAGTGGCATGAGCTTGTGTCCCGCCAACCAACAGACCTGGGTTGGCATTCAACAATCCTGGGCAGGCAGCAACTCCTCAGAACACGTTAACACAGTGATAGTGGAACGTGGTGTGCACGACTGCTGTGAGGGGTACAGGAGACCCCACTCTGTGAAAGACCCGCCTCCATGACAGGGACATACGGCAGGCCTTCAGAAAGGGGGATCTTTCTCT
Organism: Suricata suricatta; assembly: GCF_006229205.1. Classification (NCBI taxonomy): domain Eukaryota; kingdom Metazoa; phylum Chordata; class Mammalia; order Carnivora; family Herpestidae; genus Suricata; species Suricata suricatta. The sequence continues at coordinate 44,511,844 of NC_043710.1, forward strand.
GCACCCGCCTCCCACCTTCCCTTTGTGGATGTGAGCTGAAGCTCCACCAAGTCCCAGCACAATGGCCCACACGGTGGCAGCCAATCAACAAAAGCCTTGTTGCAGCCATAGTTCCCCTTCCTATTTACCAACAAGCCCCCTGAAGTCCTCTTTTGCTCACACGAGATCGACTTCAACCCTCTAAGCCACGGTGAGGAGGAGGAGAGGCCCTTCCCCATGACGACTATAAACAAAGCGGCCCTGACTAATTCACAGGCCTCCTCATAATCCTTCATCCAAGGACCTTCAGAAATGCCAAGACCCTCAGGGAAGCGAAATTTCCTCGAATGTGCAAAGAGCACCCAGGGTTTCGAGATGACTAATAACAGACACATGCAGTAAACAGGGAATATGAAAGAGCTCAGAAAGCCTCTTAGGGAAAGGGGGGGGCGGAAATCCGCCTCGTTCAGGGCCTGGTGGAGAGAGTGGCAGCTTTCTGGCAAGGCGAGAAACACAGGTGAAGACGCTAGGCCCTGGCAACTTCTGTTTTCACAGAACCCAGGGCCTGCCTCGGTGGTGTCAGGGAGAAGGCGCCCTGGCTTCTGGCTACCATGGTGTTTTTTCTGTCTTGACAATTCACTTCTCCAGCAGGCACACCGCCAACTCAAATGAGACTCAGAGCCGTGAAAAGCCCTTCAGGTAAACAGTGTGATAAGCTAAACTGAAAAACTAGACAATGTTTTTGGACTATGAGGGAGTTGCTATGGAGACAGTTGCTAATTAACTGCTTTCAACCGGGAGAACAAAGGGCTCGGGGCAGGCAGGCCTCTGTATCTCTGGGCGGGCGATGCCTCCAGCCTTGCGCCATCGGCACATCGCTCATATCTGGAATACCTCAGACCCGGCCGCGTTTGCTACATGCCTGCAGAAATGACAAAAGTGCATTCTCTTCATCCTGACCTGGACGAACGGCACCTGGCCACCAGTCCCTCTCGGGAAGCAGGCTGGGCAGAGAAAGGAAGAGGTTCTCTTCCCCCCCCCACCCACCCCCCCGCACCGACGTGCCCCCTAGCCACTGCTGGGAGCTTTCATACAGAATCTTCCTCCCTGTCCAGTGACAGAATTGAATTATCTGGATGAAGGGTGGGGGTGGGGAAGGGGGGAACACAAAGTTGTTTTAAACGATACGTTTTCTTTTATACACTTCATTATACAGAAAACAAAATTCATGAATTCAAAAGAGGAATAGACCTATCTACCCTTCTTTAGGGTTATCTCCCTCATGTGGACAAAAGCGACTGGTTACTTCTCAAAATGAAACAATAAGACCCACCATCATTTCATATTTCTAAGACCCACACACTGAGGACAATCAACAAGTAGGAACAAAAAAAACTTAATCGTGTGCCCTGATTTATCACGGATGGATTTTCTTGAACACCAAGCTCTGGCTGCCTCAAACGTGGTCTCATCTCTGGAAGTTAAAATTGGTGCCTTGAGACTGAAATGATCTGTTCTGAAGGGCTGACCTTTGAGCGACATCCCGTTAAAACCAAAGATCTATGTTCCCTTCACGAATATTTAAAGTCAAGTGTGAAATATGAGGAGAGCCGACTGTCACCGCCTCTTCGTACTCCACAGCAACCCCAGAGGGCCTATCTCAGCCCTCTGCCTAATTTCAGCTTACACTAAATGTATCTACATTAAGTAAATGTCAAACTCAACCAAGCTATTGTGTGATCCGCTCTGCCTCCCCAGAACAGAAATTAAACAGGTTTTTTTTGTTTTTGGTTTTTTGCTCATCAGAAGCACCGATCAATAAAGCCTGCGAACCACCCACCATCATTATCAGAAGCAGAATGTGGATTAAGGCATGTTATGATTCTGAATGAAATACAATAATATGATTCTCAGTTTGACTCTGTAGTGATAATGTACATAAACATCTTCAGGAAGGTCCAGTGATCTGGCATTGCTGAAATCCGTTTAAGAGCATGAGCTTTTGGAAGCAAACAGGCCCAGACTCAAACCAAGGCTCCCATTCGACTAGCTATTCAACAGGGACCATTTGAAGCTTCCGTTTGCAGTCTGTAAAATAAGGACACTAAAACCCATCTCAGAAAGTTACTTGGCGAATTCAATGAATTAAAGTGTCCCTAGCCCATGGCAGGTACTCAAGATATTGTAGCTATTAATTAAAGCCTCCACAAAGTTACCCCTTTTCATAAAAATGAGGTTAAAACCACCAGGGGCTCTAGTTTCTACCCCTACAGCCTAATTCATGGAGAAAAGGAGAGGATTTTGTGGCTGGGTTGGGACCTTCCGGCCTCATCAAGAACCCAGTTCTGTCCACAATGGCCTTTTCACATCGGCCATCAATGAGAACTGGAGAAGCTTTCACTAAAGCACAAACTACAGATATTAGGCCAAATCACATCAAACCATTTCTGGGATAAGCTCAGTCTTCTCCTGTGAAACCAACGAGTTAAATTCTTGCTTTGCAACTGGCGGCTTTTTAGTAAGGTTCTAGGCCCAGGCCCCTCCCTGCCTGGGTTAAATTTCATCAATCACTACCCAAGGGCGTCTCACCTCTACTCCTTCCTTTGCTTCTTCCAATTGTGCTTCCAGCAAGCTCGCTTCATCCATCCAACCATCCACCCATCCATCCAAACATCCATCCATCCATCCATCTGTCCATACAAACATCCATCCAACCATCTATCCATCCAACTGTCCATCCATCCAACCATCCATCCATCCGTCCATCCATCCATCCATCCGTCTGTCCGTCCATCCACCCACCACTCACACACTCAACAGAATTTATGAGCCTACATCTCTGTGGCAGCCACCATGCTGATACTGAGACAGTTGTAACTGTGATTCCATTAGCAAGGGGTTCTGAGGCCAGTGTGGGAAACAGCCATATGTGCAGGGTATTTCTCAATCTGTAAGATGAGCCCTGTGCTGGGAGAAGCACATGGTCCTCTGGGGCAAAGAGAGCAGGGAAGAATGGGGGATAAGATCCCCCACAGTATTCTCAGAGGAGCAGTCCATGGCTCCCGAGGCTCTTCCTCCTTCCTGTACCACCATTTATTTCTATCCCATTCTCCACTGTCTCATCTATAAGCTGAGCACAGGGGTCAAGGAGGGATACTATAGGGAAATGAAGGTGGGGGTGGAGGGGCGGGGAAAGAAAGAAAACTGACTTTACTCAACACATTTGGGCATACTCCCTCATTGACACCCAGCTCTACAACACCTCTTCAGGTCCCCGGGGCCTATCTCCAGCGCAACAGGAACATAGCCGTGTTTCCTGGCAGTCTCCCGCTCTGGTCTGGGAGCTCTCCAGGAGAGAGACCTTATCTAATTTATATTTCCATCTGGAGCACCTACCATAAAGCAGGGCACATAGCTGCTCCTACACTGAACTCAACTGAGGTCTAGAGCACGTGGGTGATTGAGACAAGACCACACAGCTATGTGGTAAAACTGGATTGGAACCCAGAACTCTGATTCATTCGTTCTGGATGGGGGCGGGCGACAGTAGTATTTTTGCAGGAGATTATTTAGCTCTGGAAGTATGGGAAGTGATTACCTTCGGACTTGGGTATTTGCATACAATTGGGCTCTCTAGCTTCCCATCTCTCCTTAAAAGCCTCTCACCCAATTCTGTAGACCCGTGCAGGCAAAGCTGAGAGAACTCCCTTATTAGAAACTATAGTTAATAATTAGCATTAGGTCCATAGTCCCCTGAGGTTTCTGAGTCCAAAGACAGCAAGAAAAACCCTGCAAGACATTCAATCTTTAGTTACCAAAGAAAAATAGCATAAATAAATATATAAATAAATGCATCTGATAATCTCGCTTCTTTAAAAAAAAAAAATTGCGTCCTCAAACCCCTACTTACACCATCTACCGTATAAGTTTGGGATCTGAGCAAGAAGACATAATTTCTGTCCTGGTCAGAAGAACAAAGCACATCAAGAAAAACAAATAGAGATAAGAAGACTTCCCAAGTCGCGAACAGCAAGCAGTTGGTGCAGGAAGAACAAAGGATTAGGAGAACCTGGGTTCAAATTCCAATGTACTAATGGTGTTTAAATTCACAGCCTGGGCGCTCAGCCTCTCTAAGCCACTTAATTTCACGTGCTAAATGGAAATTAATAATAACTCCACTCACCCCGGCTGTTAAACTAAGGGAGATAACATGTGAAAAAGCCCTTATAAACTGTAAAGCACCACAGACTTTTTTCAGTAGGTGCTGAAATACAGACACATATTTACACACACACACACACACACTGTTGCCAACCTTAAGAGAGAAATACAGTATAGTCATAGCCATAAAAAGGAACCAGAATGATTTATAGGGATGAAAATTGTAGAATCGAACATCTGATTGAGGAGGAATTGATAATTATTGGAAAAACAGTCATCAAGTGTCTTTTTAAAACTTACTGCGCTGAGCTGGGCGTGTGGCTGTTTACAAACCCCTCAAAGAGCTCTGTGCCCAGATTCCTTATCTGTGAAAGGAGGGTAACAATAATGTTGTGAAATGTACATGAGTTAACATCCATAAAGCATGGAGACCAATGCCAGGCACATTTCTTTCTTTTTTTAAAGATCTTATTTTTAAGGACTCTCTACACCCAACACAGGGTTCGAACCCACAATGCCAAGATCAAGCATCACATGCTCTACTGACCCCACCACATTTTTGAATTTGAGAGCCAAGGAGGGCAGACAGGTAAACCTGGAAACAAAGGCCAGAGAAGCCTGTATTCTTCACTTTCCCACCACACCTATTTAGACAGATTCCAACTCCCTCACAGATGAGGGGAGCTGGCGGTGACACCTCAAACTTCCCGAGTGAGTTCTTAACAGATAGATACCAAGTGTTCAAATCTTCCTACTTCAATATAGGACCGGCAAGCAGAATGCCAGATTTTTTCATTTTTCAGGTGGGGAGGTAGAGGGAGGGGGAAAGAAAGGGCAAACCAGTCCCCACACTGAGCCCCTGCTTCAACCTCGTGGGACAGTGGGATGGCACGGCCTGGAGACATCCACCGTAAATCACCTTCACAGAAGTTCATGTTCCTTTTATGGAAACAGAGCATTCAAGGTTTTATAACAAAGGAGAAACAAGTGTTGATCTGGTGCCAAACTCCACTGTAAATACAAAGTGGTTTTTTTTTAAATTGGTAATTACAGATGAGAACTTTACACTTTTGGCATACGCATCATAGTCATTCTTGGTTTACATATTTGAATAAATATACCCGCCACAGTTTCCAATTTTCTCCCTGCTTTCACGTGAGCATAGGCACCGAGTTCCTACTCTGTGCAGAGGAGTCTCCTGCGGTGTGTGTCAGGAGGGGGCCAGGCAAGGGGTATGCAGGCCAACCCTGGACATCCCCTGACGACTACAGCAGAACACCACCCAAGCCCTGCCCTTAGGGAGCTTCCAGTCTAACTGAGGGACCAGAACACCAGCATACTACAACTTAGAAGTCTCTACAAGTAAAATCCAAACAGTTTCTTAAAAGATGCTAGGGAAGATGAGTACTCTGCAGATCAGAAGGGAAGAGGGAGAAATCCGGAGAAGAGGGAGTGCTCAGGAAATATCTGGTGGAAACGGAAGTGGAACCAGGAGTCTTCAAAGACAGGAAAAGCCTGGATAGAGAGAGGGGACAGTCTGGAGGACCAGGCTGCATCACCTCCAATCAGCAGCCGCAGACTTCCACAGGGCCTCCATATGCCCATCAAAGAGCACAGGTCCAGAAGGCCAGAGAGGGGAAACAAAAAGAATACTGTGGTGAGGGCTGAGGCCCCCAAGATGACTGTGGAAGATTAAAGTAGGAATATAGGTAGAGTTTACATTTTATGCAAAAAAGATTTTAAAGTCATACACGCACACACATACACATATACATAGATGGCGGGGGAGGCAGAAGGAAGAGGAGGAAGGAGGGCACAGAGGAGGAAAAGAATCACAATTTTTATGGCCGTAATAGCAGAAAGCCTGGTTAGAGGCTCAGCAGGAATCGGGCGGTTAGGAACCGGTGGTAGGAATGGTAAGGAAGATAGACAAGTGAAAGATGTCCCAGAGGGGAATGGAAGAGTTGGGACTCAACAAATATCCCATGGGGCATATCGAAAGGTAAGGCTAAGTAGGAGGTTATGAAGATAAGGAGCTTGGAAAACCAGGAGACGGCACACAATGTCACAAAAAAGACCTTCAGAAAATAAGGAAAAGAAGTTGGTGGGTTCCATTTTGAGCATGTGGAACATTTTGCAGACAAAAGGACATCACCTGGAAGGGAAACAGCAGTCCTTTGCATAAAGATGTTAGTAAGCTAACCAAGTGGAAGAAACTCCTGGAAAGAGAATAAAACCCTGAAGATAAGCAGTTAATGGAGTCAAGCAGAGAAAGGTCAGTAAGATGACCGAGAAAGCACCCAAGATGCAAGGACTACACTGTGGAATTCACAGGAGAAGAGGCCAGGATGAGGGAATGGGCATCACGGATGCAAAATGATGTACCAAAATCAAGGAGGCCAAGGAATGAAGAAAGGACACCAGCCCTGTCCACAGAAGAGGTTCCCACCATCGCTGAGGACCCGGATGGAGGACGGCATGCACATGCTGGGATCAAACCTCAAATTGAACTGGGCTCTATGCCCGCACTCTGGGCACCGAGTTTAAGGGGAAAATAGGTGTACGATGCTCCGAACATGGCTACATTCCTTCTCCAGGCTGACTGTGGTGAAGGATTCAAGTCTCAAATGTCACCGCTAGAATACCAGTGTCTCCCCCTCACCACAGCAAAACTTCCTGCAGCAAATAAACCTCCAGGTGGTATGAATTACTCACACTATAGTCTCAAAACTTCCAAGGACTCATTCGTGGCTACTGATAGATCAAGACTTACTAAGCATCTGAAGCCCTCTACCTCTGCATCTTTTTCCTGATATGCCAACGTAAGACAGGGCTTCTTTGTAGAGGACAAAACTCAGAACAACAAAACATACTGTTTGTGTAGTCTCTTTTCACTTTAATTCAACAAATGCTGATCTCCTGCTATGTACTATCTCCATGCCTCTCTTTCGGGCTCCCTGTGTGCTCCCGGTATCAATAAATAGGTTGCTGCCCTTCACTTGGCTTTTTAAATTTTTTTTTAATGTTTATTCATTTTTGAAAGACAGAGGGAGACAGAGCATGAACAGGGGTAGGGGTAGAGAGAGAGGGAGACACAGAATCGGAAGCAGGCTCCAATCTCTGAGCTCTTAGCACAGAGCCTGATGCAGGGCTTGAACCCACAGACCGCAAGATCACGACCTGAGCCGAAGTCGGATGCTTAGCCAACTGAGCCACCCAGGTGCCCCAACGCTTGGCATTTGTAAGAGGTAAAGTCAGAAAAGAAAAGCAGTGTGGTTTTTCTTTGTCCCAATATTCTGTCTTTGCTGAAATACATCCCCTCCCTGCCAAGTCTCTTCGTTATCAGGGAAATAAAAGGACCACCCCATACAGATATTATTCTCATCAACTTTAGTATTACAGGTTCTTGACATCTTCCAGAAATGAGCACCTCCAGGCCCCAGAGGTTCTCAACTCGCACAGTGAATCAGAACTGTTGAGGCGTTTTTTGGAAAAACCAAACCAAAACAAAAAACCAAAACAGACAACCAAACAACAATGCCCACTGCCTCATCAGAGACCTGATTCACAGGGCCTGCACTGCTGTCATTGTTTTTGTTTGTGTGCTTGGTTGAAAGCTTCTCAAATAATTCTAATATGCGCTGCGTGTGGAAAAGGAGTGCACCAGCCCAAGTCCCGGGCTTCCCCGAGCCGAGTGTGCACACAGATCCTGGGACCCCGTTAACTGCGCCTTCTGATTCCGCAGGCCTGCAGCAAGGCCTGAGAATACGCATTTCCCACCAGCTCCGGGATGATGTGAGGTCGCTGGTCCGTGGGCCACAGGTGGAGGAGCAGCAGTGGAGGGCCAAGGCCTTGGTGCTTTCTATCAGCTCTCCAAGTGATTCTGATGCACCAAGGTTTAGTGAAAAAACAATCTATTTGCTTCAGGATCAAACTGACCTGGGTTACAATCCCGACCCCAACACTTTGTAACGGCAACTTTGGCCAAATTACTGATTTTCTTTTAACTTGCATCCTTGTACACAACATGGGCATTATGGATTGAACTATGTCCCCAAACAAGTTATGTTGAAGTCCAAATGCCCGGCACCTCCAAATTTGACCTTCTTTGGAAAGAGGATGGATGCAGACATGATTCATTAGTTGAGGTCACACCAGAGTAGAGTGAGCCCTTAACACAATATGACCAGTGTCCTTAAAAGAAGTTAAAGCAAAGACAAACTGGGGGTAAACACCACGAGCCAAGGGAGGTGGAGATGGAAACAATGCAGCTGCAAGACAAAAGAAGCCAGGGACTTAGGGAGACACCAGAGCTCAGAGGAAGGAAGGAACAGATTCTCTCCCAGAGCCTCAAGAGAGGCTGGACAGACAACTTGACTTTATACAGTCTAGCCTCCAAGCTGGGAGGCAACAAATGTCTGTGGTTTTAAGTCCCCTTGCTCGCAGTCCTTTGTCATGGCAGGCCTGGCCAACTGACCCAATGCAGCACTGCCGTCCCTGATAGGGCTGCTGGGACACTGGACCCGGCCACAGGGGAAGGTGCCTGCACTGAGGACCAGACTTCCTGTCCTCAACAGAAGTGCTAGGGAAAAGCACTAGGCGCCGGGCACTCCCCTTTCCAGGAAAAGGAAGTGCCTGGAGACATGTTCCAACGCCCGGCTTCTCACAGGGCTCATGAGCTGTGGCCACAGCAACGTGGCCCATTATGTCTCTGCACACCCGCTTGGACAGTCCCGGTGGGTTGCAGGAGCAGCCCTGCTCTGTCATGAAAGGGACAAATTACAGGCCTGGCTGGGTCCTATAGCGGCCTATTCTGGCCCAGTAGGCAGGCGGCAGGGAAACTCAAAGTCAGGAAGCCCTCCTGGAGAGGAACAATCAGAGGCAGTGCAGTTTGAGCCCTGGCCCTAACCCAGAGAGGGCCTGTCACACGTCCTAAAGGGAGGATTCTAAGCCCCAAATTATGCAGGACACTCCCAACTCAATGTACCTTGATTGTTTATAAGAGGTGGCTTTTGTACGCTTACATATAGATGTAAAAGTAATATACGAAGCATGTTTAAAAGTCAATTTGGACCCTTCAGAGAGCAGGTGATCTGATACATAAGCCACCACACCCTCGGCCCCATTCACAGGTAATCACAAAGGGACCCCCTACATGCGTGAGGATACAGGGAGGCATGTGGCACAGAACAGGCCAGATCGGACCTCGAGAAGCTCATGGTCTGGTGGGAGGAGAAAAAATAATTGACAAGCCTTTACTGGATGCTTAGAACATGCCAAGTGGATCATACATATTTATTGTTCATGTTACCAACACAGCAAACCCAGGATACTGAGACGAAGCCACATTGCATCACCTATGCAGGGTCACAAAACTGGTAAGTAGAAGAGGTAGGATTTGAACTACTAGTTCCAAGCCCTTCCCACTATCCCACAGCTGTTTCCCATCAGAGCTGGCCAGAGCAAACACAATTTAAGATGGGATGGGATAGACCAAAGGTCATGGACACTTTACTCCAAGAGCCCTAACAATAAAATCTCTGGCTCCTATATGGTCACCGCAAACCAAGCCTTTAAAGCAATGCAGTGCACATCCACCTGGGATATCCTTACGGCATATCCTGTCCTGATTTTCCCAGGGAGTAAGGCAGCGAAATCACAATGAGAAAAGCAGCTCCCAATGTTAGGTGCTGAGCAAGATTTCCATCTACCCCACTGCAACACAGTCCCTAGGCTTGAATAATGAAGTTATCCAGGATAGTTCTCTGCGTTCTAAGTCCACATCCTGCATGCCTTTTTCCCAACAAAGTCTTTCCTTACCATGTCACTGGGTGCCTAAAAGTGCTTTTAAAAAAAAAAAAAAAACAGTGAAACACCAAGCTCAATATATCTGCAACACACAGGAAAAGGGTCAACATCCTACAAATTCATAAGGAAATAATACTGTAACAGAAAAACCGGGGGAAATGTTAAATAGATGACTTATGAAAGGAATAGGAATACACTGTAAACATATACAATTATTTAAGCTCACCTGTAATAACAGAAGTCCAAACTGAATTTCTGCCTATCAGAATAGCAAAGCCATTTAAAAAAATTAAATACTCAACAATGAGCATGGACTGGAGAATGAGCATTTCATTTTGTTTTTAGTGAGGTGGACACATAATTTGGCAAATTATCATATAGCTCTTAAGGAAAACAATCTACCCTTTATTCATGCCATGCCACTTCTTGGAACTGGACTTAAAGAAAAAAAATTACATATATTACTCAAATGTATTCACTTTAGTTACCTGTGGAAGGGAAAAACTATTCTCATATCTTTAAAAAAAAAAAAGAAGGCAAATGGTTGAATAAAAGTATTTTACATGCACAGATACACGCATATATTCTAGGAAATTTTTTAGATAGCTTTATAGATTTTAATGATATGCAAAAATCTAAATGCATATTGGCACAGAAAAAAAAAACAACATATAGCAAGATAGTAAACTGATTCATTTCCAGATGATAGAGGAGTTTTTACTTTTGTTTTTTATGCTTTTCAATTGTTTCTAATGTTAAATTAAGAAAAGCAAAAAATGTATGTGTACCTTAAATCTAGACATTTCCAATTAAAACTTCCACCATTTAAGATAACTAAGTACACACAAGATAAATGGCACTAACACTTCAACATTTATCACGTTCCTGACATGATACTTGACTCTACCTTAATTATCTAATTTAATTCTCACAGCAACCTTATGCATGCAGTATAACTGCAACTATTTTAAATATAAAAAGGTCAGAGACCTTTGCCTGGAGTTGCTCAGCTAACAGCTAGGCTGTACATATCTAGGCCTGATGTTCTGCAGCCAGAAAACTGTTTAACACAGCAGTGCAGCGGGGCGGGGGGGGGGGGGGCCCTGAGAACAATTTCTTATTTCCGTTTCAGTGCCCATCACAAGGGCATGAATACACGTGGGCTTACATCAAAAACAGCATATAAAAAAAAAAAGCAAGTTTTCAGATTTGCCTATATTGTTATGTGTGTGACAGCAATATAGCACATTTTAAATGTTTTCCCCCTTTCTTTTCCTGGTTACTCCTGTAAGGCTCTTGGGACTACACCTCTCCCCTGCTAAATATGTGGAGTCAATGACAGCTGTCTAGAGAAAAAAGGCTCAGAGCAGAGAAGCACTGTTTACCTACCAGACAAAGCCTGATAGAGATCTTCCTTAAAAATGCTCGCTCACTTTTGTCCGATTTCTGTACTCCCCAAACAACTTCCCAATCAGTGAAGTGATCTCCAAGTGTCCCCATGCACCTGGAGTCGTGCCCTGAGCACCTGCTCAACTCCCATCTCCCTGCAGCCTGATCTCCCATCGGGGGCACCTCTAAACAACTCCCCGCACCCTTAGTGTTTGTTCTTTTGGAATTCCTGCTATTCCTTTAGCTTCGGGTTTCTGTAATTATACGCCATGGTACGTGCAAAAATTTTAGTTCGACTTGCTTTGTGTACAATAAACATTTCAACTATGTTCTCCAAATACATAAGTCTGCTTGCCTTGCGCTTGTTATTTTCTCCCTATGGTCATCTCACTGTATTCTGCCTGTCATTAAGGAAACATTTTGGGGGCGCCTGGGTGGCTCAGTTGGTTAAGCTTCCGACTTCGCCTCAGGTCATAATCTCATGGTTTGTGAGGTTGAGCCCCAAGTTAGGCTCTGTGCTGACAGTGCAGAGCCAGGAGCCTGCTTTGGATTATTTTGGATTATTAACTGCCCGTTAATAGAGGAAACAAATCCCAAGGGGTAAGCTAACTTGCCCACCCTCCCTCGGCCTGGGCGGCAGAGTCCATCCACATCTTCTTGATGTGTGAGCCCACCCTGGTGTCACAGTCCCCTGAGCCCAGGAGAACAAAACCCTGGGTTCCTTGCCCTGCTTCAAAAAAGGTCCACTGAGGAGGGGCAGGTCCTGGAGGGGTGGCGGGGGGTGGACCCTCTCCAGGTGCAGGCTCAGCAACAGCCTCTGTAGGGTTGGGGACTAACGCAGGGAGCTATGGAACTGGCCTTTCCCACACCCAGCTGCTGGACAGATGTCCTGCAGAGGTAATGAGCTGAAACCTGTAGCATGCACCCACCCCCCTGCCTGACGCCTCCACAGAGATGGGAAGCGGTCACCAGCAATGATGGGTTTAAATAGCAGAGCAAGGGCTTCGACAGCCCCAGCCTGACAGAGGCTACAAAGCAGCTGGAGGCCACAGCCCCCCCACAGCGGTGCATCTGCTCCTGCGAGCCTGCTGGGTGGGGGCGTCTGTGCACCAGCTGAGACCCAGGAGGGCCCGAATGACTAAGGCAATGCCTGCGCCGGCCCAGCTGAGCCCGGCTGCACCTCCCAACCCTGCTCGGGCCTCCGGATGCCCTGGGCCCCTCTCACTGCACATCCTCGCAGCCCGGGAGGCTCTCCGCCCGCGTCTGTTGGAGCTAATTATCAACCTGGCTGAACAGCCATCTGGAGGACGATGTCAACTGTAATGGCACATTCGGCAGGGTTCCCACCTCCCACCTACTGTGAGCCAAACCCCCCGTCTGCTCCCCCGCCTCTCAAGGCATTCAAAAAGCACTAGATGCACACCCAAACTTTGAACTTGGGTGGCCCTAGAAATCATTAAATAACATAAATTGTAGAGCCTCGATCAGCAATGCCAGTAAGAAGGACATAGGCCATCACTGCCCATGTGCTTACTATGTGTCAATGCTGTCCAAGGACCCGATAGGAGTTGCCCCTCTTAACAGGCACACCCACTCCATGAGGTTGGCTTCGAGACCCCATTTTACAGGCAGAAAACTGAAGCTTAAGAGATAGCAAAGTCCTACAGCTAGAAATGCTAATGCTAGATCTTTCGAATCCTAAAGCGAATGCACTTCTACGCTGTAATTCCAAACTGACATGGCAGAAATCTCAATTTATCATGGTTGGGGACTCAATTACATTAAAGTGGCTTACACTGGATTTTAGACCCGGCTAAAGGAAGCAGCTAAAATTGCTAAAACAGGCTTGGTATAAAATGCTTTCTTTTTGTTTTTTAATGTTTATTTATTTTTGAGACAGAGAGAGAGAGATCGTGAGAGAGATCATGAGCTGGGGGCTGGGGTGTGAGTGCAGAGAGAGAGGGAGACACAGAATCTGAAGCAGGATCCAGGCTCTGAGTTGTCAGCACAGAGCCTGACGTGAGGCTTGAAATCATGGACCATGAGATCATGATCCAAGCCAAAGTGAGACGCTTAACCGACTCAGCCACCCAGGCGTCCCATAAAATGCCTTGTTTTTAATTGCACAATTTACATACCTGTGTTTTACAACTCATTTTATTTTATCTGATGCTTCTGACAGAGGTCAGCCCTGAAATTGTTTTCTTAGTACCCATCTCATGACCTAGCACAAGACAGCCCCTCAAAAAAGTCTGCTTAGTTCTTACTTTAAATATTGACTTGAGGGGTGCCAGGGTGGCTCCATGGGTTAAGCATCGGACTCTTGGTTTCAGCTCAGGTCATGATCTCACAGTTTGTGAGTTCAAGCCCCATATGAGCACAAAGCCTGCCTCCCTCTCATTCTGCCCCTTCCCTGCACGTGTGTGCTCTCCCTTCGTCTCTCTCAAAATAAACAAAATAAACATTTAAAATTTAAAAATATTTGTATAAATATTGACTCAGTCTTGATGTTTTCTTCACAACTCTGGTAAAATAATCCATTTTCATATTTGAAATGTCTGTCTACACTACACATCTTATAATGTTTACTTATTCATTTTGAGAGAGAGACAGACAGACAGACAGACACTGCATGAAAGCTGGGGAGAAGCAGAGATAAAGAAGGAAAAAGAGAATCCCAAGCAGGCTTCGCACTGTCAACTGCAGCCCACAAACTGTTGAGATCATGACCTGAGCCAAAATCAAGAGTCTGATGCTTAACCAACTGAGTCACCCAGGAGACCGTGCACAACATTTTTTAAAGTGCTTCCTTTTTGCATCTTCTCAAATAAATTTTATGGATATATGTAAAAATTTAAATATTTATTAATAATATTACTCACCAAAGTTAATTTACCAGTATGGTCTTCTGTAAGTCAACAGGCTTATTAAAGATATTTAGAAAATATTTGCTGCCCCTTTTAGAATTGTAACTCTCATCACCAACATTGTCTAATATCTTATTTACTTAAAAGTCTAGGTTTTATAGACTCAGTAGTTTTCCCCAAAGAACATATATATTTTATAAAAATAAATTGCAGGGGCACCTGGATGACTCAGTTAATTCAGCGTCTGACTCTTGATTTTGGCTCAGGTCACGATCTCAGGGTTCGTGAGTTTGAGCCCCAAGCTGGGCTCCATGCTGACAGTGTGGAGCCTGCTAGGAGTTCTCTCTCCCCCCACTCCCCACTCCTGTGTGCATATGTGCTCTCAAAATAAATAAATACACTTAAAAAAATTAAAAAATATACATATGCCTTACTTTTTATAAGCTGTCAAAAAAATGTGAAGTTTGTTGGCTTTCTCCCCCCCTCACCCCCGTTTTAAAATCAGACTTCGGCCCAGATAAAGCCTAAGAAAGTTGCATACTGCTCATGGCTGGCTCACTCTTCTCTTCCCTTTTTGGAGACTGGAAACAAAAGACATGCTTTCAAGCGCTTCAAGATCTCAAAAAACTTCAATTTATTTAGGCCAAAGAAAAATGACTTCCTTCAACACCAACAAAAACTAATGTATTACAGGCTTCGGAACTTCAGATGTGTAAGCTATGTCCAGCAAGCCATTACTAATGAGAAACATTTGGAATGGTCCCTCAAACCAAGTATATCACTCAGTGGTTGCAAATGTATAGATAATGCTAACACTACTCTCCCCTTGCTGAGGAGGAATGCTTCGTTCAAATGGAGAAGACAGAAAGGAGGAAAGAAGGCAAAGATGCTATAAAGTGTTGCTGAGTTGTGGTAGCAACGTCTTTTTATTCTAAATGGCATGCGGGCCTCAAGTCCCGTAGCCCATCTCTGCAGGCAGAGTGACAGAACTGGACCCCAGGCCAGCTTTTGGGGTGTTCTCCACCAACTGCCGATGACTCTACGAAAACCTCATCAGATCAGAGAAAATTGGGTGGTTCCGTTGGGTTAAGCGTCCAACGCTTGATCACGACTCATGATTACACAGTTGATGGGATCGAGCTCTGTGGGAGCTCAGCACGGAGCCTGCTTAAGACCCCCCCCCACCCCTCCCCTGCCCTCGCAGGTGCACATGCACATACTCTCTCTCAAAAACAAATCAAATAAAACCTCATCAGATCAATATAACGCCATGTGTTAACTATAGTGTAATTTAAAACAGAACAAAATCCTTATCAGATCACACCCCCACCCTGCTCAATGCCCTCCCCAAAGGCCTCCCCGTCCTTCCAGAATCCCCTCCACAACCTCCACTCCCTGAGCTCAATGCTCCACTTCCATTCTCTCCCCTTGCTGACGAGGCTCCAGGCACGCTGGTCCTCATGGCTCCTCAAACACACTAGGCACACGAGGGATTGATGTGTGCGTCGCCCCAGGCCTGGGATGCTCTTCCTCTAAACGTTGGTGTGGCCTATTCCCTCAAACCCTTACCCCCTTCAGGTGTGAATTCCCTCCCCACGCCCCTCCCAGCCTCCGTCCCCACCTTATTTTCCTCCCCCCACTGTCACCATCCAACAGCCTATTTCTCTCCTATCATCTATGGCCCCCACTGGATGAAAGCCCTGGGGAGGGCAGGAACTCTCGCTGGCCCTTGCTCACTGCAGCATCTGACACGTCAGCTGGGACTCAGTAAGTACCTGTGGAGTGAAGGTAGCACTGTGAGTGATTACACCATGTTCCAGAAGAAAGCAAAATCTGGCCAGGTACTCCTAAGGATAACTATCATATAAAATATAGCTATGGCATGGGATATACCTATACAAAAAATAATTAGTCTTGGGGCGCCTGGGTGGCTCAGTCAGTTGAGCATGCAACTTTAGCTCAGGTCATGATCTCACAGTTTGTGAGTTCAAGCCCCACATCAGGCTCTGCTGTCAGTGTAGATGCTGTCCCCCTCTTTCTGCCCCTCCCCCACGCATACTCTCTCCCTTCTCTCTAAGATAAATACACTTTAAAAAAATAGTCTTTACCTGCAATTCGAATTTAACAGGGTGCTCTGTATTTTTACTTGCTAAATCTGGCAACCCTACTCCTCACTCTAAAATGGTCAAATCCAGGCCACCCAGGTCACCTGAGGAAGGCACATATTCAAGCACATAGTCAGAAGACCCAACGAAAAGCCATTTCCTGTCCTTGGACCTTCTTCAATCAGGCCCCATGGTGACCTGGGTTCTGCCAGCTTTGCGTAGACGTCCAGGCCATGCAGGCTGAGAAGGCCACCAGACACAGCTCCTGTCGTCTCCTCGAGTCTCAAAAAAGGACACCTTCTCTTCCTAAATCCCCATTTGGCCTGGTCTCAGAGAGGCCCGGAGGCTCACATTCCCTCCCCACCACCTCTGTATCCGCGGAAACCCTAGACACAGCATCCACAAGTCCCTTATTCCCCTGGGAGGGGCCCAGAGCCCCAGGCCCCTGACTTACACTCTGGGCTGGAAGACTGTGGCTCGGTCTCGAGCCCTACAGACGGCCGCAGGTTCTCAGAGCGAGATGCTTCTCTCATTATTCATATGTTACCAGCAGGCCACGTCATGCTACATGTGAGAGAACACTAAATGTACATGAAAAACAATTCAGGGTTTCGAATAAAAATTAATTAGTAAATTAGGACATACCCGCACCAGCTCCTGAAAATCTACTGGAAAAGCTCCTAGATTGACGTTCTGAAAAGTTATGGATTTTTCTCTGTTCCCCTGGCTACTTCCAGGTTTTCCTTGTGCTGGGCCTTCCAATGTGGGAGATCCCTGATGCTTCTGTTATGCAGATCAATCTCAAAGGATGGAGATCTGGAAGTCCTTGGCACCCAAATCACATGGGTTATGGGGTGTAGGGGAGATGGGGGACTCTCTTGGGGGGCTACATAAGAACTGAGCCCAAAGTAAAAGCACAGAGAAGCAGGTCATATGTCCTGGTTTGCTGGGAAGGTCCCAGTTTATTTCTGTGTCCCTGGTGGTATTCTTAACACTGCCCCCATTTTACTCTCTCAAGGTTTAGTTTGCACATTCATATGCACAGCATCTTAGGCATAAGCCAAAATGGGAATGACCTCTGTGCCCTGGAACCCAGGATCAGTAGAACAGGTGGGAACAGCCACATAGGAGCAGTTGTGACCAAGCCTGGCCAACTCGCCCCCAGAACTAGAAGTGGGGAAAAAGGCATCTCTGGGCAACAGCCTCGAGTGTGAAAACTGAGGACATCAGACCCCTCCAGTTCCAGGTTCTGAAAGAGCAGGTAGAAGAGGCCCTCACCTTCCCCTCAGCCCCACTCCCTCCCCAGCCCCACACAATGCCCTTTAAGGCCCAAACGTGCCCCAAACGCTCCCCCGCAGCTCCCCGGCACAGGCCACCAGGAGCCTACCCCTGGCTCGGAAACATCCTCATGTGAGGGGATTAGTTAAATGACTAAAACATCAGTCTTTGATCTGACGCAGATAGAGGGCAGGCTTTGCCTCTGACAGGCCACGCTTACCGTCCCCGGGCTTTCCCGGCTGGCCCCAAGAGAGCAAGCTGAAGCTGACTGAAAGGAGGCTGACCCTGCCCCCCAACATGCCTGCTTGGGTCTGCAGGTGGCGTGTCACTTCTATCCCTGACACACTGCAGTGCGCACTTCTTCCCTACAGGAGCTACACTGAAGAGGGGGCGCTGAGTCCTTGCAAATCGGAGGACCAAAGGGGTCCGAGCAACACTCCCCGGGAGCCTGGGAGGCAGGAAGTCACTCATCAGACCCAGAACGGATCTGGTTTAAGTTAGAGGAAGGCGCTAAACAAGGATCAGGGTCTAACCCATTAACTCCCCCTAGGGAGCCACAGATTCAGCACCCCATTAACCTCCAGGAGAAGTACCGGGGGTTTCCATCAATGAGCAAGAAGAGGCAAACTTAAATATTTCCACATACTCAGTACGATAAACACACAGGCATTCGGGATCCCTGGCTCCAGCTCCTGTAAGGTTTCATGGGTCAGGCAGCTGCGCAGGAGTAAGATGTGCACACAGGCGTGGCCTGGGGCTTGGCGTAGTGACTCAACCGCTTCAAACTGTTCTCGCCTAAACCTGCCTTTCTTTTGTCCTTTTTCCTGTCTCCTGGACAAACTCATTCATTTCTAAGGCTTAACCTCCAGACCTTGAGATGCTGTCCCTCCAAGCTGTTCTCAACCTACGATGCTGAGTTTCCGTGTACCTTCAGGTCCCCTACCCGTGGAGAACCCCAAAACCCTGCAAGCCCCAAAAAGCTCAGACACATGACTCCAATTCTGCCCCCTGTAATCTGCTTTTCCAGGTGTCTGTAAATCCACAGCTGTCCACACAGATGAAACATCTCCATCTCTTCTCTTGCATTTAAGCCCTAGTGAGCTGAATGCCTGATCACTAATATACTGACCTAACCCATCCTGGCCTCTCGCTGTCACAGCCACAGTCCCTGACATCAGTGAAACCTTCCTCCTTTCCTATGGGAGTACTGCAGTGACCTCCGCTTCCTCGCAGAGGAAGTCAGTCATCAGGCTTCCAGAATAATTCTTCTTAAAGACGGGCTGAGCATCCAAAACCTGATCATCAGTGTTCAAATGCAATCGCCTGTCATGTTGCTCAAACTCATCCTCCCTTCCCCAGTTCGTTAGCCATTCCATCCACTCTCGTAGGTACCCTGCATTCCAGCCCTAGACTCCTCGCTGTTCCCTTCACACCTCTCCCTCCCTCGACTATGTCCATTCCTGAAAGGCAGTTCACCCTAGTGGTTAAGACTAAGAGCAACTGGTCTTAGAAGCCAGGTGGCCATGGGGGCATTCTGAGTCCCGGTTCTGCCACTCGGTACCACGTGACCTTGGGTGCCAGCAGGTGGCTCACATTCTGAAAAGCAGGTCACCTGGTTTTCCCCAACGCTCAAATAGGAACTTCCCTTTATAGGTAAATCCTTGGGGGGAAAAGTTCTGTGAGATATGTTAGGAAATAAATGCATCTTAGCAGAGAAAGTTCCTGCCCATTTGGCACCTGTTTTCCAAGTTCTGAAGGAGGAACCACTGATAAGCAACTTGGGGCATCTGTGGTGTTGACTGTCCAGCTTTTGCAGGGACCCACTTCCAGAATATGAGGACTGGGCTCGGCCCCTCTCCTCTAGAGGGGTTCTGACACACAGCCCCAGAGGCATCCTGCCAGGAGCAAAGCTGTTCGCCAGGGACTGACTGGGAAACTGAGGCTCCCCAGACCCTGCCTAGAAATATACACAGGCCCAGGACTAAAACCCGGGTCTTTGTCATGCTTACTGTGATTTACAAAGAAAACATACACATCTGGTTTAGGAACTCCTAGACACAAAAACCCTGGCCTTTATCACACATGTGGTGATTACTCTTTGGTGAGGACCATCTGGTTTAGTAACATCTGGATCTTGAGCCCTGAGTTCAACCACATTTTAAGGGTAGCTAAATTGAGATCTACCCCAAACAGTCTGGGGTGCCTCTTTTATGCCAGGCATTTGCACCATGTAACTTCATTCGACTCTCCATTAGTTCTCCTAAATCAGCATTCAGCGCCCAGCCTAGAGCTGCCACAGATCCTTCTATTGGCTCCTTCACCCAGGATCGGAATTAATTGCTATGTTCACCTGCTTTCTCAGCACTGGCCTCTCAATTCCATCTTGGCTACGGTAAAAGTAGCAAGGAAAAAAAGGAAGAAACTTACCACAATGGTAGCTAACATTTATTGACCATTTTCAATGGGCCAGGTAGAATGTTAAGTATATACATTTACAAACCAACCTTATTGAGATAAAATGCAGGTATCATATAACTCACTGACTTAAAGTGTACGACTCAATGGTTTTTAGTATTTGTGTATGTAGAATATGTGTGTGTGTATATATGTATACATATGTATATACGTGTGCACACATATATAGTATATATTAATATATAATACATATTCACCACCCCAGAAAGAAACCCCATATTCATTAACAGTAATTCCCCAATTTCTCTCAAATCCTCCAGGTTTAAGTAACCACTAATCTCTTTCCAATCTTTAAAGACTGGCCTATTCTGGGTACTACACATAAACAGAATCCTACAATATGTAGTCTTGTAACTGCACTCTGTCACTCAGCATAAGGGTCTCCAGAGTTGTTCATGTTGCAGTATGTACTGGCAATTTAGTCCCTCTCGTCGCCAAAGAATAATCCATTGATTGGCTATATCACAATTGATTCATGCCCATATTTGGACATTTGAACAACTGATAGACATTTGGGGTCCTTCCGCTGTTGGACTGTTATGAACAATGCTGCTATAAATATTCATTTACGAGTTTGTATAGGGACATCTATTTTCATTTCTCCTAGTTTTATACCTATGAGTAAAACAGCTAGGTCTTCTGATAAGTCTATGTTGAACGTTTTGAGTAGCTGTTAGACTGTCCTCGAGAGTGGTTGTGCCATTTTACATTCCCACCAATAATACATGAGAATTCCCACGTCTCCACATTCATGGCAACACTTATGGACAGTCTTTCTGACTACATGAAGCGGTTAAGCGTCCGACTTCGGCTCAGTTCATGATCTCACAGTTCATGGGTTCGAGCCGCACATCAGGCTCTGTGCTGACAGCTAGCTCAGAGCCTCAAGGCTGCTTCAGATTCTGTGTCTCCCTCTCTCTCTCTGACCCTCATGCTCTCTCTCTCAAAAAAAAATTAAAAAAGCATAAACAATTTTTTAATTAAAAAAAAAAAAAAGGTTTCAATTTCATTCTTGACATGTGGATGCCCAATAGTGTTAGCACCATTTACTGAAAAAACTATTGCTCCCCTCTTTGAATTAGGTTGGCACATTTGCTGACATCAATTGATCATAAATATGCAGGTCTTTGTTTCTGGACTCTTGCTTCTATTCCACAGATATACGTCTAACTCTATACAAGTACCATATCGTTTTGATTCAGACTGTATCTTTGTAGTAAGTTGTGAAATCCGGAAGCAGGAGTCCTCCAACTCTGTTCTTCTCCAAATATGTCCTGGCTACTCTGAATCATCTTATTTTCCATATGACTTTTAGGATTGGCTTGTCAATTTCTAATAAGAAGTCAGCTGGAGTTTTGATAGAGAATATATTGAATCTACAGAGATCCTTTTGGGGATGACAGTTGTAATGCTATTAAGGCTTCTGATGCATGAATATAGAATGCCTCTTGATTTAGTTCAGGTCTTTCACAATGTCTTTCGACAATGTTTTACAGTGTGGGGAGTAAAAGTGGTACACTTGTCTAGATTCATTTATTCATGAGTTATGTTGTCCTTTTCATGCTGTTGTAAACAGAACTGCTTTCTTAACTTCGTTTTTCAATTGTTCACTACAAAGGCACAGAGATACAATTAACTTGGTGTACGGATCTCATATCTTGCAACCTTACCCAAATCCTTTATTAGTTTTCATAATTTTTTTATATAGAAGATCAGTAAGATAATATTACTTCTTCCTTTTTAATCCAGATGCTTTTTGTTTCGTTTTCTTGACTAATTGCTCTGGCTAGAACCTCCAACACAGATTTGAATAGAAGGAGTGAAATCAAACATCCTTGTCTTATTCCTGATCTTAGGAGGAAAGCCTTTGGTGTTTTACTATTAAGTAAACATCATATTGCTATGGCTGCAGATTTTTCACAAATGCTCTTCATCAGGGAGGAAGGTCTCTTCTGAAGCTAGTTTGGAAGACATAAGAGTTTGCTTCTATCAAGGTGAGGTGCTGGATTTTATCAAATACTTTTTCTCCATCCATAGAGACGCTCATGTGATTTTTGTTCTTTATTCTATTGATAACATGTATTATGTTAAATTCCAATTTTAAACCAACCTTGCATTCCTGGGGTAAATCCACTTGGTCATGGTGCGTAATCCTTTTTATATGTTGCAGGATTTAGTCTATGAGTATTTTGTTGAGAACTCTTGCATCTGTATTCATAAGAGATTTTGGCCAATGGTTTTCTTAGTATGTCTTTGCCTGATTTTGTTGTCAAGGTAATACTTCTCTCAAAGAATCAGTTGGGCATGCAAAGCATTTTATCATATTATCCCATTTAATCTTCCTATCAACATTGTAAGGCAGGTGTTAATATTAGCCCCATTTATCAGATGAGGAAATGGAGGTTCAGGAACATTAACATACCCATGGTTACACATCCAGCGAAGTGGCGGAGTCAGGATTTAAGCCCAGAGAGCCCTTGCTCCTGACTCCATGCCCTTAACAACCATGATGAACTTATTCCTATGGGCTGACAAACCCCCATAAAAATCAGCCATAAGATGAGTGGTAGGTTACATCTACACTAACCAGATTTTGTGACCTGGTCAGAAAGGTCTGGTAACCAGCCCTAACTTAACATCTTTCTAAATTCCACAGTGAGGGGCACCTGGGGGGCTCAGTTGGTTAAGCATCCAACTTCGACTCAGGTCATGATCTTACGTTTGTGGGTTCAAACCCTGCATCGGGCTCTGTGCTGACAGCTAGCTCAGAGCCTGGAGCCTGCTTCAGAGTCTGTGTCTCCCTCTCTCTGACCCTCCCCTGCTCATACTGTCTCTGTCTCTCAAATATAAATAAAAAACATTTTTTAAAAATTTTAAATAAATTCCACAGCAAGATCTGGCTTAGTTCATTGTTGTACTCAAGTGAATCTTTCAGGATCAACAATGTCCTCTTAGACTAATCTGTGGAAGTAATATTCAGACAGGTTAAACCAAATCCAAAGTCAACTGAAAAAAGTACGGCAGACACATGTGCACACATACACACCACTGAGGACATGTCCAATAAGCTTGCGAACACACTGTATCAGGTATATCCATAAGAGAAACGTTGCGAAAGACTAGCTTTCTAGGAATGTTTTACTACAGTTGTAAAAATCAAGTAAGGACGGGAGGAGGGTGGGCTCAGCAATCCTTTCTAGCCTGAATGACCTATTTGGGCAGAATCATGGTGACAGGGGCACAAAATTGCAAACTAAGAAAAAGTGTTCTCATTCCCTTCCCAGGCACCGGGCCCATGTGGTCAGAACAGAAGAGCACAGACATGGGCATGGGTTGCTCCAGGCTCCACTCTAAGTTCTGCTTCACCAGGAGGTCTCCTCAAAAATAGGATGTCCTTATGGAAAGCCTCCTAGGCTCTGTGCTTCAGCTTCTCATCCATGAAATGCTAACTGTCACCTTCATTACTTCATTAGAATGTTGTACGTGTGAAAACAATGCAGGGGAAAAAAATGCTCGCTGGAGATGGAAAGATGGAATGATTATTACCATCAAGTTTCGCCAATCTGCACATTTTTTGAGGGCCTCGCATGTGCTGGTGCTATGCTAAATTAAAAAAAAAAGAAGAAGAAAGAAAATATGCCCATGCACACACACAAAAGAAGGAAGTAGCTCTACCTGCAGAGTTTAAGGAAGGGTTCGCAGAAAAGGTGAGTATTTTGTACAGGGTCTTAAAGAAGCGGTAGGAGTTTGCCAGGCAGACAATAGGATGAAGTGTCTCCCAGACACCAGGAAAGCACCTTCTCCCCTTTTCGTTGTTTACTTGGAACCAAAACTCAATCCTAAGCCAGAAAGGCAGCAGCATAGGGACATGGAGTCCAGAGGACTTCAGGTTACAGTTCTGTCACAACTCAGAGGCAGCAGACAGGTGGCGGTTGCGACTCTGGCTGCTGGCACCAAACTGCTCAGACCTTGATATGATAGGGGTTCATACCCTGGATCCAGGAGATACTAGTTGTGTGATCGTGAGCCACTTACTTAATGTCTCTGGGCCTTCATGTCCTCTTCTGTGATACGGCAATAATAATAGCAGCCATGCCTAAGAGCCATCACGAGGCTTCGATGAGTTGATGTTAAGTGTTTAGAATAGTACATGGCCCACGGCAAGCCCTGGATAAATGTTCATCATCGTTACTGTGAACCCCTGTCACCATGCCTGCCCTGGTCAGCCTGGGCCTCACTGAGATCCGTCCGTCTGGAAAGTGCCCCACCCCCATGCACGCGGGCATCCCACCTGGCAATTCCCTTCACCCAACAACTGTTCGCGGTTGCTGTCCCAGGGCACACAAGGCACTGGGAGAATGCTTCCTAATACACATGGCTTATAATCCAAGTAACCCAAATAGCATCTTCCATAATCAGGATCGTATCGCCATTGCATTCTGTGTGTTGCCGTGATACAGCAAATACAAAGGGGCATCAAAGTACAGAGACTGCAGTAACAGTTGGATAAACACGCAATCCGATGCCTCACACCTGGCATGTCAGCAGCGCCGATACCTTACTCGCAATCAAAGAGGTTCAAAGCGGTGGCTACTTTATAGGTACAAATGTCTTTATCAGGACATTAACGTGCACTGCACCTCTCTCAATAAAAGCAGCCATAAACAACAATCGCTTCTAGGCTGTCACGGAAGCCACTGTGTTTGTAATAGAACCATTCATCTGCGAGACAGTTGCCAACGCCTGTCTCTCAGCACAATAGCAAGCCAGTCACAGAGCCAAGGCAGACGCAGGGAAGAGGGCAGACTCCGAGTAATTGGGACCTTTTCTAAATGGCTGGGGTGGGGGGCAGGGACCTCGGCTTATTAATAGATGTTAAATATTACCCTAGATGCTGCAAAGCTTCGGGGTGATCAATTACGTTTCCTCCAGAGCATTTTCTTAGAAGGTGGCCTAAAAGTTCCTCTGGCCTTTGCAAAGGGAACAATGTCTATGGAAATTTTCAGCTAATGACCAATTTCATTGCCTGTGATGAAAAGGCTGTAATGCTATAAAAAAAAATTTTTTTTTGATAAATTGAACGTCCTTGGTCAGCAGGATTCACCGTCACACTTTTCAGACTGTGCTCTACAAAGCTAAGGAAGAGGGAACTACAGAAATACAGAAAGAGGCTTGAAAGAAATAAGATCCTTACAGGCTTTGATGAATGAATGTGATTTTATTATCTACCTGAATGTGAAGCATTTGAGAGAAGAGAAGGTGGGTAGACAGAATAATGTGCAGTTTATGCACAAGAAGTAAATATCAAGCAACTGAAACCTACCTGTTCTTAATTCAAATGATTATCAAATGCGAATTTACAGTACACCATAGTCCCAGAGTATTTTCATACTCAAAAAGCCACCTAGCTCTGCCCAAAGGCAATGCAAACACAAGACTATTTGCTAAGAATCTGTCACCAAAAAATTAACACAATCATCAAAACAAATTGTTTAAAATTGTGTTAAGTTTTATTACTTATTTTGAAGGAGAGAGAGAACACGAGCCAGGGAGGGGCAGAGGGAGAGGGAGAGAGAGAGAGAGAGAGCATTAAGCAGACTTGGCACTGTCAGCACAGAGCCCCATGTGGGGCTTGATCTCAAGAACTGTGGGATCATGACCTGAGCCGAAATCAAGAGACGCTTAACTGAGCCACCTAGACACCCCAAGGAAACATTTTTAAAAGAGAGCCCCCCTCCCAACCCTCCAGAATAAAATGTGTCCACCACTCTTGTCAAGTTCAAGTTGAATGATAAACACTCTTTCAGCAGGGAATGTGGTGTGTTAACTCCTGTTAGTATTGGTGTGTCACTGTGATGTGAGTGTGTAAACATTAGAAGAATGGATTTGAACACTTTTCTCGATCTCTCCCGCAGCCATTTTACCATAATACATGAAAGTCAGAATAATGCCACTGTTAGTCTGGACAGCTGACGGACAGATCCAACTGGCCAGGGCACCTGTTGAACTCCCAGACCGATGTCCTGAAGTCTATAATAAGAACACTCTGTCCTGCTTCCTGGCCCCAGCACCACCACTCTCTGACCACCTGTCCCCCAAGACTGTTGCCCTGGACACTCATCCACGTTAGGAAGAGCTCAGTGGCACCAGCTTCCCACCCAG
The DNA here is from genome assembly GCF_006229205.1 of Suricata suricatta. Classification (NCBI taxonomy): domain Eukaryota; kingdom Metazoa; phylum Chordata; class Mammalia; order Carnivora; family Herpestidae; genus Suricata; species Suricata suricatta. The sequence goes on from NC_043710.1 coordinate 44,538,068, forward strand.
CCATCAAGATCCTGCAATGCCCACCCCACCTCCGCACCCTCTACTGAATTCCTGTGAACGACACACCCAAGTGGACCTAGGCAAATTGGTTAGCTTCTAATTCTTGGTACTTTCCACATTCTTCCATTAATGAGTATTCCTTACCCAGAACTGGAGGGAAAAACCAAACTTGATATAATTATTGTTTCCTCCAATTCCAAAAGCAACATATGTTCGCTATTTTAAAAACTCCACTAATATAGAAATATATAGGAGAAAAGGAGTAAGTCTCCTATACTCCAACCCCCCTGCGGCAACCACTATGTGGTAAATTCCTGCGGATTAGTTCTATGATCCTGACCACCCGATATATTTATGTATTTAAATTTACGGAGTTGAACATTCTCTAAGCACCCTTACTAAAGAGATCAGCAGAACACAACCATAATAATAATTATTGAAATAATCACCATAAGTCCTATTAGTAGAGGAAGATACTAATAAGTAGTGATACTAAGGACTTGGAGACAAGCTCCCAAGTGAGGGGAGGAAGGCCACAGCCATGGGAGCACAGAGCTGACACTCTAGAAGTCAGTGGGGGAAGCAGAGAAAGACTGGTGCAATCTAGGGCTGTGCTGAGAACACTCAAGTGCCTCTAAGGCCCCACCCCCTGGAGGCTGTATAGGCCACTTCGCTGGGGCCACCCAGCCTCTGTGTCGCAAGAGGCTCCTGTTGGCTCCCCTCTCATTGTATGTGACTCTGACCCAGACAAGTTTGCCCACTCTGCCCTCTCCGACCCCTTCTTTGGCAGAAACCCTGAAGGGGAGGGGGGAGTTCAATTTCTCCCTTAACTAAACACCCTTCTACCTAGGAAGAGGTTAACCCCACATAATGGCTCCAAAATATTCCTACCTACCTTTCCAACAGGCCCTAAGGGGGCTTAACCTCAAAAAAGTATTCTTTTTAGGATTCAGTTCAAAGCACATTCTTATGTGTATAAAGGGATTTCTCTCAACATTGCTTAGAGGCAGGGAGAGATATGTGGATTTCCTCATCCCTTGCTACAGATGATATTAACAAAGCACAGAGAGCTAACATGGCTGTCCAAAGACACATCACAAACAGGTCTAGTGTGGGAACAGCCAGAGAAGTTGGGAGGAGGGAAGTAGGAAATGTTAGCATTTTCTTTGACCCTAAATGTTCCTTCTATCCCACCATTCTGCCACCTGCTTTTTACTACATCCATACCATGTATTTACTTTTACCTAACTCATTCCATTCACATCTATGGGGCCATGTCCTCAAAGAAATTCTCCCATTATCTGGATTTATTTACAAATTCACACCTCACGACTATGCACTTCAACACCAAAGTGATTAATGAACCCAATGCTAATGAGGCTCCCCATGTTTTACTTCCTCTTTTCCAATGGTCATGACCCACACTCCTATCAGTTGACCACATTCATGGCCACACCTCGAAACTCATCGCTCAAAATCTCTCCACCTCTAATCTCAGATGCTGCCTCTCCCATGCATGACCACAGCCTCCGACCCTGCCTCTTCTCCTAATGAGCGGAGCCTCTGGGCGGCACATTCCATGACGTAGCCCCTCCAGCTTCCCCTTGTCCCTTTCCCAACCTAGACTGGTACAACCATGCAATCACTAGCACCTTGGTGTCTCAGGTCCCAAGCTTTGAGAACTGTCAAAATATGGATGAACCAATAATACCGGGTGGAAAAAAAAAATGTATCACAAAATCATACCAGTGGGCTTCCCAAAAAGTAACACTCTCCACCTATACGTAAATTAACTCAAAATGGATTCTAAGCTTAAATATAAAACAAAACTATATACCTTTTTGAACAAAACACTGGAGGAAAGCTTCAGGATCTAGGGCTAAGGCAAGGAGTCCTTAGACTTACCATCAAAAGTATAATCCGCAAAAGGGAAAATGAATAAATTGGATCTCCTCAAAATTAAAACCTTTTACTCTGTGGGAGTAAGAAAACAAAAAGCAAGGCAACTGACAAGGAGCAAATGTTTGCAAACCACCTATGCAACAAAGGACTCATATTTACAATAAACTCCCTGAACTCAATAGTAAAAATATAAAGAATCCAATTAGAAAATGGACAAAGGACATGAGCAGACATTTCACCAAAGAGAATACACAGATGGCTAATAAGCACATGAAAAGATGCCACACATCATTAGTCACTAGGGAAATGCAAATCACAACCCACATGAGCTATGACCACACACCTCTCAGAATGGCTAAAGTAAACAAGGGACAACATCAAATGCTGGTGCGGATGCAGACAACCTAGATCGGAGGGGAAAACATGAAACTGCTCTGGAAAACAGGGGACTGGTTAAAAAAAACAAACAAATGGCCCAACTGCCACTGCTGGCTATTTTATCCAATGGAAATGAAAACTCACATTCACGCAAAAACCTGTGCATATACATGGCCACGGCTTTATCTGAAATAACTAGAATCAGCCCAGACGCCCTTAAAAAGACATCCCACAGAACACACTCAACAACAAGAAGGAACAAGCTATGGATAACATGCCAACAACCGGAATGAATCTACGGGGAATGGTGCAGAATGGAAAAACCTAACGCAAAAGGTCCATACAGGACGATCCCTTTACATGACATGTTTGAAATGGCAACATTTTAGAACTAGATGGATCAGCAGTTGTCAGGAGTTAAAGCCGGGGGAGATGGGACAAGCTTGGGTGTGGTCATACAAGCACAAATCCAGGGATCCCAGCATCACTGGGACTGATCTGCAACTCCCTATGGTACTGGATACACCAACGGACACAGGTGATAACACTGTGCAGGACTTCATACACACGCACACCCCGCCTACACAAGGACAAGCAAGAATGGGGAAATCTGAGTAAGACCACTCGTGGGCTATCTATCAACATTAATATCTGGTTGTGATAGGATATAAGAGCTTTTGCTAAATGTAATCATGGGGGGGGGAACAATGTGTACAGAGGACAGCTGTGTATTTCCTACAATGACCCGTGAATCTACTTATCTCAATATAAATTTCAATTTAAAAAAGAAAATAAGGGGCGCCTGGTGGCTCAGTTGATTAAGTGCCCAATTTCGGCTTAGGTCATGATCTCATGGTTCATGGGTTCAAGACCCACACCAGGCTCTGTGCTGACAGCTCAGGGCCTGGAGCATGCTTTAGATTCTGTGTCTCCCTCTCTCTCTGCCCCTCCCCGACTCATGCTGTTTCTCTCTGTCTCAAAGAAAAATACATATTAAAAAAGATAATAAGGAGAGCACCTGGGTGGCTCAGTTGGGTTAAGCATCCGACTTCGGCTAAGCTCATGATGTCACGGTTTGTGGGTGTGAGCCCCATGTCAGTGCAGAGACTGCTTGAGATTCTCTCTCCCTCCCTCTCTGCCTCTCCCTGACTTGCACATTCTCTCTCTCACAAAATAAATACATGAATATTAAAAAGAAAAAGGAAAGAAGGCTCTCCAGGTTCTCTCGGGGGGCCCGTGCCAGTGCTGGGCAATACTTCCCACCCCCCAGCTTCCCCCAGCAGCACCTCTACTAAGCCTGCTCTACTTTTCCAAACCCTGCAACCTGCCTCAGCTCAGCCCATGTGGCCTGACTTTCCCCATTCGCAGACCCAATCATTAGGCCCTTTCCCAGCCCCTGCACCCATCTGGTCCTGCCACTGGTGCCTCAGAGTCAAAGAAACTATATCCCCTTTAAAGTCCCTTCTGGGTTTTGTGTCACCAAACATACCCCACCTCAGCAATTTCTCTCCCCTGCTAACCACTGGTCTCTCCCCAGTCCTAAGGGAAGTCTTCAACTACTCATGTCCTTCAAGATAAGATACCATCTCATGGCTCCTCCTCCCCAAAGACTGGGTCATGGTCATGTTCCATCTCGTACAGAGGAAACATAATCCGAATAACGTAGTTTATTTCCTGTACCCAAACCTTGCAAGGACTGTTTCAAATGTCAGTCTCCTTCTCTGCTCCTTCCTTCCTTCCTTCCTTCCTTCCTTCCTTCCTTTCTTTCTTTCTTTCCCTTCCTTCCTTCCTTCCTTTCTTTCCCTTCCTTCCTTCCTTCCTTCCTTCCTTCCTTCCTTTCTTTCTTTTTAATACTCTCTAAAAATGTGCTCCTGTTCTCCTGGACCCAGGCTGTAGCCTCCAGGCCCTGTGGCTCTTACCCTGGCTCATCATCCAAATTACCCATGGAGCTTTAAAAATATATAGATTCCCAGACCATACTCCTAGAGGTTCTCATTTGATTGGTTTGAGTTAGTTTTTTTCATTTTCTTGTTCTTTTTTTAAGCTTCTCAAGTGCTTCTGCTGATGACGGTCAGGCTGGGAACTACCGATGTGTTTCCCTTTTTATTAAAAAGGCACTTTTGTTGTCCCACTGCTACAAGCACCTTGTTTAAAAACCGTGCCAGCTTCACCATGACCCACTGTGAGCACCTACACCTCGCGAGTCCGTCCTCACCGCTCCCATGGCTGCAGGGACCTCTTCTCTGATGGCAAGCCCCCCGCCAGCCTTGGTGGCCGCCCAGTGCCTGCAGCACATGGCAGGACTCACCTCCTCATTCCTCTCGGGCCTATGAACCTGCCTCTCCAGTCTCCACTCCCCACTTCATCTTCCGGGCCCCAAAAAGCAGAACCCTGAAATCACTCAACCCCTCCTTCTCTCTCACAAACCCCACCGGGTCGGCTGGTCCTGGTGGTTCCACGTCTGGAACGTCTCTGCCCACGCCGCCGGTACCTGCTCCGGGCCTCTTCCTCTCCCGCTGGGCTCCTGCAATAGTCATCTAGCTTGCCCACACGCCTGCAGAGCTGGCTTCGTGAGACACCAGCTGAGTCATGTCCTCTCTCTGGAAAAAACGTGACGGCTTCCCTTTGTCCTCAGAATGAGCACCAGACACCACGGTGTGGCCTTCAAGGTCCTCCATGATGCAGAGGCAGCCCAGGCCTGCCTCCCAGCACCCTCCCACGTACACCCTCCTTTCTAAGAGCACCAGGGATACGCCCCTCTCACGACTCTGTGCCTTTCTCACACTGTCTGCTTAGACCTGAACGCCCTTCCCTTCTCTCTGTCGCCAAGGGAGCAAGTCTGGGCCTAGGCTCCACACATCAGCGGGAGTTTTATGCAGGTGCACTATCCTGTAATCGCACACAGGTATGCATTTTCCTGGGGAGAAAAACCACAACTTTCTATAGATTCTCAAAGGGGGTCCATAATCCAAAGTAAGTTAAGAACAAACAAACACTAAGTGGCCTTCTCCCATTTAAAGTTAGCTACGTCTGCCTCTGCTTCCTGCATTCCCCTGTGTTCTCTAATAGAGATACGTGCCATCCCACTAAGCTGTGTACGGAAGACACTTCCCTCCGGATCAGTATGACTGACCCTTGAACAACATAGAGGTTAGGGGTGCCGACCCTCCCCCCCAGAGTCAAAACTCCGAGTATAGCTCTGGACTTCTCAAAAACTTAACTACTAAGAGCCTATTGTTGACCGGAAGCCTTACCAATTATCATAAATAGTCGATGAACGCAGATGTCATATGTTGCATGTATTATATACTGTAGTCTTACAATAAGGTAACCCTAGAGTAAAGAAAATTATTTTGGGGGCCCCTGGGTGGCTTAGTTGGTTAAGCATCTGACTTTTGACGTCGGTTCGGGTCATGATCTCATGGTAGTGGGGTGGAGCCCTGTGTCAGGCTCTACATCCAGTGTGGAGCCTGCTTGAGGTTCTCTCTCTCCCCCTCTCTCTCTCTGCCCCTCCCACCCTCTCAAAATAAATATTCTTTCAAAGGAAAATTATTTTAAAAATCACATGGAAAAGAACATACATTTGCAACACTGTACCACATTTATCTTAAAAAGCCTGTAGAGAAGTGGATCTGCACAGTTCAAACCCATGTTGTTCAAGGTTCAACTGAAGTTAACTATATAAACTGGCTTGGTTTCAAATGTCAGCTCCCCCACTAATTTACCATGTGACCTTGAACAATGAATTTGACCTTGGGCCTCAGCTTCCTCAGCTGTAAAGTAGCTGTATCATTGGGTTGCCAGAAGGAATAAACGAGACAACACATTCTCAAACAAAAAGGAGTCTAGGGGCGCCTGGGTGGGTCAGTCCCCTAAGCGTCCAGCTTGGGCTCAGGTCACGATTTCACAGCTCATGAGCTCAAGCCCCGCGTTGGGCTCTGTGCTGACAGCTTGGAGCCCAGAGCCTGCTTCAGACTCTGTGTGTGTGTGTGTGTGTGTGTGTGTGTGTGTGTGTATGTATCTGCACCTCCCCTGCTCACACTCTGTCTCTCTGTCTCTCCCTCAAATAAAGAGTAAATAAATAAATAAAACAAAAAGAAAGTCTCTAGCCCACAGTAACTGGTCACATGGGCCAGCTTTGTTAAACATTTTTTTATCTGCTGTCCCCACTCACATCACAGTGCAGGTCCTCAATAGGTGACCCATATCCTCCTGGATCCCAGGGCCCATTCACTGCTGTGGTAAAGCTGCTAGAGAGCCTAACTTGGTAAGAGTTTTTCTATTCCTTTTTCTCCCTTATGACCCATTCTTGAGCCATCCTAATTCACTATTTTCTACCCAGATTGCACAAGGGCTCGCACCTTGTGCGTGAGCCTTTGCATGCCCCCCACACATTAAGCTTCCCAGTCAAAACGCTGATGATGCTGGCTTTGCTATTCTCGCAGGAACCAAACTCTTTCAAAATCCTCCACTACTCCTGTGTTCTGAGGAGTCTAGACTTAACCTATATTCTCTGCATTCTCCTACTGGGCCTTCCTGGGCAGAAATCCTTCCTACCTCTTGAACCAGCACCTGCCAGCACCTAGTAAAAACCAGGATTTCTTCTTCCTCAATCTAGGAAGACCATTAAATATACAAACACCTGTCTCTTTGTTTTCCTGCACGTTCTTCTCTCTTTCTTTCTAGCCAGTTCCTCTACCGCCCAGAGGCCCTCTGTGCTCAGGGTGACTCGCTAACCTTCCTCTGTTTTAATTTTTTTTATGGCTTTTTATTTATTTTTTGAGAGACAGAGATAGCACGAGCAGAGGAGGGTCAGAGATAGAGGGAGACACAGAATTTGAAGCAGGCTCCAGGCTCTGAGCTAGCTGTCAACACAGAGCCCGAACGCGGGGCTCAAACCCATGAACCATAAGATCATGACCTGAGCCGAAGCCGGCCGCCTAACCGACTGAGTCACCCAGGCGCCCCTAACCTTCCTGTGTTTTAAATGAGAATTCGGGTATGCATATATTGGACAAACATCACTGAGAGGTTCTAGGTCTGATGAGGCAGTCAGGGTGGGGTCCTTGCCTTATGGGCCTCCGAGTGTGTTCTAAGAGAACAGTTCTTTGTGCTTCACTTTTGTAGCCGACTCACTTGAAATAATACCCTGAATCACAAGTCAGACAGAAAGAGGAAATCAAAGATGTCACATGATGCCCAGATGCAGAAAAACAAGTTCACCTCAGGCCCCAAGCGTCAGTTTTCCAAGTGGCCTGGAGATCCCGTGGGGCTTAGATTTTATAGCCATTTCCACATCAAGGCCTCCGGGGCCACTTTCCTGGTCTTGAAAAGAGATGCCTCTGCATTTTCTCAACCAGTTCTCAAAACCAGGAGGACCATAGATTTTAGTCTCTGACTGACTAATGCTCCCCCATCTGACGTCCTCTGCTGTCACCTCACGACAAGCACCCCCTCTCCTTTTCTGTCGGTGCATTTGCGAAGTAGGCAGGGCCCCCTTCCGTGTCCAGCGCTCCCCTGGCTGGCAGGGCTCAGGCTGAACAACTAGACAGGACTGGCTCAGAAACGTCTTCCTTCTCACCCCCCGAATGTATGTCGTCCTCACAGGGCTTCTCTCCAGGACTAACCAGTAGGCCTGGCATCCTGGCAAGAGAGGGGCCGTCCCTGGAGCTGCCCCTAGGGGAAGACCCCGAAGACACTGATCATAAAAGGAGAAAACCATTGCCCAGCGATTGTTCTGTCCGGGCCGCCTGTAGGATCCCAGGGCACCAGAATCTTCCAGACTGCTTCCTGGCCACCATCATGGCCAGCCTTGTGATCTAGGATCCTCCCTGCTGCGTTATTTGAGAAGCTTTTCTCCTGCCAGCATTGGGCCAGGTGCCCTGGACGCTGGTGGCCAAGAACAGGCTTCAAAAGGCTAAGTGGAAGGTGACCATCTTCAAAGGGTCCTCAGACTTCCCAGAAAGCTCTGGCACACAACCCTGACCTTAGGTCAGTGTTTCCTGCATATGAACTTGTGATGGGTCCATGAGGGCAAGGACCAGGTCTGTCTGGTTCACTGCTATATCCCTGACAACCCCCAGCACTGGGCTGGAATACAGGCGGCGCTCAATACTGAGTTGCTGAATTAACACGTAATGACCTCCCCACCAAGGAATGAATGAAAGCAGGAGGAAAGATCCCAGGTCTAGGGGTCAGACAGACCTGATTCGAAACCTTCTGGCTATACCATTTATACTAGTCATGTGCTTTCCTCATCGACACAGTGGAGACCAGAAATCCACCCCTAAATGTCATTTTGAGCAGTAGACAGAAATCGTATAAAGCCTTTAGCCCAGTTCATGTCAGACAGCACTTCGTTTTCACTTCACAAACACTTTTATGGCTCTCACTGGATGGCAGACACCATCCTAATGTGGCAGGGAGAGTCCCATATCACAATTAGTTTGTTGGACTCGTAACAGTCACATGAAGTAGGATCTATTTAATTCCCTTTTGCGGTCATGGATATGAAGGCACTAGGAGGAAAAGCAACTTGCCCCAAGTCTGATACCTAGAGGAGCCAGGGCCAAGCCTCCTATCAATTCCAAAGTCCAAACTTTGAAGTGCTGCGCTCTTCTGTCTGTAAAGCGAGGGATGTCAGCTCCTGTCCCTACCCGGGTTTCACTATGGAAGATACGGGACCATAGCACTAGACTAGGGTTTTCAGCTGCAAAACAAACACATCTGAGTATCCCTGTGGTTCACAGCATTGTTGTAAAAACAAATGGCCTGTTCCTGGGAAATCCAATCCCAGACAAGTTTGTTGATCAAAACCTTCCCTCCCATCCTGTCCTCCTGTTATCTCCTCTCCAACTACCTATGAGAGAAAGAGCCACACAGCTCCATGAAAATAGGAAACACAGAGAAAGAAAGAGAGAAAGCTTGTGAAGAGGTCTCTCTCTCCTAACTAGCCCTGAAGACAGGTACCCACAACACAGAGGGGCCCAAGGCAGAAGGAGTCTGTCCACATGCAGGCCAGCCACATCTAGTGTCAGCTTGCCCACAGACCCAGGCAGCAGGGAGAGAACTAAACCATCGCTTCAAATGCCCAAACCTCCTCATAAAGAGAGCTTTTTCCATTTTTCCCCTCTATACAACTGCATTTGCCCTACTGCTGACCACGGAGGAAATGTCATTACCAAAATAAATCAGCGCTGCACTTGACCTTGCTTCTCAAATGCCTCAGTATTAGTGACATCACAATGCACTCTACAAATGCTCAGAAATATTGGAAAAACCCCCTCAGGTCAAAAACACTTGGTATTTCACTAAAAGGCATTAAATTATTTTGATTTTATTCCATGGAATCTAAAATGCTTTCAATGTTTTCCTTTTCAAAATGCTCAAAAAAAAAAAAAAAAAAAAAAAAAGAACACTCTTAGGACTTTAGGACACTACGACTCTGGGTCTGTTTTGTGTCCTGGTTCATGTACGGTTAAGACGGGGGACAGGACCAGAGCTAAGGAATAGTAGCTCTGGTCCCACACTGCTCACGAACTCAGTCCCGGAGTGGCAGGGGGCTCACTGTGGAGGCTCCCACGTCAAACTTCTCTTACCCTCAATGTCACAGGGGAGTCATGGGCAGCCCTCCTGAGGGATCTCGTCTGTACCTCTCAAATCTCTGCTAACCCCATGGGTCTCTTTCAAATTACCAGTCACGCTGGCCACCAAGAGGGGGTTGAGGGCAGGGCTTCAAGACTGTGGCAGCAAATGCATTTCCTGCACCCCCAATCGGGACACGTGACCTTGCAGCAGTTGTAACTTCTAATGCTGCTTGTGCAAAAGACTGCCCCATTTTAAATCAGCTTGGTCACTAACACAGTAAGGCAGTGGAATGCTGGCTTAAGGAAAGAAAGAATCCATACATCAAGAAGTGCTCTCTCTCCAGGGGCGCCTGGGTGCCTCAGTTGGATAAGTGTCTGACTTTGGCTCAGGTCATGATCTCACAGTTTATGAGTTCCAACCCCCGCACTGGACTCTGTGCTGACAGCTCAGAGCTTGGAGCTTCCTTCAGATTCTGTGTCTCACCCTCTCTCTGCCCCTCCCATGCTCATGCTCTGTCTCTGCATCTCAATAATAAATAAAAATGTTTAAAAAAAACACTCATACTGATCACTCATACTGAGGTCCATGGCACAAAGTTCCAGCATCAACAAATGTACAAGTCCCAGGGACCCATAGACATCAACTACTGTAACTCTTTTTCCTTTCCACAGGAGAGAAAATGAAGCTGCAGGCCAAAGGTAAATCTGTCCCCTGCTGGTAAAGGACTCCAACCGAAAACCTGTTGGTTATCTTTCTATATTCAGCACAGTGCCTTGGATACCCAGTAACCAACCAGGGCTCTTATTAACACATGGATTTCCCCCAAAAAATGGTCTCTGTGACGGTGTTTATAGATAGACTGGTTCAATCTACCATGGCTGCTACCTAAAGAGTAAAATTAACCAAGAAGAAAATACAATCGGGAGTTGACAAAATTAACTTTTGCTTTGAAGTGAGTTCTCGGCCCCAAACCTGGTTTCTCAGCACACGCCCCTTTCCTGTATTCTTAGTGAGGAGAGAAGGGCAGCAGTTACTGCAGACCAGGATGTGCAATACGAGGCTGATATTTCAGATTACAACAACTTCTGGACCGACAAGCAGGAATTGTATGAGGGAACGTGGCCTGAAGCCGCCTTCACAACTAGTAATAACATCAGCTTCAAAGGAGGCGCAAGGATTAAAGTACTTTCTTCTGCCTTTAAAATGAGGGCAGGGGGAGGGGGGGTGCAGTTTTAGGTATGAAGACAAGATCCTGCCACAACATCCCCAGGCTGAGGAGGGGTAGCCCCGGAGAGATACAGGCACAGGCACAGAAAATGGACAGCCCTGAAACTTTCGACCCACGGCAGCTGATCTGTTTCACCCTGAGTCCATTTCATGAACGGACACAAAGAAGCTTCTCTGGCTACAAAGGATCACATGAGAGCATAAAACAAATGAAGGCTTGGGCTCTGTCCCCTGTGTGTGTGACACTGACGGGCTGGAGACTCTAACGCTGCAGAAAGCAAAATTTCCCTTGTTTCCATTACATCATCCAAGTCGGGAAGGCGGGGGCAAGGAGCACAGCTGGTAGCAGCTGTACCACCATCTGCCTTCTCCTTTGCCGTGTGTGCTGGTTTGAGCAGCAGCCTCCTACGGCTCCAGATAGGGGAGGCGCAGGGTTAAAGGCACAACACCCTATTATGGAAAAGCTTTCAAATTATTTAGAAATAAATCACTTCCATGATAAGTTAACAACCTCAGGTAGGCTGCTGAGCGAGTTCTCCGGGAGGAGCGGTGATTTGTTTGCATCTCTTTAGACGCCTCTGCGGCACAGACCCCGTCAACTCGACGTGCCCAATTAGACCTGCCATTTGCTTCCTCAAAGGTAAGCAGACCACAAAGCTCAGGTCTGCAGCTGGAGCCGTTTATGGAAGGGCCAGGGAATGGTCAACCCCCTGCATGCAAGCCCCAGACTAACGGATAGGGGACTTGCCGCTGCCTCTGGCACTACAAGCCTTTTGGTTGACCAGCCCTTTTTGTGGGAAGTTTCCTTTAAAGCACACTGCTAAGCATCCCCTTTGCAGAAGGGGAGATTGGTGAGAGCCTGGGGGCTGACACCTTTGTCTGGCCATTCAACTGTAACCTTGCAATAAAGCCTGAAGATGGTGATTTGGAGGTCTGGGCAAGCTACATGCATGTCTGACTGGCCTCTACAGGGTTCTGCCTAAAAAACAAAAATGCCAGCTTTTAAAAATGACTATATTTCATATATGAACATCTATATTGCTGGCTCTTCTGGTGGAGGGGTGGGAAATTAAGAGATTTGGTAGCACCAAGCCCCATTTTCATGTGGCACCAATTACCAGGAGCTAAAAAGCACCAGGCTTCCACGAGACTGGCCACGGCTCCAAAGAACTAGCCCCTACACGTGGGGGTCGGCAACTGTGCCCCTACCTGAACCCTGAGAGCTTTCGCTATCATGCTGTTGGGCGCGTCGAAGGACAAGAAAACCCAGAGAATGATTTCCCAGTGGTCCTTATGGACTCTTCTGGCTCACTGAGATTTAGTCCCTTGGATGGCCAACTAGAATCCACCAAGATACCTCAACCCAAGACAGTGAACGGATCTCTGTAGAAGGATAGCCACAATTGCCCCTTATTACAAAAGCACATCGTAGCATTCCAGCCCACTTACCATACATCTTGCCTTCGTCTGATAAGATGATTTTCCTCCTCCCACATGGCGGATAGATAGCCAAGGCTTCCTGAAAGCTCTGCTCAATGTCAGGGCTCCAGACCCCTTCCGCATCATTGTCAATCGGCTTATCTGCAGAGTCACTCATCCTTTCCATGTTTTCGGCAGGGCTCTCACTGCCGCTCCAGCTGCTGGGCTCAATTTTGGCGGTTGGATTTTCCAAGCCGAAGCCTGGAGCCTTTTCAAGAAAATAAACCTAAGAGAGAAATGAAAAGATAGCATAAGGACGAGGTAATGACCAACATACTGCTCTTACGAGTTCTATTACCCGTTCTTCAGTCACTAGCTCCACTCGGAGAGTAACTCCTAGTGGAGAACACAGAATCTGGGGATCCAAGTGGCTTTTGTTCTTTATGGATCATGTTAAACACGCATACGCAAATGCAACAGCAGGCAGAAACTGGCTAGTCTTCACAGATGTGAGAACGGTACTCACTCGGAGTTACAAGTTCACAGTGAATCATACAAAACCCCTGACTAAATGCCTACAATCTACCAGGAGCGCTTTGCTCAAGGATAATCAAATGTCCACAGCAAAACAAGGGCTTCAAATGAAAATAAAGTAAACCAAAAGATGCCTCGCTGTGGCAAGTGGCACAGGAACTCAAAACTGTTAAACCAGCCAGTATTTGTCACCGGGATTACCAGAATGCAAGAGGGTGGCAGGATGGAGGAAGGAGATTACTGTTATCCTAAACACTCCTTCCACTACAGCCAAGGCCAGCTGCCCTGTACATGCTTCTGTACAGCGTTTCTCTGCAGGGCTTTTGCCCCGTTCAGTCAGCTCACTTGACCATGCTCAGCTTCTAGATTGTAGCCCTGAAGCAGGGACCAAGACGGCCCCACCCCTGCCTTCCCTGTAACCTCTACAAGTGGCCGGCGCATTTGCAGAAATGTTTTCACACCTATACGGGGCACTTGCTCTGGTAGCCTGCTTGGAATGTCTGATCACATGAAAACCGTAGGGAGTCTTTCATTTATTTTTCTGTAGCACTGAAGATTACAGAAGCCCCAGAAATTTTTCTCAAAGATTTATCCCCCTTAAATTATGCATGTAACCTCTAGTCATAATGGGATAAGCTTTCCAAACAAATGTCAACCCGGCACAAACACCAATGTGAAAATGATCTAATCCAGTACCCCCTGCCGTCCGCGCACTAACATATCAATATTCCTTTGTCGAAAAGGCATCAGATCATTAATTCAAAGGCTTCCCCAAAAAGGGAGAAGAAATGCTCCTGGGGATGGATCGAAGAAGGAAGGCACAGCACCGGAGCGGGGACAGCTCAGCATGACCACCACCCCATCCACTTCCACGCCTCAAGTCCACACAACATTACAACAGAGACGGCCCCACCGGGCCCCTGGGACCTGTTGGGTGCTGCGGGGCAGTCACCTGAGAGCAAGCAACCCATCTTCTTTCCTTCTCGCTCCCAACTGCATCCCTCTCACCTGCCCTCCCCCGGCTGCAAAGATCAACAGATCCCAGGTGCAGAAACTCAGGGGCACATGAACATTACACAATTAATCATGTGACTGGTGGGTGCTTTTGGCTTCATACCCTGACAGCTTTTTGGATCTAGCAGCACCTGGATAAAAGAAACCCTGAGGTTGTCTGCTTTTAAATGCTGCCATTGATCCATCATTCAAAGAGCTTGTCAGCAAAATATTTACTACTTCTTACCAACACGTGTACATTAACACAGGACTTTAAAACCTGCCAAATGCTGAGGTATAAACTCTGCCACAAGTGACTGACCCACAAATGAACTCCACGCAGCCTCCAGTGTGGGCTTTTCGAATTCTCAAATTATTACTTTTGGGAGGGAGTTGGGATTTAGGAGTCTCACAAAATGCAAACTGAAATGTACTACCCTACCCGATGGTCCGTTCCACTTCCAAGGCACGTTATTGGAAACAGTATGAGAATATGAGCAAATGCTTTGAGGGAGTGGCTAGCCACCTTCTCCCTCTCTACCTGATCCCAAAAACAGAACAAAACAAAGCAAGCAGCACACAAAACACAGGCCAGTCCCTCTGTGCTTTTGGGCAGCTCCTAGCAGTACGGATTCACTGCAGGGAGCCACACCGAAGGATGAACAGTAGATGTGCCCAGCATGCGGCCACTATGGTAGAGGGACAGAATGAAGGACAGCGAGGGCCTGCTGGGGGACCGGGGATCACTACCTGCCTAAGGAGAACACTACCATATAAGCAAGAACCTCAGAGTCTCCGACCAGAACACACCAGCACCCCCGTGACCCTAGACATCTTCTCTAACTCTTCCATCAGCTGGTCACACAGTCTGTACTTGAACATCACCAATGGCAAGGAACCCACTGCCTCTCCGATTCCACTTCCTTTGTACTGGCGTGCTAAAATTCTTCCATGTGGGAGGCTAAAACCCATGTTCCAGTTCACTTCTATCTATCCATCCCTTGAGGGTCTATCCCTCAAGGGACAGAAATGGAGCAACCGCCCCCCCCCCCCACACACACACATACACAAACACCCACTGAGGTATGGCTGGAACAGCCCCCAGGCTCCTGATTACATTCCAGACCAGATATAATTCACAGTGTCCCACTGCCCAGCCTTCATAAATGCATCCCAGTTTGTCCACAATCCATCATAAATGACACTCAGATTCATAAACCTATGATTCATAAAACCTCCAAGCTCCCAAGTGCTGCTCCTGAATTTCCTCTCTTGTGCAACTGGCTTAGGAGCTAAAAACGGGAGTTTATATTTATTCCTATTAAATTCCATTATTTCTACCCTTAGGGCACAGCTGAAAGCTGGTGAGATCTTTCTGAATCATAACTGCCAAGCTCAGTGTCCGTGACATGGAACAACCTCTAAGAGCTGCCCCATGGGAAGGGTGTAGACCCATTCTGTAGAAATTCCAAAGAAGGTTCTGGCTCAACATACGGAAAACTTGCCGGCTAGTTGAACAGTTCCACGAGGGGTCAAGTGTGTGAAAGACAGGCAGCAGAGTCTTGCAAACAACCCCTTCCAGGTGCCTTTAAGGCCACAACTCACTAGTCCTTGGCGAGGGCATGCAATATTAGCGAGCATTAGCTGAT
Source organism: Suricata suricatta (assembly GCF_006229205.1). Lineage (NCBI taxonomy): Eukaryota > Metazoa > Chordata > Mammalia > Carnivora > Herpestidae > Suricata > Suricata suricatta. The sequence goes on from NC_043710.1 coordinate 44,553,757, forward strand.
CCATCGGCTTGGTAAATGCAGGCAGCGCACTAAATGCTCTCATATTTTCATTCATTTTCTGCAAAAAGAACTGTGTGTCCAGGCTCTTGCAATGTGGTCAACTTGAGCTCAGCAGGGTGGAATTACCTACTCCGGACAAGGGCCAAGACAGAGCCCTAGAAGCTACCACATACATAATCCACAGAGTTCTACAGGTCCTTGGTTTTACAACCCAATTGTAAGATGAGGCCCAGCCTGGGCAGAGAGTTTCCGATCACAAGACTGGGGCTGGCTGAGAAAAGCTCCCGGACTGGATACCAAAATAACCGTCCTGGCGTTCTAGGCCTCGGGTCCCTTCCAGCCCCAGCTCAAAATCCACCTCATCCTGGAAGTGTGTACCCAGCGGCTCTGCGAGTATCGGCCACACATTAGGAGTATCCTAAACATGTGTGGATTCGATAAACTACCACGCACTCTACCAGGCTCCTTGTACAGCCGCGAGCGACCGCTGATTACCAGCAACACCATCTGCTCAAACGAGTCGAGCGCAGAGTATCTGTGCCTACAGCGCTTACATCCTCCCCGTCCCACACATCCTCGGAGCAAGGGAGTCAACTGTCACTCAACTCAGGAAACAAAGAAGAACACAGTATTGGGGGCCGGGGAGGGAACATGTGGTATTAAGACTCAACCTGACCTGGCTTGGAGACCTGGCTCGCCCACTAGCCACGACACCCAGACTAAATTAGGTCATCTCATAGAAGCTCAGGTTTTAACTTACAAATAGATATAAAATAATTCAATCCCAACGTAGAAAATTCACGAAGGTGTAGAAGAACTCTACCCTCCCATTTAGGGAGATATATTGTGTACCATGTAGCCTCTGTGTGCCTCAGTTTCTGTCATTAACAACACTTTTCTAAAAGTTCATTTTGTTCTTAAAAGCCTCTTTGGCCACGTTATAATAAATTCCGTAAAGAAATGTTACCAGGGACCCGAATAGTCCTGCTAGCTGCCCCAATAGCTACACTCCCTAAATAGATCATTGTTCCACAATTACCCACTGATACTTCAAGAAAGGTGACAGGATTACAGTGAAATGGTAGGGAAATGTATAGTTGACCAATACACATTGTAATCTAAAAGTCTGGGCGAAGAAAGGGGTGAGAAGTCCAATGCAGGTGCTTCTGACATCAACTCCATCCAAGGGACATATTCACAAGGGTATGACATAGTCACAGGATTCTGCTGCTCCCTGCATCTTAATTTCTGTGGGTCTCTCATAATGTAAGCACATCACCCACTTATGGGTGATTTAAGAGCCCTTAAATAAAAGAGTTCGTTTTAAGTAACCCTCCTGATTAATGAAACGCCACTGAGCATGAGGGTCACAAAAATCCATACAGCTTCTGTGAAGCAGAACTCTGAGTCCTCTACTCAGGACTCTACAAGGCCACCAGAAAAGGGCTGGAATGGGAGTTACGACTCTGTCTCTACCTGGGTAACCTAGGAACACAGGTCACTCATAGACCCATGTGCCTCAGTTTCCATCATTAATACTGAAGGAGGCTACGGAAGGCCAACACAAAGCCATCTTGTGTTCCCACAGACTCGACCTATAATAAACCTTGGTAAGTTGACATGTTATCACACTCCATCCATACTCCAGTCTCCATGAGGGCAGGCACAGTTACACTCACCACGGTACCCCCAGTGCTAGCAAGAGTACTTGAAAAAATGCTCAATGAAAGAAAGAATGAACTAACAACCAGATGACGTGAACATTCTTTGACATCAATGTGAGAGGCAAAATGGCGAGTGTGAAGGCCAGAAACCCAAGAGGCGGCCGAAGGAAGAAATCTGAAGAAGTTAAAAATGGTAACAAAGCAAATTTGAGTGAGTAGGTGATGAAAAAGGCAACAGAGGGAGTGGCCCTGAAAGGAATGCTAAGAAAGATTTCTATGAGCTCAGAAGAATGTGGACATAGGCAAAAGTGGGAGCCATTTAAAGAAAGAGAATCAAATGGTTGAAACAATATTTTTAGTAGACAACTCAACCAAGCATTTGATGGCTCTAAGGTCACTGTGATCTTAGTGACAGCCCAGATTTTTCTTATGAGAGAAAAGCTGCCCTCCAATAAAAGTCTAAGGAAAAAAAGATTCTTTACTTCCAAAGTGAACTGGTACCACAAATCCAAATTCAACCTTCTCCCAATGAACCACGTTTCAAGCACAATGGCAGAAGCTTTCACATACACGATCTTAATCACTGCACTACCCCCAATGGGTATTATCTCCACCTTATGAAGTCCAGAGACCTAAAGAAGTTGACTGAAGTCATATATTAAACTAAATTTGAATCCAGAAGTCATTTTGCCAGATACAATGCACCTTCTGTGGCAATATCAGACTCAACTACACCCTCACTAGACAGTGAGCTGGAGGCTGGATTTCCAAGGGAGAGAACGTAGGCAGTGCTGAATGCTCAGCCCTGTCCACAGCTGACACCCTCAAGCACAGTCTAATTAATTCCTAATGAATAGTGACGATACTGACTCACCTCCCCAGGTAGTTGGGAGGAACGTCAGGCACTCATGATGGTTCATTGCTTTTGCACATTAAGGTGGGATAAGTAACTAGTTTCCCATCATTTCAGACACTAGCCAAACCTGCCAATACTCAGGTAGCCTGAGAAATACAGGTGAAGCCTGACAGCCTTCCAGAGAAATGGAGCTGCCGAAGGTTAAAGGTTAAGTCTTTGTCCGAGCAGCAAGTTCAGGGGATGCCAACGCTAAGAACATAACGCCACTTTCAGCCAGTGAGCCTTGGTGTCCTAAACTCCCAAGTGTCCACAGGTTCTAATTTCAGCAGGAAGGAGTGGATAAATCACTCCTTTTCATTTTCAAACATCACTTCCATATCAACAGGGTCCATCAACAAGCCAATACCTCTTTGCCAAGGCCACGATGCTGAGCACCCCATGGGAGGATGGTACCATTACCCTCCTGAGCTTCTCTGATTAATTCTCCAGCTCCATCAGCCCTAAGTACTTGCCCAGGTGACAGTTCGAGAAAGGCTTTGACTGACTTCATGCTATGCAGCTCTGTATTACCAGCCTCTAGTGGAAATCACTTTCCTCATCCCTTAGGGAATCGGTTAGCCATGGCGAGAAGAAATTCTGGCCTCTTCCTTTCTCCTACCACCACTACCAGTCAAGCCAACCACTGTTGTTTCATCACGAGACTCCTTCAAAAGAACTTGGCCACAGACCCAATGCCAGGTGGTCTATCCAATCTGACCATTCCAAAGTGAAGACTTGGTATCAAGACAGTGTGCTCACATGGGAGGCGGGAACTGGATGGCATGATCCGCAGCCTGAGCCATGGGTCCCCAGGAGTTTGACTACTTAACACATTTCAAAGACAGAAACAGAAGTTTCTTTCCTGCTCTAAGAGGAAAAAAAAAGCCACAAGAGTTAGCTTGTTTAAGTAGCTCTTGGTGAACATTCTAAAGGAAAATTCTTACGACCTTGCCCAGGGTTAACAGTCCAAGAAAACCTCAAAACTAACCCTTCAGTTCCCACTAAGTCTGTCAAGTGGACATATATTTGAGGTAGACCCAGCGTCGGTCCTAATACTTCCTTAAAACAAAGAAAACAAACACCATGAAAAGAAAATTCCTTAGTCACTAAGTTACAGATAAGGTTACTTTCTTAGTTGGTGAGGTTCACCATCAGATTACAGTGATGCCTTCTCATTTTAAACAGCGCTCAACAAATATTTTAAAAGTCAGAAGTAGACAGTTCGTATTTTAAAAGATACACAGCAGGGCAGTACATGCACTGTGCTTGGGAAACCTTATGACAAGCTCTGCCAAACGCCCATCTCAGCCCCAATCCAGTAGAGTGCCTACACCTGAGCCTCTTACAACCAGAGGGCTGTTCCCTGGGTGGCAAGTCTGTAGGTCACGACTGGGGTGTCACCCTTCTTACAAAAGGCCATGGGGACTCAGTGTTACACAGCTTGTTACCAGCCAACTTAATGATATGTTGGCTGACTCCGAGTCCCAACAGCTGACCTGCCCGGATGCAGTATCTCTGGCTGATGTCGAGTTCGAATTCTATTGTGTCAGGAACAGCCCTCCTGCACCCACAGACAGAAAGGGTCCCGGGCCGCTTTCTCTACCTCCCATGACTTAGGGTGCTTCTCTCATTCCAGCCAACCCCACGTGCACCCTGGGTTATTCACACAGCCTGCCAGGAGGCAGAAGCACTAGGGAAATCCACGGTTCACTGCTGAGTGGGCCAGAAGTCCATCAACAAGGACGACTCAACCGTGCCAGCATTTTCAAGTACTGAACTGTGGGGGCACCTGGGTGGCTCAGTCAGTTAAGCATCCAACTTCGGCTCAGGTCATGCTCTCACAGTTCCAAGTTCGAGCCCTGCATCAGGTTCTCTGCTGTCGGGACATAACCTGCTTTGGCCCCCTCACTCTCTGTCCTTTGGCCGCTGGTTCTATCTCAAAATAAATAAATAAACTTTAAAGTGCTGAACTGTGAAGTCCAAGCTCTGCTCCAGTTCTTGCACGGGGTACACTGGCATTGAAATGCTCCCTAAAGATCCTACAGACCCCTAGGAACCTCATCAGTACTCACACTCTAAGATCCAAAATCTAGGCTCCAGTGTGCTCAGGAGGAAAAAACTACTCTTTCCTGTCACCTTCAGGAAACCCAGGACACAATTCAGCACAACACATTTTGTTCCTTTCCAGCCTCTCAACCATCAAAAATCAGGATATCCCTTTTTTGTGTGGGAGTATTGGGTCTGGTCAATCTGCTTTTCAATAGCCATTTCTAAGGGATCTAAGCATACAGATCCTCTTCCCAAATCATACAGGAGCATCTGGAGTCCCAAAACACGATCCTATAACTCCCTGGAAGCAAAAATTGAGCCCCTGAGCCCTCTAGGACCTCGGACAGTGGCACATGACATTAGGGGACTACATAAAAGTGGAACACAACAGAAGAGCAGCTCCGACTAACCTTTCTGATTCCGCAGTCACCTTAGAGACAAGTTTATTCCAGGAGCTCTCGATAAGCTACTTTTACCAGATCGTGCTTTTATGCAACACCATCAGCATACAAAGGAAGAGCCCAAGAATTAGTCACCAGATTTACTCCAAGAAGTTGAAGATGTCCTTCACCGTATCTCACAGATTGCCTTTCACAGAGATCCCAAAGGAAAGTTCAATACAAAACAAGACGTGTGTTTGCTTGCTTTGGTTTTTCACCACGTGGTCAACCAACTGGCCCCTGGCTTTCCTCGCCAGCCGCAGGGCACACCAAGCCACACTGGCAGGGGACCCCAGAGAAATCCTGGAGGTTATCAGCAAGTTTAGTTCCATTCCCAAATCCACTGTAGGGCCTTACTCTGCACCATCCCCTTCTTTCCTGCATTTCCCGTTTAATTTATGCTATTTTACAGCCTTGCAAGCTGCCTTAAATTCATCCTGAAGTCAAAGAGGGTAGAGACACCAAGAGGAAATTACTTCTGTGTTCTAAGAGTCCACTCCCACATCCACCACCACATGCCGGGCACTATAGAAACAGAGAGAAGCACATACCTACCCTCCCTGACTTCAAGGAGCAGCCTTCCAGCTGGGAGTCAGATACTGAAGTTAATCATCCGTCCTGACTTCAAGCCCCTCCTCTGGGAGGCCTGTCGCTCCCCCCCGCCCCCCGTTTTCTGCTAGAAGCCCAGCACCCCTTTTGCTTGCCAGGACAAACGAACTTACCTCACTGCACAGGAATGATTTACGTGTCTGCCACCTTTGCAGGTTTGTGAGATCTTTAAGGCTTGGGTCCATGCCGTTAGTCATTTTCCTGTCGCTGGCATGTAACACAATGCCTGGCACACAGTAACTGCTCCCCCAAAATGATGACTGAATGGGTGTCTAAACAAATAAGTCATCGGTGAATAAATGAAGGAACAAGGGAATGGAGACAGGATGTCAGAGGAGGAACGGACCAAATGCCATTGGAGCACAGACCCAGGAGCTGATCCCGCCTCTCAGGTCAACAAGAGTCTCACAGGAGGGGAGGTTTAGACTGCTGTTGAAGCCTAAACACGACTTACCAGGCCGATTACAAGAACGGCTGAGGGGGCTGAGGGGGGGGGGTGCGGGGAAGGCCTGAGAAGAGTGTCCGTGGATGGGATGTGGTGACAGAGGGCAAAGCAGGAAAGCAGAAAGGCTGGAGCAGAGTTTAACAAACGAAGCTGAGCCGGATCACACAAGGCCCCTCGCACAAAATGACCAAAGGGCTGGGCTGTTTCATGCAATGGCCAACAAGAAAACACCAGCAACATCAGAAGTGTGCAAGCCACTCACGAAGGGGTGTGTGTGTTCGCATGCACGCACACGCCTGAGTGTGTTGTCTACTTGGGAGAATAAAGGATGAAGAACAGATAATTTTATAAATTTGCAATCAGAATTTTTTAACCAAAAGCATTTTCAGCGTGGTCCAAGGCCAGAACGGTTCTCTCGATAACTTCAAGGGCTCCATCCCTTACACATTCGAAACTCACAAAGGTGATTTTCGGGGAAGCGTATACAGGTGTGTTTGTTTAAACGGCCCAGAGCTACCAGATGCGCTCCACTTGGTACCCAGCCGCTCCAATCTTCAATTACCGCTCATCAGACTTTGTCTTCAAGCACCTATGTTATTCCCCTGGTCCCCCCCCGAACCGGCCCGGGGACTCAACTGCCGTGCTCACACAGAGACACTCACATCTGAGAAGGGCCAGCATGCAGACGCCTGCTAGCGCCGACACGAGCAAATGTATAACCGGACCAAACACATATGACCCAAGAAAACAGTGCACCCAAAACGCCCACTGGTTCCCGACGTCACTCACTGAGATAATGGAATCTCCTCTCCAAGTGACAAACGCAATCTGCCATTTAATGAGGACACAGCAATGGAGCAGCTGCAAAACAGGTCTTCCACCGAGAGAGATGCAAATTCAGAGACCAATTAAAGCCTCACCCTTGCCCACATCCCTGTCCTCCAAATTTAAACCTGGTCCTTGGCTTACACCCAGTTCACCTTCACAGGAGCAACAACCTTGGCACCTCGGCTGGAAACTGGCTCAGGCAGGATAAGCAAGTATTATTCCCCCTTTAGACAATAAGCCACTCATTCAAAAAAACAAACACTACGTGAGCACCTACTATGTGCGCAGCACCAACCAGCTCTAAGCAGTCCACAGATGCCTCAAGGATACACAGTGGGGCAAGACCTCCCCCCACCCCAGTAAAGAGAAGTACAACCAGAAGGGCAGAGGCACCCAGCTTTTGAATTCGACCTCCCTGTGCCTTCACTTCTGCGTGGCCCAGGAGGCTCTGAAAGAGGGCCTGCCACCAGACTCCTCCCGCCTCCTCCCTCCCTGCCAGGGAGTCCCCTGTACCAAGGAAAGGAGGCCAAAGGCCACAAATGGATCCAATCAACATTTCTGCAGCTCCCCAACACACACTTACACACACACGTGCACACTCAAGGGGTCTCTTCAAAAAAATTAAGGGGGCTGGGCTTATATTTCCTTCCAGGATCTCTCCTTCCTCCAACACAACGTGCTCCCCTGGTAGAGGAACACAGAAGGCTGAACCTTCAACTCCTCTCTCACTGAACCAAAATCCATTTCGGATTCCACCCATGGAATGACACTACAGTTCGCTCTCGCTCGCTTTCGCTCTCATCGGCTCTCCCTTTCTCAAATTTTCATAGTGTCGATTCCCCAACAGTCCAATTGGCTGACACGGATACATCATGTAGGATTCAACTTGATGGCCAAGAAGGCCCAAAAGGAAACCAAACAAACCCAAGCACGTTCAGTGCCATTTCTCGGCACTAAGGAGCTGTCTCTAAAAGCACCCAGGAAAATCCAGAAGAGATTTTCCAGGTCCTTGGTGAGGGGACCCAATCACATAGCCCCCTCAGAGAGACTCTGCTATTCACAGGAGTGCAGCACCCACAGCGGGGGCCACCATCCCAGGCTCCCCCCACCCCTCCTGATGCAACTGAATCCCGAGAATGTCCACTCAGCCCCCCAAGCCCTCAGTGGCACGCCCTCAGCTCCTGTCCATCCCCACCGTCCTTGTGTCTTGGCAGCTGTCTATGTCCCCAAACCACCACTACTCCCGACAACCTGGTTCTGCCAGGCTCCCGGCTCTGGATATGGGTTGAGACAACATAGGCAGCTTCTTAAAACTTTGATCCCAGCCCCGATGCCAGAAGTGCTGAATCAGAGCCCCAAACTGATGTGTTGGTTTTTTTTTTTTTAACCAAGTCTCTCCTGTGCTCTTTAACCAGAGGGGGCTTCCTAAAACGCAAATATGACTTTCATCAGATGCTCATCAAAAGCTTTCAGCAGATCCCCACCCACTCCAGAACCCAAGTGCATCACAGGGCACCCATGGCCTGAATCACCTGACTGCAGCCTGCTGCCATTCCGACCACGTGACTGCTCCACGGTGCCCAGAGCCAGGAGGCCGCCTGCTCCGTCCCCTCCATCACCTGGGCCCCTCTGCCCTGGTGCTTCCTTTGCCAGCCGCCCTGCCGAACAAATGTCTATTGGTCCTTTCCAGACCAAAACCACCAACCTCTCTCAATCCGTGTCCCCACAGCACCTCAAATAAACTTCCAACCCTCACACATGCATGCTTTGCCATAATCTCTCTTAAGATACAGTCTCCCAGCTAATCGGTAAGTTCCCTGGCATTCCTAGAACATCTCTCCACACTAGACAAGTTAGGGGAAGTCCAAAAAAATTCTGCTACACGTTTTCCTTCCTGGGTATCCCCAGAATTGCAGGGAATACACTGCATCTGGAGAGCCTATATGTCAAAGCAGTGACATAGATATAAAGAGTACCTAGGGTTTCAGAATACCGAAGAGTTTGAATTTTGAGTTCTCCACTTATTAGCTATGTCTCAGGGGTCCCCCCCCACCTTCGGTGCCAGCGAGAATTAGTACTACCTACCTGTTGTTAAGATTATGAGTACATGTAAAGGACAAGTGTCTCGATCGTCGGCAGTCATTACATACGTTATGTATCCTCATCTGTAGGCTTGCAGATTAGTGGGTATGAGCGCACTCACATCTTAGAACTGTGCCTGACACGTTGTACGTTCTCAAGGTAATTGCCCAACAAATGTATGTACATAGCTCTAATTAATAATTACTGCTTATATATCTGTCTTTCCTGCTATGCTCCAGGTATTTCATAACCCAGCGACCTTGCTCCATTCATCTCTAAACCTCATCCCCACCCCAGCCCAATACATAATTGCCTGATTTCGTCTAACATAAAATATTAATACAATCTCTGTGACTATTAAGAAATTCATCCTTGTCGAAGGAGTCACAAAGACAGCTTCAGGCGTACTCTAGACCAGACCCACAGAATAAAATTAACAAGTCGCTGGCTTGAAAACCCTTCCTCCCATCTCCAAAAGCCCTGACGAGCTAGCCTCTAGGCTCACCATCAACTCCGCTGCACCCCTTTTCAAGGCAGGGCCTGTGGGATCCCTCCCCGGAGCCCTGAACCCCCAGCCCCACCAGCCCTCCCCGCTCTCAGCCAGTCC
>NC_043710.1:44563475-44634766 GCF_006229205.1 Suricata suricatta
AAAAAAAAAAAAAAGCTCATAAAAAGCATTCATACATTTTTTTTTCTTTTCCTAAAATGAAATCAAAGGTCGCCCCCATTCTACCCTCATGCAGGAAGGCTGCCGGCTTGATGTGGTCTGACCCAGCCGGAGTACTTCAAATAAAGTTAACTTCAATCATGGTAGCGAGTTAACAGGTTATTGATTCTCCATCCATTGTTCTTTCATCCGGGTTTACTCTGTACACCATGCCTCTTTAATGTGCTCCTAGCAACTGTTTTATAAGAGGGTGGGTTGGGTATAGACCTAGTTACAAGAAATGCCCTTCTCCAGCTAGCAGGTAAAGCCCGAGGCCAGGAGTGGATTCCTTTTCCCACTGTAATCTCTCGTGTGAGAGCCCACTGTGAAAGCCCCAGCACATTAGATCCTGTGATGAAGGTGTTGTAAAGGAGGCAGATTAGAAAAAAAAAAAAATCCAAATAGAAAAAAAAATAGATTCTTTAAGATATGCTCTACAAAAAAGTTCATTTTCATGAGGAAAGGTTCTCCAACAAGCCCTTATTTTATAGCTACTGATTTATGTTTCATGTTAAAATATCAGGGTTATGAGTATCCTGAAGGCAAGCAGTGCCCTGAGCAGGACTCTAGTGCAAATGCTTAAAGGGGACGGGGTGGGGGGAGGGAAGGGACTTTAACACAACACAGTGGCAACCAGCCAAGCTGGTAAACATGCAGACAGGCAGATTGTGTGCTTCATTTTTCTTTTTTAAGTTTTAAGAACTAGCCCTCTCCCAATCCCACCCAAAACTTCAGAGAAGGACCCTAGGAGCAGCCAAGTCCAAGTTCTGCAGGTTTGGAAGACTACCACGCATAGAGTGAAATTAACAGCAGTTTTACTCCATCTTTAAAAAGCAGTCTAATTCCCGAAGAGAGGGTCTCATCTGCTGGTCCCTCAGGCTGTCAGAATTCACACCGTTCATGCAGGACACATCACACCGCGCAATTACCAACCGGCACTGCCACTGCAAAAGATCTTTAATAATCCTGACTTTTTTTTTTTTTTTTTTTTACCATAAAAGCTCTCATTATTAGCCCAGCTCTCTTGGCTTGTTCGATGTGCCTGGTCACTTACAGGAGGAGGAGAAAATACCCAGGACTCAGCTCATCTTTCCCCAGCTGTGTCTCCCAGGGAGCCGTTCGTGTCTCCGCAGTGCGATGCCACGCCACCGTGCTGGCCGACCGGGTTTAAAATTAGCCGAGCCCTGGAGAGCCACGGGTAACCTTCGGACAAGGTTAGGCGGCAGAGCAGTGCGCGGCTCAGGGAGGGACATTAATGAGAAGCCAAGTAGAGCTTTTCAACAAGCCCATTACGGCCTCTCGGAACCCTCGCAGTCTGGAAACCTGGAGGCGCTGGGTGCACCGGCATGAGGAGGCTGACCTAGGCTCTTATTTTTATCCCACTAAGTCAGCCGCTTCCTTTATAGGCAATTGACACAAGCTCTAAATGGGTTTCTCCAAGTTTGAATTCAACATACTCAGCCGCTGATTATACACTGATTTTTAAAACTTTACAACAGATTTTAAAAATGTAATATTCATTCTAGATGTAAAGTTCATACCCCAGATGACCAAAAAACAGGGACATCTAGGAATATACATAGAAGAAAATGAACTTTACCCACAGTCCTCCACCAAACAGTAGTCAGCACTAGCAACGCCTTTTGATGCACTTTCCTGCATAAATAATATTATTCTTATCAACACTATTTATTACTATTCCCTACAGTCTTGGGTTCTGTTATTACCCATCTAACATTTCACACTCAGCATTTTCCTGAGTCCTGAAACATTCTTTGTATTTGTGATTTTTAAGAAATATAGTGTAACTTGTCATATAATATACTTATCATTTGACTATTTCCCCATGAGTGCACATTTATATTTTGCCCGACTGTTCACTGTTACAGCAAACATCCTTGTAATCATTTCCTAAGGGCAGATTCCTGGGATCCATAAGAGCAGGGAAAAATTGAAGCCACTGGTGCAGACTTGGGACTCCTGAAGACAAGGACCATGCCTGTCGCACGGTGGTGTTTTCTGAATAACGGAATGGATCTCGGCACTTTCCAAACAGAAGACCCTAAATTCTCATGCAACGCTTTCCAAGGAGATCATCAGGCCAGCACAACAGAAGTCCCCTCTGCAGTGAGACAGAGGAAGCCACCAGCCAGGGGTCCATCTAACACCCCTAAACGCCTGTCAGACGGGATGCAGATGCGCTGGCACCGTCCACACCACCCCACACCACCCCACACCAAGCCACCAGCTCCTCCCCGGTACAGCCATGCTGGTCGTCTACAATGCTGAAATACCTGCATACGAGTTGGTACAAGCCCGTGGAATGCCCCTGTCCCTCTGGCCCCAACCCCTGTCCCAGAGGCCCCAGGCCTCCTCACTACCCACGGGAAAGGTAAGTGCCTGGCACACACAGGGGCCTCCAGTGCTTTCCCTGGGATCAGTGTCCTCATGGTTCAGTAAATATTTTAAATACCACTCCTGTTCACAGACAACTTATGACTCAAGATTTGCTTTTTATTTTTATTTTTATTTTTATTTTTGAGAGAGAGTACACCCACGTGAGCGGAGGAAGGGCAGAGGGAAGAGAGAGAATGTCAAGCAGGCTCCATGCTCAATGCAGAGCCAGATGTGAGGAAATCTGGAGTTGGATGCTCAACCAGCTGAGCTCCCTAGGCACCCCAAGATTTGCTTTTTAAATTTTGTTCATCCTCCCTCCCACCAGCTCCTCAGAGACCACTGGTTAAAATCTTAATTATCACCACTCTAGCACTATTTCTTAAATGCATTAAATTCCTTAATATTTTATTTTTAAAACCAAAATGGACAGTTAATAAGAAGCACTTACCAAGATACCGAGAAGGGAGCTGTTCCCACTAAGTTATTCTCTACAGGGCACAGTGAATTGGGTCAGACAAACAGGGACATTGTAATTATAAGGTCCATACACCGAGGTCTAACACCAGTGATACTGGTTCCCCAAGGATGAAAGCTATCGGCTTAAATTCCATGAAACTCAGAGGAAGTATCAGATCATCAACTATCATTCTCAGGAAGCTAAAGCAAAAGTATCGACATGCTGAAGTCTAGAGCGAAGTAGAAGAGTCAAGTACAGCCCAGCCTGTGACCCAACCGCCCTGGTATCGGCTTACCTATCATACACGTAAATGCAGGATTTTGGAGCTGGGCGCGTTGCTATACAGTTGGAAGCATGATCTGTACCTCATCACTCTTTGCTAACCCAAATTATTTTCCATGTAAGGGAACAGACAACGAGTAAGTGGAACAGAATTTCACTTCCTCTAAATGTTTTTGTCTACCCTCTATTGCAATGCCTGGGCGGGGACAACAGCCAGGGAAGAAGGACACACCAGGAGCCTGTAAATCAGACTCTGGAAATCAAAAAGGAGGCAGCCTGGATGCGTTACAGCCCTGCCCTGCCCAGCAGCCAGGACGGTGGCCCAAGCAGGAATCAGCTCAAAGACAATGCCCACCAATATCTCCACTAAGGAAGAATATACTCCAAATTCCATGTCACTTTTAACTCACAATATCAAATACAAAAGCAAAAGTTTAAGGAAAAACCTTGGAGCAGTAAATGGAAATAATACCCACAGCTAACATTTAACACTACCATGTACGAGGCCCAGAGATCAGGACATTATTTTCATTTTTTTCCCCCATTAAGTAGAGATGACATTATTACTACACCTGTTATTCAGATAATGAAGAAAATGAGGTTTAGAAACATTACGTCATTTGTCCACCTGTCCAACAGAGATAATCAAGCCCAGATCCACCTCACCTTGAACCCAAAATCAGTTTTCCGGTGACACAGTAAATCCACCCATCATCTGAGGTAATCAAGAAATAGCTGAGGGGTCTCTTAACAGGGACGCTGTACTGGGAACCAGAGCGGGGAGAAGATGGCCAGGAAGGTGCATTCTAACCTCTGACCCACGGCAGATGAAAACGGCCTGCCTACGGTCCACTGGCTCTGTACTAGGTGCTGATGAGCAAGGAGGTACAGGAGACCCTTTGAATGCAGTGAGCACATGGTTAGAGCTCAGAGAATGGAGAGCCGCTCTATTTTTCTGCTCACAACAAAAGGCAACTGAAAAGCAAGGTCGTCAGAGAGTCCAGACTCCAGCCACTGTGATCCCAGCAGAGCTGACACATGGTGAGCAGAGACAGGTTCCTCCTCCGTCCCCAGAACAAAATGACCAGAGTGCATGCCTGATTGCTGCAGGGCAAGGGAAGGTTTGTTTTCTTTTTTTTAATTTTTTTAATGTTTATTTTTGAGGGAGAGAGACAGGCAGAGCATGAGTGGGGAAGGGGCAGAGAGAGAGAGGGAGACACAGAATCGCAAGCAGGCTCCAGGCTCCGAGCTGTCAGCACAGAGCCCAGTGCGGCCCTCGAACTCACAGGCTGCGAGATCATGACCTGAGCTGAAGTCAGACTCTCAACCAGTCAGACTGAACCACCCAGGCACCCCGAGTTTTTGTCTTTCTCCTTTTAAATTTCCTGCACCTGAATTCTTCTGCAGCATAATGCTAATATTTATGGTAATTAAACTATTCAAATTTGTCTTAGAAAATATCAAGAACACAACCAGAAAAGGAGACAAATGGACAAGTCCTTTAGGAGAAGAAATATGTGACTTTCCTTCCCCCATCACTAGGAGAAGGAAAGAATGACAAATTCAAGCAAGCTGAAGGTGTTTCTGTAAACCTCCTCATCAGCAAACCTGTAAAGACAATAATAACATCTGCAATGAATCCGACACCGGGAATACACTGCGGGGTTGTGGATGTGAAGACCCAAATGGTTACACTGATGAAGAGCCTCAAAGGCTTCGATCCTCTGACCTACTAATCATCACCCTAGAAATCAAAAAGAGAATTCCATGGAAGAAAAACACATTACAGAATCACCCAGGATACTATGAACAGTGGAATGACTAAGAAAACCACAGTACATAATGCAAAGGAAAACTGTCTCTATTTATAAGAAAAACAGAAAGGAATAGGCTGAAACATTAAGGAGAGCTTCTCAGAATATTGATTTTTAAAAAGCAAAATAAAAATTGTATCTATATGTATTAGAAAATACACACGTGTATGTGAAGTACATATGAAATTCTATGTGTATATGTACTTATATATATTATAAAATACATACTTACATGTATTATGTATACGTAAATTATGTATGTGTATATATGTAATTACAACTTTAATTTTATGCGTGCACCTACAAAATAACATAACTGAAACTTTAAAAAGTAGTTACTATTAGGAGGGTAACATTACAGGCTTTTGTCTTACGCTTTTTCATGTTCTGTGGTTTTAAAACATGACTCCAAGTTTTTAAAGAAAATTTAAATAATCAGCTACAAGCTGAGATATTTGAACACTTGAATGAAGAAAGAGAAGCTTGGAGGTCAGACATCTGTGGATACCTGAATCCCCTCTGTCACTGGGACCCACCAGGAACCAATCTCCCACTTTCTAGGACTAGTCACAAGCTTCAAGTCCAAACACACACAGCTCAGAGCCCGTTTTCGGTAGCCCTGAGGACTCTGCAGTAACAGCGGACACTTACGCAGTATATGCTCTGGACCCAGCCCTACTGAAGCACTTTATAGGTCAATTCACTCAATCCTCCTAGCAAACCTGTGAGAAAAGTCCCAGCACTATTCCCAGTCAGAAATGAGGAAACCAAGGCACAGAAAGAGAAAATAAATTGCCTGACCTCGCTCACAGATGTGACAAAACCAAGATCTGAGCCCAGACTGGCTCTAAACTGGTAACTACCAGGCCAAATGACACATGAAAAAGTGCTCAACATCACTCATCATCGGGGAAATACAAATCAAAACCACAGTGGGATACCACCTCACACCAGTCAGAATGGCTGAAATTAACAACTCAGGCAATGACAGATGTGGGCGAGGATGCGGAGAAAGAGGATCTCTTTTGCACAGTTGGTGGGAATGCAAACTGGTGCAGCCACTCAAGACAGTGTGGAGGGTCCTCAAAAAATTTAAAATAGAACGACTCTATGACCCAGCAATTACACTACGAGGTATTTATCCAAGGGATACAGGTATGCTGTTTCAAAGGGGCACGTGCACCCCAATGTTTATAGCAGCGCTACCGACAATAGCCAAAGTATGGAAAGAGCCCAAATGCCCATCGATGGATGAATGGATAAAGATGTGATATATATACAATGGAGTATTACTCGGTAATCAAAAAGAATGAAATCTTGCCATTTGCAACAATGTGGATGGAACTACAGGGTATTATACTAAGCAAAATGGGTCAGAGAAAGACAAGTATAAGACTTCACTCATATGAGGACTTTAAGATACCAAGCAGATGAACATATGGGAAGGGAAGCAAAAATAATATAAAAGCAGGGACGGGGACAAAATATGGGAGACTTGAAGATAGAGAACAAATGGAGAGTTACTGGAGGGGTTGTGGGGGTGGGGGGGATGGGCCAAATGGGGAAGGAGCATTAAGGAATCTACTCCTGAAATCATTGTTGCACTATATGCTAAGTAACTTGGATGTAAATTTTAAAAATAAATTTTAAAAAATTTTTCCAAAAAAAATAAAAGCATATTCAATGAAGACCACTTTGCCTGTAAAAAATAAACATAGATACAAAAGTAAATAAATGCAATAAACAAATACATAAATAAACTGGTAACCACCAAACTAGACTACCCGTGGGTAGAAACAAGTCTCTTGTCCACTGATGTGCAGGTACCTCTTTTCTGAAATGTCTTTCCTCCCCTTAGCCCCCTGTAAGCACCCGCTGCCCCCCGCATACTCCAGAGACCAGACTGTCACCTCTTCAGCAAAACCTTCCTTCCCCACAGTGCTTGCACACACCATGAACATGCACAGAGTTTTCAGTCTTCTGTGAAGACAGTTGTGGAGAACAGACCACAAGGGTGGGGAGCCAAACAAAGGGCATGTGCTTAACGCCTCTGACCTGTATATGTAAAAATGGTTAGGGCAGAGCATTTAGGTTACAGGCATCTTGCCACAATTAAAATTATAGATAAAAAGGTCAGTACGTAGACAGGCAGGAAAGAAGTGCCTTCTAAGTGAAGAACTCAGACCAAGTGAGAGCATACCTCCAACTGAACAGAACCCTCAGCACCCCACAGATGCCTCACACATCACACACAGATGCCACACGCATCTTTCCAAGACTCTTCCCCTTTCAGCAGGGAGAGCACTCCCTCCACAAACCTGCCTGGATACCCAAGCCCAGTCTGGGGAGCCTGATCACCTGCTCCCACGGTATCATGCCCCTGTACCAGAGTACCTCTCGAAGTGCCTGTGAAGCGGTCTGTGCCCTCAGCGTCAAGCTCCCTGAAGGCAGCACCCTTATCTTAGTTGAGTGTGTCCTCAGGACCTGGCTCAACACATATCACCTTGAATAACTACCAAAGCAATCGATAACTGCTGGAAAAAAGAGGGCCTAGAATACTGCTCTGAATTTTCAAAGCCCACAAACATGGCTGTCTTGAAAGGTGGTAGTTAAAGAAGGCAAGCTGATGCTCGCCAAAAACTCAAAAGATTTTCTAATCTGAACCTGAAAGGAAAAGGGTCCACCTGCAGAGACTCCCAGAGTCCACTGCCCGCTCTCTTAGCTATCGGGGCTTTATCTGTGAACAGGTGCTTTTCAGCATCTCCAGCCCCCATGGACTTAAAGTGCCATGCCCATCTTCCAATACCATGGGCCGAGCCTCAGGTGCCAGGTGCTGTACAAGGGCTTAGGTCACCTCTTCAAATTCTCTTGAGGTCAAGTTTAAATTGCAGTTTGATTAATTTTTCAGGCCCCTCTTCTTTGGGCTAAAATGAGAAAACATTCTTTAAGGCTGCTAAATCTTTATCTATCCAGAGAGGTCAGCTCAGAAGGCAGGGGCGGTAATTGCTTGTTCTTTGCATAGTGCATTTTCCATTCTTTAAGGCGGCTGGTACAAGCAAAGTATTTTTTTCTCGTATGTGTCTCTGCTGTAATTACTTAATCGCCCCTAAAGCCATTCTGCGCTTCACACCTCCAAGTCTACTCTCAGTTTATGTATCACATAAAAGAACAAATGTTTGAATCTGCTACTGAGCAAAGTAGGTTTCCTTTTTTTTTTTTTTTTTTTTTTTTGCCTCCCTCCTCGCCCAGTCACCGCGCAAACTCTAAGAGGGAAGCAACCATAAACCAGGTTCCCCTGTGCTGGAGCCCCACAAGGCAGCCAGCTGCCAGAGGACACGGAACCCCAACTGAAGGGCACAAACACACCAAGAGCCCAACCTGGAACATTCATACATTTGGGCTACTCACAGCTCCCAGCATGTCACGTTCAAATGAAAAGGGAAGCAGACATAAATGGAAGACACGCAGCTGCTTGGGGCTTGGGCAGAAATCCTCCATCGGGAAGCGAAATCCCTGCGTGATTTTGATTCTTCCTCACTTACAAAGAAATACTCGAGGCAAGGGATATTTGAGGAGCTGAGACAAAGGAGCTGAGACTCAGGGCGTTTTTTAAAGGAGATAATGATTACCCTCTTTTATTTATTTATTTATTTATTTATTTATTTATTTATTTATTTTGTTTCATCATCCACTTATTTAGTTGAGCCATCTGTATCTATAGATGGTCAGTGAGTTATAGAGACAGCAATATGTCAACACACGGCCTGACTCTGAGGAGCTGAGCCCGAGCTGGGCTAGATGGGACACAACTATAATAATAATAGTAATAAAATTTTGAGCAATTCTCTTTCTTCCCACCCTGGGCTTCTGTTTCCTCATCTGTCAACAAGGGAGCAGAAATAGGACTTTTATTGGATAGCTCCCATGTGTAATATTCTTTCTACTCCATTCAGCTGTCTACCAGGACAAACGGACTTCTGGCCCATGCGTTGCTGCATTCTCCACAATGCAGTGAATCTTTTTAAAGTGTCATAAATATTACGGTCTATATTACATTTTACATATAGATAGACCATATTAAATATGCTCTAGGAGTGTTTCTTTCTGAAGAGACGCAGACTTTCTTAACACAATAATAAAAAGTGGTGATTATAAGTTTTAAAAGCACTTTTCAAAAGCAGACCTTCCAATAAAATTATAATGTCAAAAGGGAAAAAACATTTTCATACACAGCAACTCATTTAAAAGAGAAGCAGGTGTCATTTGGCCATCTCAAAGAAATATTCCCTGCCCTTTTTTTTTTTCTGCTTTACCTATGGTGTTTCTTTGCAAGTGGGATCAAAAATCAAGGTGTGAGGTGGAACCCATCACATCCCATGACCATTAAATTTGACAAAAATTCTGTATTAAATTAGTATGTTCAAGCATCATCCAATGAACTCTGAAGACTACACCTTCATCTGAAACATAAAATAATGAATATTCAGATTTTTTTTAGATTTAAGAATCTAAATCTAAATCTCTTCAGAGGAAGAGAGATCATCACTTCTCACTTTATAACAGTGACTAGTTGAAGTCAACAAGATCTCTAAAATCCTAAATAAAATATTTCGAAGTTTTATATTCCTTCTTGGAGTTGAATTCATTTTTAAGATACATGACCACCACGCAGACCTGTCTTTCCTGAATAGTTTGTTCTAGGTGGAGCAATGGGGGGGAGTCTGGGGGGGAAAAGCTCTTTGGACCTAATATGTTCGCATATCCTGGTTTTGATAGGTAATGGTAAATGAGAGAAGAAAAGTGAGAGAGGAAGAATAAAGGATGCACTGGAAATAGTCAAGGAGAGGAAGAAAAAGGATGCATTTGGAATTGCAGGGCACTGGGTGGTGACTCAGAGAGAGAAATTGGAGAGGCAAACTATTTGCCAAAGTAAACAAATATCACAATCATATTAACATTTTAAAGGAGACTCCTGTTCACAACTGACACACTGACAAAGTGCCTGAAGGTCCGCCTCACTGACTTCTCTCGATGTTTAGATAAAGCATGGCCCACTTCTGTCAAGCTGGCTGGGACTGACCAGTGGTAGCTACCTGGCCTGCTCATAATTTAGCAGGGTGTCATAAAACACATGTAAGCTCCGTTCAACTCGCCTTCAACCCGCACAGGGCAACTTCAGGCCAGGCTCTGTCCTCAAGAGATAAAGGTGGGCAAGCACCATGTCCTCCCTCAAAGACCTCAGGGTCCAGTGAAAGGCAGCGATGACCGCCGTAACCCCAGAATCCACAACAGCACGCGGTACATAGTAGGTGCTCAAGAGCCATAAAGTAGGCTGGGAGGCAGGGAGGCCAGGAGAGGCTCATCAAGAGAGCTGGAGTGTGGTGGGGAGACTGATTTGAAAACACACCCCATGACTCCACGACTGTGCACCATCAATGTCGCCACACCTCAGCCTCCTGTGCTCCCTCCTTCGGCGGAAATGTCTGGAATGGCCAGCCAATGTGTTAATAACCCCCTCTCCACCCATTCTACCTGTCTGGGACGAGGACCAGGAAGGACAAAACCACCGCAGGAGAACAAGATCTTTTTTGCCTACATCTTCTTCCCCTCCCAGCTGTAATCCTTCCTGCAGAAGAAAAACCCCTTTCCCCAAGACTGACTCAGACAAGACTCAGAGGGAATGAGCCAGAAAGGAAGGGGGTGAGAGGCAGGAGAGAGAGGGAGAGCCAGACCTCCGGCTAACTAGAGGGAAAGGAGGAGATGGCCACCCTTCGGAGTGGAAGCCCTAGGTTGTTCTCAAGTGGCAAAGGGGAAGGACTCCCGCGCCAGACACCTGAAACGCTTCTGCTGGCTAGACTCCGCCGGACCTCCTTGGACTCCTGACACTTAGCGCGGGAGTTATTTTCTCTCCGTCTCCTCCTCAGAATTTCCTTTACTAAATTAAAGTGCCTGCAGTGCAGTAACACTTGACACAAACTTAACAGAAAGCCTAAACTGAGCTTCAATATAATCTTAGATCTTTTCCATTTTTCAAAGAATGTAGGTATGTGTGTATTTCTGTATATCCAGTTGTGACTGCATGCATATACGTACCTGCACGCCGACGCATGTGCTCTTGATGTAAGTATGCATCTACAGATGAATATAAACCAGGTTCCTCGGGTGGAGGGAAGTGTGACAGACACCGCTCATATGCCGAGAGAAATTGTGGGTCTCCCGCAAACACCTGCAAGCTCACCCTGCAGGAATAATTGAGGTTTCTTTGCCCTAACCAGGATCCCAAACCTCTTGGGAGGTGGGAAGCAGGGGTCCTAGAGCTGCTCTCATACCTGGAAAAGACCACAGCCACACCAGGGGACCTGGAACACTCAGGATTTTTACCCTGAACTCTCTTGCAGTTAAGAGATGCTGCCAAGTTCAGTGTCATCCAATTCAACTGGCCTTTACCTAGAAGCAGCTGTGTCCAAAGCCCAGTGCTTAGAGCTTCCTTCTCATAGCACCGTCCTGTTTGTTTTACAGCCCAAAAAGGCAAGCGGCGGGGGGCAGGAAGTAATATTACTCCCCTTTCGTAGGTGAGGTGGCTGAGACCCAGCAACACTGACGCCCCAAGGCAGGTAAATGCAGGGACCATCATGCTGCCTCACACCACAGATCCAGCGTCAAGAGTGCTGGCTGTAGGAGAAGAATCTAGGCTCCTGGGTCCCAGTTTCAGTTTGGCCTCTGATCTAAGGGTAATCAATGATTAGTAGGTCTTCACTCCGTAAGCCTCGAACTCGGAGAATATGACAAGAAAAAGAGAGGGCACCTTTTGTTCTACAACTCACAGGACAGAGCCAGATAAGAACCCTCCACACAATCACTATTCTGCACAGTTCTCCCGTCCTCAGGTCTCCCACCAAACACCATCTCCCTGGCCACCCCTTGGGTCCCAACTCAAGTTTTCATGCCTCAAGCACTCACACTTATTGTGCCCCAAGGATTCCCTGCACTGCCTCCCTTTCTGGAAGATGTTAGGATCCATCACAATTAGCTCGAGTCCAGAGTCCACCACCCTCAGCAACCACCGAGTCTGAACGTAGCCTGACTGCACCTGGTCCTCAGTTTGGCCTCTTCCACCTCACCCAGGGACCCAGCCTGGACTCTGGACACTGACTGCTGTGATACCACCGGAGCCACACCGTGCTTTCATCCTCGAAGTTAAAACAATTATTCATGTGGCAACATTTTCTGGGTAACTGGTAGGTCATCTATAACAACATGGAGGGAGAAACTGTGTGTGTGTGTGTGTGTGTGTGTGTGTGTGTGTGTGTGTAAGAGAAATAACAGGAAATGGTCTCGGCCCCGAAGAACTCACAATCTAGTGAGGAAGACAGAGAGATGTAAAGGATCGCTGGATTTGCTGAATCATTTGCCCCTGGAATCTGCCAGTGGCTGGGAGTTGGAAGGGACAGTGACTATGAAGAAGGACGGAGTCTGCTCCTGATACTATCTCAGAGGATATAATGACCGGCTGACTTTAACGAAGTGGAAATTTAATAAGGATAAATGTCAAGTCATGCACTTAGGTGGCCCCCCCCCAACCAAAAAAAATCAGCTTGCAAGTCCAGGGCAGAGAGAATCACATGAGAAAGTCCTAAGGGATTGGGTTGCCCACAAGCTCAATGACTCTGTGTGATGAGGCAGCTGTAAAAGCTAATGCAGCATCAGGCTGCCCTGATTAGAAGTGCTGCATTCAGCAGGAGAAAAGTGAGATCGCAAATCTGGATCCCATCGTCTGGGAGGGACGAATGACCCAAAGTGAGCACATTTCGGTGAGCAGTCGGAGCGGGAAGCCACATCCTGAGCGGAATGAAGAAGCTGAGGCTGGAGAATGAACAACTTAGGGGGCCCTGAGAGGCCCCTTCGAGTGACACGGTTTACCGAAACTGAACAAGCACGGAGTTTAGCCTGTAAGCATGGTTTATACAGTGCCCAAAACGACAATTCCCTCTGACAGGAGAGGGAAAATTTATGCATCTCGTTAGGAAATGATGCCAAGTACAATACCAAACAGTTACCGATATGGAAGACAGTGGTGAAATTCTATTTACAAGGCAAAACTACAAAATATCATGCATCAAGACTATACTTCATTTTGTAGAGACAACATATACACACATCAAAAATGGCACTAACACCTGGTCTGGAAGACTATATAGTGTGACGCTAACACTCCGAGTGGTGAAATTATTGGTAGTTTAAAATGTTACTTTTATTTTTGTTTCATAATCACCATATATTGAAGGTCTGATATGAAAAAAGAAAAATCTAAATGCGCTGCCATATGGAAAGAGAAGACCAATCAAATGTTCGTGGCATGTAGCTACAGCACACAAGAGGGGTTAGGATTAATGGGTAAGACCCTGCCTGAGCCCAATGTAAGAGAATGGTCTCTCAGTGAAATAAATGGCTCTTTGTTGTAATGAGCGCCCCATCAAAAGAAATGTGCTTCTAGGAAAAAGTAAGGCTCTTTGGAAATGTGCTGTTAAGTTTCCCCGAGTCCGGGGCTACACCCTCCTAAGTGACCCTCAAGGTTCCCTCTAATCTATATACTCCAGTTCCTTGATGGATGTTTGAGCCATCCATGCTCCAGCACCCTCCAAATTCAAATCCTCAGCCAAACTTTTACAATCTCCCTCTCTGTCCTCTGACCAAAGCAAGTTCAAGTGGGGTATGGGTAAAAGGACATTCAACTGGGAATCAAAAGATCCAGCTCCCAGGGGTACCCTTGGAAAGAAGAATCTGGCCTTGAACAAGTCACTTAATCTCTAGAAGCCTCAGTCTCCCCGCCTGCCAAATGGGAGTAAGATGTACACAACCTCAAAAGGTTCTGCTGAGATTTCAAGAAAAAGCCTGTAGGGAGGCTTTGTCAACAGTCAAGTGCTATACAAGCAGGAGATGATATATTCCCATCAGGAGAGCATTTAAAGTTTAAGCTAGATCGCCAACTGATAAGAGCAAGCTACAAGTGTCCCCTCGCCTGGAAGCAGACACAACCATACAGCCAAGGTCCTGACTCTACTGCAGTGGGGCGCTCGTCCCACCTCCATGAGAAGGCCCTCCGGTCCGTCGGCTTTCCCCAGACCACCTGTCCAGTCTGTCTGCTTCCCCCAACCACCTGTCAATCACAAAGTATAATAATGTATTGCTTCTTCTCCAGCTTCTGCGATGAATCTTGATTTTTTTCACTAGGACTACAGGTTTTTTAGGAGTAGGACCAAGGTCTCTACCTTCATCCACGATCCCCAAGAGCTGCTGGGCACTCGTGAAAGCCTTCCTGAGGATGTGACCGAACCCTAACCGAACTCTGCTACTTACCGTGCAGCTGACTGGCCCCACAAGCATCATCTCAGAATGTGCTAGAAATGCAGATTCTCAGGTCCCTGTCCCAGACCCACTCAATCCAAACTTGTGTTTTTTAAACAACATCGGCAGGTGATGCACATGCTAGCACAGTAATGCTGGTCCACATTCAACCACCAGGAAGCAAAGGGAAGCCCTGGGCACGCCATCCCCCCAGGTCTCCATGGCCCAGAAAAGGGCCTCATTCATTCATTCCCTCCTTTATTCATTCACTCATGTAACAACCAGCTATCCAATTCCTACATCATGCCAGCCATGTGCCAAGGCTCCAAGTTCTGTTCTAACCAGCTGTGGGAACCGGACGGTAAGGCTCCTCCTGTATCCGAGAGAATCTCCCAGGATAGCTGCCTGCCCACAGAAATTCAGCTGAAAACAACGTAAGTCCCTCTGACTTCCAGCTCCCCACATGCTCTGCAGGGATCAGGGCTGAGATCTCTTCACAGACCATCTGAGAAACCACCCACACACGACAGCCATGGCCCGAAGGTTTGGGCAGAGTCCCTTTATATTTCCACAGGTGCTACATTCCGAAGATGTTTCTTCTTATAAAGCATGGCAGGAATTCTATACTTAGGGAAGAAAAGAGTTTAAAGAAGGGCCTTATTTTTCGCAGAGGAGAGAGGAGACTCACAGAGAGGTTTACATTTTTTTAAATGTATTTACTTTGTCCACCACATGCTTGCAAGTCAAACATCCCCTTGAAGACATTTTGCAGACAGAGATAGGCTGGGAACACACAGGAGGCGGCTGATTTATGTGCCGTGATTGCAAGACTAGTCCAAAGGGATGAGGGTCAGATGCTATCTCCCGCTGAAAGGACCGTCCGCCTGCCTGCCACCTCTGCACCAGGTCACAGCTACTTCATACCCATCAAATACCCCCTGCTTGGGCCTGCCAAACTGCCTCTGCCCCTCTGGTCCTCTGAGAGCCTCCCAATTAGCCTGGGCCACTCCCGATGGAGGACAGCTGTGTGCTCCACACTCTCTGCGCCACCTTTGAGCATCTGTAAACTGACGATGAAAAGTGTAATTTAAACATATACAGGTGCAACATTAATCTCGAACACTGTCACAGTGCAGGAAACAGCTGGGGCTGGTAGGAGCCCAGGCAAACCGAGATCCTTGATTTAATTATCCAAAAGGGGATTAGAAGACAGTGCGCCATCTCTGACAACTGCCTCGAAGCTCGTGCCTCTGCTATCTTCCATCAAGTCACCCTTTGAGTCACAGGACTTAGCAAATTAGGACTGCCTACCGTGTCTCCCACAGTCTCCTCCCGCGGCCAGGTAACTGTCTCCTTCTCAACAGTAAGCATTTTGAGGGCAGGGGCTGGGCCCCGAGCTCAGTCCCTCTGGAGCCCAGCAGGTTTCAGGCAATACTGGTAGAATATCAACTCATTCAACAAGCACTTAATGAGTGCTGGGTTTTCTTTGTTTTTTTTTAATGTCTATTTATTTTGGAGAGAGACAGAAAGAGTGAGGAAGGGGCAGAGAGAGAAAGGGAGACAGAGAATCCAAAGCAGGCTCCAGGTTCTGAGCTGTCAGCACAGAGCCCAACACAGGGCTCGAACCCACTAGCTGTGAGATCATGGCCTGAGCCAAAGTCGAACGCTTAACTGACTGAGCCACCCTGGCACCCCAGGTTTTAAGATTACAATATGGGTGTCTTCTACCTTCTGTAAGTTCTGGTTATGCTAGCTCACTGTTATGAAAGACCCACATCAGTCCGGTAACAGTTCTTCCCGTACAAGTGAAAATCCCCTGCAGAGTTCTTTCAGTTGGAGAAAACACATACTGATGTAGGTCCTTCCTAAAAGCAACATGGCAAAATGTGAACTTTTGAAAAGCAGGGAATAAATGCCCTTTGCTTTACGCTCAGTCAGTTGAACATCTGACTCGGTTTCAGTTCAGGTCATGGTCTGACAGTTTGTGAACTCAAGCCCCATGTCCAGCTTTGCACTGACGGCACTGAGCATACTTGAGATTCTCTCTCCCCTCTCTCTGCTCCTCCACTGCTCATGTTCTCTTTCTCTCTCTCTCTCTCTCAAAATAAATAAACCTTCAAAAAAATTCACAGCATACTCCACTTTTGGATAGCAGGAGAAGGTTAAAAAGAAAGGAAGCAAGGGGAAAGCCCTTAATGGCCTTTTGAGACCCAACAAGAAACAAGGACTATAAAAGCGGGGAAGAAAACTCCAGTGTGAGGGGAGAGGGAATTCCTGGGCCAGAGCAAGCCAAGTGCAGCAGAAATGGAATTTTCTTATCCACAGCATCGCACACAGATCCACCCCCAGTCTGGAATTCACTGTGTACTGAATGTGTTTTCCACACCCCGGCCTCCCGTGCAGTAGGCCAGGTTTCGCGTCTGGTTTCTAAAGCATCAGTACACGCACGGTCTACGGCGTCTGCAACCCGGGCTGTTTGCTTCCAAGGGGAGCCACAGCCCACAGCAGCGCGACCTTCTCGCCGGCATTCTGACGTCATCCTCCCCCAGCTGTCGGCGCCGCGCAGGAGAGAAGGGCAGCGAGGCACAGAGAGATGAAGGACTGCCCCGGATTATGCCCTGGGTCCCGAATCTCACCTCTTCCCCCGAAACCCTGTGTTCTCATCACCAACCCCTTCCCCTCCCCCAGGCCTCTCTTTGCTCCGAGCATCTCTGTCCAACAGAAATGCAAGGTGAGCCATGGGGGTCATGGTACGTTTTCTAGTCACCTCATTACAAAAGGTAAAAAGAGGGGGCAGCTGGGGGGTTCAGTCGGTTAAGCATCTGACTCTTTAATTCTGGCTCAGGTCATGATCTCACGGGTTATGAGATCGAGCCCCTAGTCAGGCTCTGCACTGACAGCGCGAAGCCTGCTTGGGATTCTCTTCTCTCTCTCTCTTTGCACCCCGGCACAATGCAGGCTCTCTCTCCCAAAATAAATAAACTTAAAAAAAAAAGGTAAAAAACAGGTAAAATTCATTTCAATAACTTCTTTTCAACACATCTCAATATTATTTCCACCTGTAATCAACAGGTTACAAAACCACTGAGATTTTACATTCTCTTTCCATACTAAGTCTTCCAAGGCTGGCGGTCATTGTGTACCTCCAGGTACCCAGCTCAACCCAGAGGCCACCTTCCAAGCGCTGAATGGCACAGGTGGCTGGTGGCTATCGGGCTGCACCGTGCCACCTGGAGTGCGCATCTCCCCCACACGCCTCGGTCTCCCAGAACCTGCCGCCCGTGGTCTCCACGCACCTGCGGCCTTCCCACCACACGGCCTCCTCCGCTGGCTCTGAGAATGGGGAGGCCCTTGTACCGCTCTCCATGTTTAAGGACTTTCAGCTGTACCCTTCAGGGCTCACCAGAAGTACCACTCCCTCCAGGAAGTCTTCCCTGATTCCAGGCCCAAATGTTCGCCTGCAGCTCCCCTGTGCCAAGGCGCCCTGGCTTCAGCCAGCACAGCCCCAGCAGCCAGACTGCGGGTGCCTGTGGGGCCATGTTCTCCACCATCTATGTTCCTCGACAAGACTGTGTCTGCCTCATTCAGACCCTACACCTCATCTACAGCCCAGCACAGGCTCAATAAACATCTGCCACATTTGGTGCACAGACCGGATAGCTGGATAAATGAATGGAATTCCTCCTAACAAAATCTCTCTCTCTCCCTCGGCCCCGGTTTCCTCGTCTGTAAAATCCTGGCAGTTCCTTCCAGCTCTGCAAGTCAACAGTGAGTGCTGTTGCCTTCACCATTTACCCTCGCCGCACCACCAGCTCAACCAGCCACGTGACACAGGAAGGAAGCGTCTTAGAATACGCCTTAGAGTTTCAGGCTCTGCAAAATGGGGCAAAACAAATTGCTTTCAGGTCTTCTGAAAGTATCCTATGAGCCTCCTATTCCACAGAAGCAGAGACATAAATATAGCCTCTCAGAGAATTCTCAAGACCTCCCCTGGCCAATTGGTTATGTATTTCTTAGATAGACCATGTTCAATTTTGTCCTTAATGAGTCCATTTCGTGAAAAGATCACAAGGTCAGGTTGTAGACTCTCAAGTGCTGGTTTTCATCGCCACCACCCGTCTACCAGTGAACTGCCTGATCATCGTGTTATTTAACCTCTGTGCACCTCGATCTCCACATCCATAAAATGGAGACAACAATATGACCAACCCAGAGTGCCTTAAATGCTGTACAGGGCTGAACGAATGTTAGCTACCACATATACTATTTCTTCTGAAGCATGTCGGAGTCGGGTGCAAGAGCGACCCACAACTAACACAGCCACAGCCAGGGCCCAGGCCTAGGGACTCAGGCAAAGGCCGGAGAGAACCCAGTGCACTTGCAGGCCAACATCAAACAGCCGCAGACTGCGCAGCCTCACAAAGCCAAGTGCGCCAGGTGCTGCCTCGGGACCTCAGGTAGATAACCACTGAGAAGGGCAGGCGTCCCCACATAAATCCCCGGGGCTGGCCCCACCAGCAGGTGGAAGAGGGACAAGGCTGCCCACCTGAGCACGAAGCAGGGACTTCCTGTTTTAAGAGGGCAGGGCCCCCACTGAGCAAGGGAACTGGGGGCAGGGCTCCATCCACCTCTTCTCTCCTTCTCTCTCCTGCAGTGTTTTCAGGGGCACCTGAACTTTCCCCACACCGGTTCTGCCTATTTTACACAGGGACTAGGCTCGCATGTACGTGTGCACACACATGTGCCATCTGTGTATGCGTTTTATTCTTTCAGAAGCAAGCCCTTCGCAGTCCGAGAATGAGTCACCAGTGAGCCTTGTCAATATGCCAGCAGCCTGCCCCTCTTCATTACGGACAGAAAGATAAAAGCTCTCGCACTGCATTAGCTGGCATTCGCCTGCACAGACAGTACAAATAAATTAATTGTGCCTCTTCTCCAACAGCCCAAGAGGTGTGCGGGAGGGGAAAATGCTCTCCGTCTTGTTTCATTAACAAATTAAACTGAAATCGAGCCGTGACCATTCCCTTAACGTCCACACGCCTGACTTCTGCAGCGACATCAGACCGTCGTCCGTTTGGGGGAGCATCTCCCCAGGAGAGGGTCCAGAC
This sequence comes from Suricata suricatta, assembly GCF_006229205.1. NCBI lineage: Eukaryota > Metazoa > Chordata > Mammalia > Carnivora > Herpestidae > Suricata > Suricata suricatta. The sequence goes on from NC_043710.1 coordinate 44,582,936, forward strand.
GCTGGGAAACGGCGTGTCTCCAGCCCAAGAGAGCAAGCATCCTATGCTAGGGCCCTGGTGGGGGTGGGGGGACCCAAGGGGCCACCTTAACAGTGGGTGCCTTGGGGACAGGACTCGCCCATCAAATCCCCAGCGCTCTTGCAAAAGGGAGGGCGGTTCAGTCATCGACCCCAGGCAAATAAACAAACCAGTTTGGTGGCTGGCCCTGGTATGTACGCAGAGTGAAGGGGTTTGTCATCAGGCAAACTCTGTCATGCTGAGGATGGTGAGCATTCCAGAAAGAACAAAGTTATTCAAGACCAACCCGAAAAACAAGTTAGACTGCCCTTCACCACAAGCTAAGATTACACCCTCAAACACACCTTTCTTCGATCCCGAGACGCTTACTTTTGCACAGCAGTTAAAGGCAATTTGTTACAACGCTGTGATTTTCTTTATGCTGGTTCGGACTACGTAATTTAGGCAGCCTACATTTTATATACTGAAGGGGGCATGGCTGAAAAGCTGATCTTTTCATGTTTTCTCTCCAAAGAGACAAAAACAGTGCTTACAGGCAAGGAGGGGGACAGGAAATGAGGGCCCCTCATCCCATCAACTGGTGACCTGCAAGGAAGTTAGATCACAAGCAGCTAATCCAACCATAAAATATGCCCAGAGTATTTATCATACAGGTAGGCTCTGGGTTTGGGTTGCATTTGTTTGGTTTGGTTTGGTTAACTATAAAATGCCAGAATCTGAAAAACTCTAAGCAGAAAATCTGACCTCAAAGGGCTAGGTCCTGCCTATAAGCCTATAACATGAAACAAAGAAGTTAAATAAAATCTGAACAAACAGTAATAAAGCCAGACCAAAACATCACCGTGATCGCAGAAATACCAATCAAGCAATGAGGCACCACGGAGCCAAGCCTTTGTAAAAATGACAGGATCTAATGCAGGCCAAGCTGTTGAAGAACTTCTGAAGGCACTGTGAACTGGTACAGCCCTCCTGGAAAGCAATTTAGCAATATCCATCGAGAGCCAAAAAAATGTTTGTGCCCTTTAACCCAGAAATCCTGCTCTTGGGAATTCACCCGAAGGAAATAATCTACAATAAGGATGAAGCCATTTCTCCAAGTATTATTTATAATATTTATAATAGTGCAAAACTATTATAAATGGGGGGGATCTAAGTGTCCAATAATAGACGTATGGTTAAATAAATTCAGCCCGCGAGATGATAAATTGTAAGACCATGAAAAACCATCTTGAAGACTCTGTAACCATTTGGAAAACATTTGCTTAAGGTTTACTGCAAAGAGCAGAATACAAAATTGGGCCTACATGTGATTACAGCTATATAGAAATATGCCTGCATTCAGACAAGGGCTACAAGAAAAATGAAAACAGTTGTGTGAGGATGGTGAGCTTGTGGGTGAACTTTTTTCTTCGTTTCGTTGCCTTTATTGTGGTTACAGCATCTTATGTTGTGAAATAAAGAGAAATCACGGGGTGTAGATGCAGCAGTTCAACTACTCAAGTCTCTTAAGGATGAGTTGGGAATCTGGGAAACCAAGATGCTAGGTTTGGACACAGGACAACACAGAGTCACTGTCCTTTGCTCTGCCTGGGGCCCTCCAGCCAGCAAGAGAGACTGGCCGGGAAAGGGGCGCTCAGAGAAGCCACGCGCCCTAACTCACAGCTGGATGACGCCACCAGATGACAGACACGGGATGAAACCCCAGACTATTTTGCCTGAAAGCCCTGGCCCATCCTGTCTACTGTGGGCTCTAATTCCAAGATCCCTTCCTTCTCTGGGAAAGAGTCTCCTCCTTAATAAAACCAAGAGACTAAAACTTTCAGCACTATGTGAATCTGCCCTCCTTGTACCCAACTCAGCTGCACTGCAGGTTAAAGCCCCAACCCCCAGCTCGTAAATCAGAGTACCGGGACTGAAGTACCAGAATGTGAATGTCACCAGCCATGCAGGCAATTCTTGAGGCACAAGGATTGTTGAGAACCACTAGTCTAAGGATCGTGCAAGCATATGCCAAGTCCAAACACCCAAACTCAAATGTCCTTCTCCCCACCAACATGAAAAAGCTCTGTGGGATGTGGGGAGAAAAAAATAAATTTGGAAGCCTATACTTGCTCAAATGAGCATTTAACCTCAGAGTTAAAATGTTAGAACACAAGAGAGGGACCTGTATTTCTCAGACACGTTTTTTCTGCCAGAGTCACTTCCAAGGTACCAGATACTATCCAATTTCACACACCCTGTGGTTAGCATGGTGATGGGAACATAGTACGTGTTCAAAGTGCTTGTTGAGGAAATGGGTGAGTGAACAAAGCAGCAGGTAGTGTGGTTATATCTGCATCCCACTGGAGTTATTATGTGCTGGCCCACACTGTGTACACTAGCAGGACGCGGAGGTGGGGGTGGGTAGAGGTCATCCCCCTTGTCCTGCGTGGTGGCACTGTGTCCCCAGCCACCAGAACAGGGTGTGGGGTGCTGTCCACACATGAATCGTTGAATAAATGAACAGTAGGTATCAGCAAGAGCCAGGCAAAAAAAATAAATAAAATGTGAGTGCTCCCAGATCCAGCCGTCTCAATCATAAATGGATGCTGTTCCTATAGGAAAAGGGAATGAGAAGCAGGAAACAGGCAGTTTTTTTTTAATGCTTTTTAATGTTTATTTATTTAGAGAGAGAGAGAGAGAGAAAAATCACACAAAGCAGGAGAAGGGCAAAAAGAGAGGGAGAGAGAAAATCCCAAGCAGGCTCCCAGTGCAGAGACCAATGAGGTGCTCAAACTCACAAACCGCGAGATCATGACCATGACCTCGCACCGAAATCAAGAGTCAGATGCTCAATGGACTGAGCCAGCCAGCCGCCCCCACATAGTCAGCTTTTGAACTGAGTACACACCATGCCTCCTGGGCCCAGCGCCCCCACACTCATTGGTCCTCAAAGAAAACCTCACGCAAGTAGACGAGTGACAGGGAGCTGGGACCAAATGGTCTGCCCTAACACACAGGCAGTTACGGAAGAGACATGGGACTCAAAACCATTCTTTACAATCTAACTAAATAGAAGGTGGTCAAATGGAGAAAACGAAGAGAATAAAAGAAATTTAATTTTCTAAAATAATGTCCCATGAAGGAGCCACAGAACAAAGGAAAGCCACAAACAAGACCGAAGATGCTTCCAGAGTAGGCAGAAGGCTGGCCTCAGACAAGTCTTGAACGGGGGAGGGGGGGACCGCACCTGCTAGCAACCACCTCTTTAAACCTGGGGACGCTGGCAGGGAGGCTCAGCTGGACGTCTCCGGGCCCATCTCTCTCCCTTAAAGCAATAATAGTACTGCTGATACCGCTCCAAATTGCCATCAGCTGCCGATACATCAGACTCTGAAGGATGTTACCCTGACGGCTGGAGAGCCCTGTGGGATATAATCCGTGAGCCCCCATGGAAGCGCGTCAACGCTCCACTCTGAAATCAACCCGCCCTGGACTCCTTTCCTGTCTTTACCATTTGCTGACCTCAAGACCTTCATCTCTCAAGCCTCAGTCTCCTGGTCTGTAAAGGGAAAGAACAAAGCTTCCCTCGTAGAGCTGTTTGAGGATTAAATAAAACAGCCCGTTCATGGGCTTACCACAGGGCAGGCACCCAGGAAAGCTGCAGGAAAGGAAACCTGCTGCAACTACTACAAGCATTGTGAAGTCTGACGTGAACGTCACACGTTTCCCCAATTCACAAGCACACGGAGTACCTAGAAGTTCTGCTTTCTCTCCTAATGTCTTCCCATTCCGCATAAAAAGCTTCGTGTATGAACACAGGGCATATACTTGTTATTTTTAATAGGCATGGAGTCAGTACCTATTCCTCTCCTTAGGGATCTAACTTTTTAATGATTTCCACATTAGATTTAACATTAAATGCAAATTGATCCATAAAGTCATCTAATTAGAAATTAAGCATGCCACAGACATTGCCCAGGATTTAATTAGAAGAGCAACACGGTATGATGAGAAATGCCCCTCACCAGGAGGAGAAGCTGGGGACGGAGCTCCGCCCCAGCCAATTACTGCCGGAGGTCTGGAAAGGTTGCTTCGCCTGTCTGGACCCCAGCAAAGTGAGGAAGTTAGATTTCAAAGATCCTTCCCCCAGAAATCTAAAATTCAGATTGCTTCAGGAACCATGTATGGAGCAACAGTCTCTAGAGATGCCAAGACTCAGTCAGGCCTTAAGGAGGAGTTTACACATTATGGAGGCACCTGGGTGGCTCAGTGGGTTAAGCACCTGACTCTTGGTTTTGGCTCAGGGCATGATCTCCCGGTTCATGAGTTCGAGCCTGTGCTGACAGGGCGGTGCCTGCTTGGGACTTTTTCTGAGCCCTCCACCCCTCTCAAAATAAATAAACTTTAATAAAATTTAATTTTTTTTTAAAGTTTACTGGGGGCGCCTGGGTGGCTCAGTCAGTTAAGCATCCAACTGCGGCTCAGGTCATGATCTCACAGTTCATGAGTTCAAGCCCCACATCAGCTCTGTGCTGACAGTTCAGGGCATGGAACCTGCTTCAGATTCTATGTCTCCTTGCTCTCTGCCCCTCCCCCATTCATGCTCTGCCTATCTCAAAAATAAACATTAAAATTTAAAATAAAATAAGTTAACAGATTACGGAAACCACAGCCTGTTCCATCCACCAACACACCCTGGCTTGCTTTCTTTTCTTTTCCTTTTTTTTTTTTTTTTTTTAACTGGTAAACATAGTTTTACAAAGGCTTGTAGAACTAGTTTTGGCACTTGAAAGAATTTCTCTTTCTGAAATGTGGACATGGAATGATGTCAAGGAGATGTGCTCCCCACCAACTTTCTGGTAACAGGCACTGGGAAAATCTTACAAGAGGATTGTCATAATTGGTGTATTGCATCCTATTTGTTGGATGTTGCCCTAAACTCTGGCTTAACTCTTTCGTGTTCCTAAAAGGTAGCATATTTTGTTCAGTCCTGGAAGAAGCAAGTCACTGCTGCCTTGAGGTAGGACGCTCTGGTGTTAAGTGCTCCATCACAGGACTCCGTACTGGTCAAAAGAGGGGACTAAATGAACACACCCAAGCTTGGGAAGCAAGGGTTCGAAGTGCCATTGTAGACAATGCTGACTGGCACACAATCCCCCGCAGCGTGCCCTCCCCTTTTGGGGGAGCCTACATCCTCTGTTGATCTTCCAAAGCACAATTTTCAAGGCACAGAGTCTCACAGCTCTTAGCTCAAGACCAGCCGGGCCCTATATCAGGCTCTTTGCAGTTTCAACCAATTCCCCCACCCCACCTCCAACCCAGAGCTGCTCCCAGATCCAACTCTGAAAGGGTTGCTAAGATTTCCCTCAGCACTGCTTGTCCTTTTTGGCACAAAAGAATCCTTGTACCTCACCTGGCCTTTTAGCCAAAAGAGCGGAAGTGGGAGAGGGGAGGGGATGTGCAGAGAAGCCACCGGGGAGGAGCAGGTAGCACAGGTCTGAGAGCTTGAGGGATATGGGGTGTGGCTGGGGGCTACCTCGGCCAGCACTGGACAAGGCAGTGGTGTCTCCCATTGGGGGTGGGGGGCTCATGGGATAATACCCCACCCTCCTTAATGCAAGCGCCATCTGGCCATGGGGGAAGGGCATCCTCAGTAGAGTGCCACCACAGTCCCTCCCATTCCGGGAAGAATCAGAGACCCCCCCCCCCCCGGGCACCTGAATCCCTCCCTGAACTCCTCTGGAGTTTTGCTCTGTTAGGACTCAGCACACATGGGCTGCCTACCACTCTCGGAGAGACCCCTAGGAGGGGACTTGCTTGGGAGGATCCAGGCCAGGACAGTAAAGACCCGTTTCTGATTCCTGGAAACGTCACTTCAAAGAGACAGTGCCCCCAGCCACAGGGATCTCAGAAGGCAACCACAATGCAGAAGACCCTCAGAACCCCCCCAAGAACATCCTCAGATTCCCAAGAACACCCCATAGCAACACTTTCAAACTTTCTTAAAGAATTTTTTTTAACGTTTACTTATTTTAAAGAGACAGAGCATGTGTGCATGAGAGAGAGAGCGTGGGGGATGAGCAGAGGGGGGGGGGATGAGCAGAGAGAGAGGGAGGACAGAGAATCCAAAGCAGGCTCCACGCTGACAGCAGACAGCCCAACGTGGGGCTCGAACTCACCAACTGTGAGATCATGACCTGACCCAAAGACAGACGCTTAACCGACTGAGCCACCCAGGTTCCCCAATGCTTTCAAACTCTTCAAAGTTAGAAAGCTGCCTCTAACCGAACACAATGATACACATAAAGCATATGGAAGTAAAAGTTATACTGCTCAGCCCAAATTTTGGGTTGAGGAAGATACTTAAACAAGGTAACATTCATACAGAGGTTACTGGGATTTGCCGAAATGTCTCCTTTTTAAAAAAGCTTGGGTTACAGTAAAACAAATGTGAAACATCATCTGACTATAGACTGGCCTTGGGCTGTACTTGAGAACCCTTTGGGGATAAGATAAGCATATAATTTAGAGGAGGAAAAAGGAAAGACACTGGATTCAAAAATGCCCCTCCACAAAACCAAAATGTTATTTTTACACAGCTTCACATTTGAATCATGTTGATAATTCTACCTGGAAGGGAAGCAGGAGAACATCGAAGTCTATAAGAAGAACCACACGACTCTACAGACCCGATATCAAAGCCCTGACCCGCAAGAGTGGGGGGGTGGGGTGAAGGGGGGGGCAGGGGATGCAGACGGACAGCGAGGCAGAGGAGGGGAAGAGCAGCAGCACCTTCCCTCTGAAGAGGAACTTTACAGCTCACAGTCATCTGCACTTTCCTCTTCTCGGATGTCCCCAAGACTGTCCTGCAGGGAGGGGGGTAGGAGGGGAGATGCCCGCTTATCTCGGTTTCATACTCTGAAGGCTGGAGGAATCTGAGGAAAGCCCCACAGCCAACAAGGGGCAGGCCTGGTGCCTCCGTCTCAGGTCCACGAAGCTCATCTTTCCCGGGTATGCTCAGCGGCTCTGTCGGAGGCATGCAGGGAGGAGACGGTTCGGCTGTGAGCCTGAGACGCCAGCAGACCTGCATGACCCTCCGTCCCAGCATGAGGCTAGGGGGGAAGACAGTCACTTCTTACTCCTGCGTCTCAATAAAGAAGCCTAGGAGCCAGGCCTTGGTTCTAAACACCATACACATTAACTCATCTTACTGTTAGGACAACCCTACGAGGCAAATACTCCAATTAATACCCCCACCTTACAATTCTGTAAGCAGCAAGGCTAAGTAATTTGCCCCTAAGCAAAGAGCTAGAAGCTGCCGGGCCAGGAGCCCAGATGCTGTTCACTAAGCTATGCTGCCTTGAAAGACATCCCCGTGTTTAGCAGATTCAAGCCTGCCATGGACTTGGGGTGCGGGCTGGAGTAGAGCCCTCACAGCTCACTGACAATACCACAGAAAAGGCCTCCTTGACTTCTAGATGCTTCCAACCTTCAGAAACATGCAGGTCAGCTCCCCCCGTCCACCCCCTGTTATTGGGTTACTGCTGGAGGATCGTGTATTAAGGCAAACACCACTTTGACATAACCTAATAACCAGCCCATCTCCCAGCATTCGGCAAGAATGAGTGCTACAGGGCACACGTGCAAAGTTGATTCCCAGTCCAGGAGTGATTTCTGCGGGAAGTGTAATTCCATTGTCCACCTCGCCCAGCACATCTTACATCCATAAAGCACAAAACTCCCATCAGTCAGGACACCCAGGGATAAGGGGGCCTGCCTCCTGACCCATGTTTCAGGTGCACCTGGTCCCCATCTAGCGACAGAAAGTCAAACCTAATCTGATCTTCCCATTTGGAAACAATACCAAATGCACATGCATAGCTGTATACGGAAGGCAGCATTAGAGCGGAGACCTCTAACTGCCCCACATTCAGGTCTGCTGCTTACTCATTTATTATTGGCCTCAAATTACTCTCGATATTGTAGCCTGGGATCACTGGAAGCTGCATTCACTGCAATACTGACCGTATGGGCAGACCACACTGGTAAAGGCTCGCTCTCCGAAGCTTTACACATCCACTCAGAAACTGTTCAACAGAGCAAATCACAGGACGTGGGTTTGTCCTTGCACTGGAGAAAGCTGAAAGACAAACCTCCTGCGTACCCGGCTGGTCACCTGGGAGCAGCGAAAGCCGTGACCTCGGGGCAAGGAGGGGGAGTGAAAACTGCTGCTGACTGAGAACAGGGCTGGCCAACTAGAGCCCACAGGCCAACTGCCACCCACAATCTCTTTTGGTACATCCCCCAAGACCTCTTTCTACATTTTGAAACTTTTTTTTAATCAAAAGAATAATAATAAATTACATAGCACTCCCATTTCACTGTCCATAAAAAAAGAAGTTATTGTGAACATATTCACTGCCTGTGGCTACTGTCCCACCACAATGTCACAGCTGCGTAGTGGTGACAGAGACCATGTGGCCTGCGACGTCAAAAACACATACTACCTGGCCATCTACAGAAAAAGCTGGCTGACCCCTGACGTAAAAGCACTGCTGGAAACAGGACCTTGAAAATACCTAGAAGGGAGTCCAGGAGGAAAATACAAATGGCCACTTCCTGACCGCTGTTCGTGCCCAGGGATTGAGCCGCAAGGACCAATGACCCACAGCCAAGGGGAAGAGATGTGGGCCGCCCAAGGGCTGTGAGAACACCCCACATGTCTCCAGGCACCCTCTCCACCTCAGAGACGTCCCTTTTTCTCAAAGAGAAAGCGAGGCGAGATGGGTCGGTGACTCTGCTTGTCCTGCAGCTCCAGTGCAACAGAAAACGAGAGGTGGAAAGACTGAGCTGAAGCTCTCACCAGAGTGGAGAGGCCTCCTCCTCCTTGCAGCCCTCCAAGGGGCGCAGACAGCCAGGGGGCAAGGAGCCAGTCCTAAGTCACTAGGCTTCTTTGTGATGTGTCTTAGTGCAAAAGAGACCAATGGCAGTCTCAGCATTGGATTAACTAGGAAGTGAGTCAAGCCTTTATTTAAAAAAAAAAAAAAAAAGACCCTGAGCTGGGGTTGGTTGCCAGATTCAGCAAATGTGAATTTGCTACATTTCCAGTTACATGTGAATTTCAGGCAAACAACAAATAACTTTTTTCATTGTAACTGTCACAAACATTGTTTCCCGGAAATTCAAAGACTTACACTAAAAAAGTACCGACTGCTGTTCTGATACTCAAATTTAACAGGGCAACCCTCCTTAGGATCCAAATCCCACGAAAGAGGGACTCCTTGATGGCTGTCCCTCTGGTGAAGCCCCCGCCGGGCAGTCCCCGTCTCTGGGAGCCCTGCTAACAGGGCACCCACAGGGTAGGGGCTGGCCTGCTTCCAGAGACAAGCTTCCCCAGGAGCAGAGCACCTGTGCCCTGAGCCCTTTTCTTAACCACAGTCTGAACCTGACACACAGGTCCCCTCACCCTCCCTCAGTCCTCTGGGCGCTACTCCACTCTCCAATCCCTCAAAAGGCGCTTCCCAAGCAGAAAAGATGTCTTCTCTTCCTCATGCCTGTTCTGCTTCCAACCACAAGATGCTTCCAACCCTGGGCTTTGTCTCCAATGAAGGAATGACTCCAGGACACGGAATGTAAAATAATTCGGGAGAGGAAGGTATTGAAATCCTACTATGTGAGACAGTCCTGAACAGGACCCAGAATGGGTAGCAGAGGACCACACACCCCTGTCCCACAGTAAGCGCTAAATGGGCACGGAATTTCATCTGTTTTACCCAAAATTATGCCCCTAGTGCCTAGGACAGTGCCTGGCACATTTTGGCACCCAACAGAGACCTGGGACCATTATCAGCTGAATGATGTCCCCTGCAAAATTCATATACTGAAGCCCTTACCCCAAATGCCTCAGAATGTGACAATACTTCTTTAAAGAGATAATTAAGGTAGGGGAGCCTAGGGGCTCAGTAGGTTGAGCATCCAATTCGCCTCAAATCATGATCTCACGATTTATGAGTTCAAGCCCCACACTGGGCTCTGTACTGACAGCTCAGAGCCTGGAACCTGCTTCAGATTCTGTCTCCCTCTCTCTCTCTCTCTCTCTCTCTCTCTCTGCCCCCCCCCCCGTGCTCCGTCTCTCAAAAATAACTAAATATAAAAAAATAATAATTTTTAAAAAGAGATCATTAAGGTAGGCCCTAATCTAGCATGACTGGGGGGCCTCCTAAGAGGAGGAGATCTGGACACACAGAGAAGACCACCTGAGGACACGGTGAGAAGTGGGCCATATGCAAGCCAAGGAGAGAGGCCTCAGAAGAAACCGAACCTGCCAACAGTGTGATCTTGGACTCCCAGCCTCCAGAACTAGGAGAAACTAAATCTCTGTTGTTCAAAGCCACCCAGTGTGTGGTATTTTGTTACAGCTGCCCTGGGAAAGTACTAGAGGCAAGAATGAATGAATGATAAATGAGAGGAAGGAAGGAAGGAAGGAAAGGAAGGAGGGATGCCGGGAGGGAGGAAGGAGGGAGGGAGGGAGGGCGGGAGGAACTGGAAGGAACCCTGCCTGTCTGGCGCTCCACTTCACCTTGGGTTCTTATGCCAGCACATGGTGTGCTCGTGTTGAGAAAAGCCAGGGACACAGCCAGGCTCTCCCCAGAGTGCTATCTGAAGGTTGACCAGGCCGAAGCAGCTGGCGACACACACATGGGTGCCGTTTCTATCACTCCATTCTCCAGACCTTCCCACGTCTGGGACCAGCTGCTCAGGAGGCTTCTGTTCCCCTGACCAAGAGTGGCACGTGAAAAGCCCTCAGTGGCAATGACTTCCGAGTTTTCCAGGGGCTACCGCACTGCATATCCCACCCTTATGGAGAGAAGAGTCTGGGAACAAATACTTCGGGACATGGGTGTGATGATGTGATATCGGAGCTGCTGCAGCCATATGCTAACCAGGAAAGAAGGGAGCGGACATGCCAAGGATGGCAGAGTGAATAGGTCCTTGGCTAGGTCACTGAGCTGCTGAGCTAACCAGCCCCAGGATCACCACACCTCTAGACATCTAATCCTAGGAGACGAAAGGTCTCCTTGCTGGAAAGCTGTTTTGAGCAGGTCTGTCTGTCACGTGCAGCTAGAAGCCTCCAGCTATATTACGTGAGCTGGAATGCGGCCAGTATCAACTTGCCGGTTTTACTAGGCAAAATCTATGGATCTTGACTTTTTCAAGTTTGGGAAGACTTTTTAACAACAAAACATTCTGCAGATGACCCACTGAGTAGCAGTAGTGCTTTTATTTATTTTTTTTTATGTCTGTATTTTATTTTTTGAGAGAGAGAGAGACAGACAGAGCATGAGCAGATAAGGGGCAGAGAGAGAGGGAGACACAGGATCTGAAGCAGGCTCCAGGCTCTGAGCTGTCAGCAGAGTCCCATGCTGCGGGGCTGAAACCCACGGACTGTGTGATTGTGATCTGAGCCAAAGCCGGACGCTCAACCGACTGAGCCACCCAGGCGCCCCTCAGTAATGCTTTTAGTATTGAATATTCAAAGGCCAACAGACCACAACTTCCAGTCATGTTTCTCAAGTGAATTTGCACTTTAGACAGCTAACTCTAACACATCTAAAAACACGCGGGCATAATGTTCGACAATCCGCATTGCATTAAGTGAGCCTGCAGACAATCCCCACCCTGCATATGGGTTTAAGGACCCTTAAGATCAACCACACCCTTCCTCACCCCAACCCCTAAGAAATACACGACCCCCAACTTGAGAATCCTCTGGCTAGACACAAGGCCAAAGACTTTTCCAATTCCATCTGGGTCAAAGATGATGCTTCTCGTCGATTCAGGTCCAAGTTCTATGTAAGATTCACCTCTTCTCATGAAGGCTTCCCAGCTGGCACACCCCCCAGGGGGGCACCTGGCTAGCTTAATTGGTACACCATGAGACTATTGGTCTTGGGGTTGTAAATTCAAGCCCCATATTGGGCACAGAGATTACATAAAAATAAAATATTTAGAGGTATCTTGGTGGCTCAGTCAGTTGAGCATCTAGCTCTTGATTTTCAGTTCAGGTCACGTTCCTGGGGTCGTGGGATCAAGCCCCACATCAGGCTCTGCACTGGGTGTGGAGCCTGTTTAAGATTCTCTCTTTCTTTGGGCGCCTGGGTGGCTCAGTCAGTAAAGCGTCTGACTTCGGCTCAGGTCATGATCTCAAGGTTCTTGAGTTCGAGCCCCGCATCGGGCTCTGTGCTGACAGCTGGGAGCCTGGAACCTGCTTTGGATTCTGTGTCTCCCTCTCTCTCTCTGCCCCTGCTAATGCTCTCTTTTTCTCTCAAAAATAAACAAACATTAAAAAAAATTTTAAGAGATTTTCTCCTTCTCTCTTCTCTCCCCCCCACTCTACTCCTCACCCCTACTCACACTCTCTAGCTCATTCAAATAAATAAATAAGTAAACAAACAAATAAATAAAAGCCTAAAAAAACTACCCTCTGATGCTTGCAGCATCAACCCCAAGCATACTGGATTTGATGGTTTTTCACTCAGAAAAAAACTCAGTCTCTCATTTTACCTTTTCTCCAGGATCCCCACCTGATGGAGACAGTTCCCAAGGGCAGCAAAGATGGTGGTGATAATGCGAACACAAACGGCAGTGTGGCAGAGGTGGCGGTGATAAGTTAGCATGTAATAAACTCTAGCCACCCTGCCAAGTACAGTACGCGCATTCCGTGTTCGGAACAGTCTTGGAGAGAAGTATGTTATTATGCCCATTTTACCAAAGCAGGACGGTAAGACGAAGTGAGGGAACCTGGCCAAGGCCACACAGCAAGTTCAGTGGCAGAGCTTAGGGGTCATCCACACACAAGCATGAACTGAAGCCATGTGGGGGCAGAAAAAGTGATCACGCCTCACAGGAGAAGGCTGTCCAAAAGTTCCCAGGGGCGAAAAGGTCAGACTCGTATGAGACCTGAGAGGCCCCTGACTTTTTTTTACAGCTAAAAACAGGAGCTCAGATTATTGGATGAATGAAAGGAGGGAGGAATACTGGATGGATGGGTGGGTCTGTGGGTAGGTGGGCAGATGAGAGATTTTTAAGGAGGATCAGGGTGACTCCATGAAGACCTAAGAAAACTGCCCCCGTGAAGGGCTACTACACACAGTGTCCCTCAAAAGATGCAAATTTCCCAAGTGGATCTGGAAATGGACACTGCACCTTCAGCCCAGAGCACCTCAATTCCGCCTTCAGGCCCGGCGCTGGGCTGAGGGCCCCCAGTGGGGGAAAGGCAGGGAGGCCCCGCAGGAGAGAGGAAGGTGTGGTGCATTCACCCCTGGGGACAGCAGCTTAGGAAGCCTGGGGCAGCCTAACCAGGAGCTGGCTCAGAACAGTGACTTTGTAGGAGGAGCAGAGCCTGGGAGGGACCCCATGCTTGCTTCATTGTTACCGTGGTTAACTTGTTGCCCTGCTGTTAACCTTTGTTACTTTTTTACCTTTGCTTCTGTATCAGTTTCCTTGTAGTGATTCTCAGGAAAGCCTGGCTGCACGTCTCTAAGGCACAGGAGGAGGGGACTCCGGAAGCTACAGCTCAGGCCCTCTCCCCCAACTCAGGGAGGGGCGGGTAGTATTGCAGATTGCAGAGGGCTGCTCTAGCCCTCAAGCCTCGCCCTGCCTGCCAGCTCCTCTGCACACAGGGTCTCTCTGGGTCCCGGGCAGGTTCACAGTATGCAATATCCTAGAAGGGAGAGAGCAGCTCAGCTGGGAAAGACCGTGGCTGTGGCCTTAAGAGGTCACTGGTGACATTTCAGGTGACATCAGACAAACATGGATCCCAATGAACAAATACTATTTTATAATTACACTCTCTCCCGCCTCCTGTTCTACTCAGGATCTCTGTGGCTTACGATCTTTAGTCCTACACATTCTACCCTTCCTTTCTTCCCTCTACCCTCTGACCCAGCCTGCCCGCTCCTTCCCAAGCCACTGCAGTGACCTCACCCTAAGACCCCTGTCTCTTTCCCTTCTGATTCAACCTCAGTCAAAGGAAACTCTCTGAACCACTAATCCAATCCCCTCTTCCCAGGTGAAAATCCTGCAGGTTGGCTGGTCACCAAAAGATACAGTCCACACTCCTCAACACTACACTCAAAGCCCAGCCCTCGAAAGGCCGCTACAGACTTGCTGTCCATTCAGTGCCAGCTGGGGCCTCGCCACCACTTGCACGCCCTTCCTTGCTGCTCACTCCCACCGTCTCCCCTGACGTCACCATTGCACCTCCCTCCCCTCACTCCTATAAGCACAGCAATCACCTCCACACTTCCTCACTGCAGTGGTCATGATCTTCAGGACACGTCTGCTTCTCTCTTGCTGCATATAAGCTCCAGAGAACAGGATCTTCTCTGCCTTGCTCACCGCTCTGTCCTCCCCCGCCGCCCCCCCCCCCCCCCCGTGCCTAGAACGGTGCCTGGTCGGACGAGGTGCTCACTCTTCACCAAAGGAAGGTGGGACCATGACCACTGCCTTCTCACAGTGGGTGCTGGGCTGCCCTCCATTAGTCCACAGCTAATATCCAATTTGTAATCACTTCCACTGTATCCACCACACTCCCACTCCTCTCACGACAAGCTCTCAGCAACAAAGAGCCGTGTCCTATTCACCCTTGTATCCCAAGCATCTGGCATGTAGCAGACACCTGGTGATGCTTGCCACCTTATTTTCATGAAGCACACATACATAATTCCATCCTTTTTAAACAAATTAGTAATACTTCGTTATTTCTTTGCTTATTACTATTGTGCAAGTTTAAGAAGTGGGAGGGGACATGTTGTGGTGTTGAGGTTTCAAAAAGCATAAAAAGCTCCCTTTTTAAAAAGGGAGATCAGAAAGGTTCTGATAAGTCAAAGACCTGGAGGACTTCAAAAAAAGGCCCAAGCTGGTTGGCTTTGTAAAATTTAAAAATTCATCTTGGTTTCCCATTTATCATCAGTTCAAACAATACAGAAATGTATGAGGTAGAAAATGAGAATCCTTACCTGATCCTACATCCTAAATAAATGATAACTATTAACATTTAGTATAGATTCTTCCCCCAAATTAATGCATATAAGAAGAGGATACAAAATGTACTCATTTTAGGGGCACCTACATGGCTCAGTCAGTTGAGCGTCCAACTCTTGATCTTGGCCCAGATCATGATCTCATGGCTGTGAGTGTGAGCCCCGTGTCGGGCTCTGTGCTGACAGTGTGGAGCCTGCTTGGGATTCTCTCTCTCCCTTTCTGTCCCTCCCCGACTTGAATGCACATGCATTCTCTCTTTCACTCCCATGCTCTCTTCCAAAAAGCTTAAAAAAAAAAAAAAGATGTATTCATGTTACACACACACACACACACACACACACACACACACACTGAAAATAGGATTGCATTACACAGACTGAGCTGTGACTTTCTCACATAATCCCTTCATCACCAGCTCTCCATAACAGGAGGTCAAGTCCACCTCGTCACTTCAAACGGCTTCATTATACTGTGTGGTCTCCCTGAGGTTTACTTAACTATTCCTTTACCAACAAACAATTTTTAAAGATTTTATTTTTAGTAATCTCTACACCCAACACGGGATTCAAGCTCATAACCCTGAACTTAAGAGTTGGGTCTCCCGACTGAGCCACCCAGGCACCCTTTGACAAATATTTCTACAATCCTTCCGTCTTCATAAACGGAAAGATCACAGCCACTGTCCTAGATGATCGAGCTGCCCACTTGAAGCAATAGGGCAAGGAGGGCCAAAGAACCCCAATTTAACATGCTTTTTAAACCTGCCGTCATGCTCCCTTCTTCCTACACTATCAGCTCTCACGCTCTCTAGCAGATGCCTCTGCGTACTTTAGAGCCATAAATGCCCCCCTCCAACCATTTCTCCTATGAGGAGAAGTCAAGCACATTAGGAATGTGAATATGTTCAAGAAGAGCCAAGGAGAGTCCAGAGAAAATCACTGTGAGGGATGCAGCTAAGCCTGAAAAAGTCCTTAAGTTCTGGGGGGGCCGGCTTCGTGAAAACGAATTCAGATGTCATCATTATACCCAAACATGTGCCTTTACACAGCTTGCGGACAATTAGTTCTACCACGTCCCTGGGAAGAAGGATTTTGTTTTCGACAGAGAGCCGGGCAGCTGGCTGACCACCAAAGCAGAAAGCATGAGGAGGAGTGAAAGGGGTGATCCTAGGTCTCAGCCCAGCGTTTTCGAAAGAACAAACACATCAACTGCTTTCCTCCATAACCCATGGGACAAACACGCAGTCACTCAAGTATGGCACCTCGAGTCAACAGGTCTTCCGCTGGAATTACGCTTTTGCTGAACAGAAAGTGCCATAAACGTTCTTTCTTTCCCATCCTGACACTTTCTGGAAAATCTCCAACCAGCCAGTGATCTGGAGATAGTTTTATAAACCAAAACCCTCCTCCTAGACACAGCAACTGAGATCTATAAGCGCAACATCTCACGGTGAAAAGATTGCTGGGGTCAAGGTCAAGAGAGGACCTTGGACCAGCTACACGCCCTCTCTTAGCTTGGTGTTCCCACTGGTGTAAAACAGGATGAAGAGAACCATCATGGAGGCAATCAGGAGGTTACAACTGTGACCACGGGCAGGTGCTAGCCTGGCTGACCCTCCAACTCAAGGGAAGAGCATTCATGAACTGCAGGCCACGTGCATCAGGAGGCTCACATCTGGTATGGCTGTACCTGAGGACCTTGAGAGTCCTCAAAGGAGCCAGGTAAGAAAGGAGCTCAGTGAGGAGTTTCCGAGTCAGTGCACGCGGCAGCCCATGGAGCTCCGCTGTCCACCTTGGAGACGGCTAACGCAATGGTCTTGGTGGCAGAGAACACCGTGTCAAAGGAATCCTTATGTAGAACCCCGACATATCATAAAACTGATAAAAAGTGAGGTTAGAATTTCTTAATTAACAGTACTTATTTATTAGAAATACAATGAAACTGCTTTCATGAACTTAAGTTTACATTTTTTTTAATGTTTGTTTATTTTTGAGAGACAGAGTGTGAGTGGGGGAGAGGCAGAGAGACCAAGAATCTGAAGCAGGCTCCAGGGTCTGAGCTGTCAGCACAGAGTCTGATGCAGGGCTCGAACTCATGAGCCGCGAGAGCATGACCTGCGTCGCAGTCGGCTGCCCAACCCACTAAGCCACCCAGGCGCCCCATCATGAACTTATGTTTAAATCATGATATGTTTCTCTTTAATTTTGCCTACAATATATGGAAAATCCTGACTCACCTATAGTTGCAAATGTTCTCTATTTTAATCTTTTACTTGCAGCCTCAGAAATCCATTCAATTAAACTAACCCAGAAACCTAAAGGTAAGGCAGCAGGAAAATTCTTATTTTTAGGTTGGGTAACAGTTCTTATCAGAAAATGTTCAACTCAGAGGGAGCTGAAGTACTTTCACTGGCCAGTTTAAGCCCTTTATTTCTGAGGAAAACATTGTGAAAATGTATCTCCTACAACATAATTCAATGTTCAATGAGGTCAGCTCTAAAAATCCCCAGATACTCCGTACCAGGCTCTGACAGATATTTATGTAAAACTTCAAAAGAGTCAAATTTATTTTGTTTCGTACATTAGGTTCAAACTAAGTTTCGATTTCATCACTGACACTCTACCCGCCTTTGTAAATAAGCATGGTGAGAACACAAGACCGTATTGCCTAACGGAGCCCATTCAATTTATTTTAGAAGTTTCAGCAATACGCACAAGTAAGAGCCACCAGATCACACTGGGGAGATTCGGGCAATGGAGTCTGCCAGCCAATGTAAAAAAAAAATTTCATTTTTTTGAATGTTTATTTGAAACAGAGAGAGACGGAGGGAGGGAAGGAGAACCCCAAGCAGGCTTAGCAGGGAGCCTGACTCGGGGCCCAGTCTCATGAACCATGAGATCATGACCTGAACCAAATTCAAGAGTCGGATGCTCAACCCACTGAGCCACCCAGGCATGCCTATAAAAAGTCACCTTGTTTGACATATTTTAGCTAAAACTTTGAGTGCTAAACAAACTGCAGTATGAAAAGTAGACTCCTAAGAATTTTTATCTACAATAAATACCTCATAAAAGAGATCTTAGTATAATACATGCATCATTTATCACACATAATAGCACCATTCTAAAAGGCTATCTGCTTACTAAGCAGAACTTCTATACGTAACATAACTTTCGGTACTAGCTCGTATACAAACCAGCATTTAAGCGATTTTTGCTGCCATGTTCTCACAGGGTAAGGCAAGATTTTCTTCATGTCTCTAAGTGTCAAGTGTCAAGTGTTTTGAACAATTGTTCATTCTCATACGACCTGGATAAACACAGCAAAACGCTGACACCTGCCTCCTCCACTCTCCCATCAAGTGGGATCCTACAGCACGTGGGATCCAGCCTTGGGGCTTCCGTCATCCGCAGCGAGTGTTCGCACATGCACATCCTAGCACTGGGAGGCTTCTCGGCACGGAAGCAGGCTACAGTGACACCTCCTATCTTCACAGATGATAAAGGTTCAACTGAAACATGGTGGCAGAATTCTGAAGAACAGGGGACAAAACTTGGGGTCTGAGAGAACCTGAGAAGTTACAGAAGACCTGCTGGTTCTCATGCAAAGAAGGATTGTGGATTCCCAGAGCTCTCCATCAGCTCAGCTCCTGCCTCAGCCCTCAAGGCAAGCACCAAGTTCAGCATCAAGGGTGGTGCAGAGGTTTAGTCCTTCCCTGAGGATGGAGGCTCTTTTCATTCATTCACTCATTCATTCTTTCAGGCATTCCACAGATACGCACTGGATATCTACTCTGTAAGGCAAACGGCGGGGCGTACGCATGGCGGATGCTTTCATTAGCATAAATACTGTATTTTATTCTGAACAGCTCTGTGGTATCCTCAAAAGTAACTGGATACCAAAAATGAGTGACCATCACCAGATCCAGGACTCACCTGCTAAAAAGAAAAAACCAGTTACAGCACTTGGCAAATGTTAGCTAGGACTATCACATCCAAACATTCTGACTTGTGCAAGCACACTCAAGCTCCTGTGTACCAGGCAGGATACAAAGTTCCTGCCCTCAAGGGGCTCAGGGAGAGAATGGGATAAATCCCCCACATCGAGGTCAATATGATGGACGCTAATGCTGAGGAACCGTATGGGGTTACTAAGGAAGACAAAGGCCGGCTTAGCTATATCGCTCTCCAGGAGCTGGAAAGGCTTCTGTGAAATGACGTCCGCTCTTCTCTCTAGAAACAAGAGCCGGACACTGACAAGGGTGTACCGGAGGTAGACAGAGGAGGGAGCGGGGGCAGGGAGGCCACACAGACAGCTGAGCATGGTTGAAATTAAGGAATACTGAGTGGGAGTGGCTGGCGGGGAGGGTGACATTCTCATCTGCAGAGTCACTAGGCCATCTGCTTTCAGACACCTCAGTCACCTGTAACTACTCGGAGGGGAAAGAGTGACTCTTCTGGCAAATTCCACTTACCAAACTGAGTGCTCACACTGCATTCTCCCTATGCTGGGTAGGGGCCCTGCCCATAACACACATCGCCTTCCTCTGGTCTAGGTACCTGGAGGGGAGCTCCCAAAACAAACCAAGCACAACGCCGATGCAGCCAGAATACAGGATACGTACATGTCTCTGACTTGGCAGAAATCAGTTCCTCTAACATACCTCCTCTTCCAGGCTCTGAAAGTGCATCCACAGGGATGCCGGGATGCCTGGACAGCCCAGTCACTACGCATCTGACCTCGGCTCTGGTCATGATCTCACAGTGTGAGTTCGAGCACCGCACCAGGCTCTCTGCTATCAGCTCAGAGCCCGCTTCCGAGTCTCGTGTCCACCCCCCCCGCCCCTCCCCTGCTCATTCTCTCTCTCCCTCTCAAAATAAATAAATAAATTTTTAAAAAATAAAACTGAAAAACTAAAGAGCACATCCACAATCAAAACCACAATGAGATATCACCTCAGTGCCAGTCAGAATGGGTAATATCCAAAAGACAAGAAATAATGAGCGTTGCCAAGGAGGTGGAGAAAAGAGAGCCCTCGTGCACTGTTGGTGGGAGTGTAGACTGGTGCAGCCCATGTGGGAAACGGTATGGCAATTCCTCTAGAAAGTTAGAAACAGAAATACCATACAGTCCAGTAATTCCAGTCCTGGGTATTTACCAAAGAAAATGAAAACATCAATTCTTAAAGCTATCTGCACCCCTAGGTTTACTGCCGCCATTATTTACAATAGCCAAGATAAGGAAGCAACCTGAATGCCCACTGATAGATGATGGATGGATGAAGACATGGTGTGTGTACAATGGAATATCATGCAGCCTTAAAAAAGAATGAAATCTTGCCATTTATGACATGGATGGACCTAGAGAATATTATGCTAAGTAAAATAAGACAAATACCATGTGATTTCATTTGTATCTAGAATGTAAAATAAATACATAAATAACAAGCAGAAAGAAACTCATAAAAACAGAGAACTGGTTGTCAAATGGGGGAAAGGATAGATGAAACAGGTGAAGGGATAATTAAGAGGTAAAAACTTCCACTTACAAAAAAAATAAGTAAGTCCTGGGGATAAAAACTTCAGCATAAGAAATACCGTCAAGAACACTGTAATAACGTTGTACGATGACAGACGGTCAGACTTACCATGAGGAGCATTTCATAGCACATAGGATTGCTGAGTTACTACGTTCTATACCCGAAGCAAATGATACTGCATTTCATATACTTCAAAATAAAAATGTTTTACATGACTAAAATGGTCTTCACCAACTAACAATAAAATAAAATGAAAGCACATCTAGGATCACTGTGCTTCCAGAGGTGTGGGGTTCTAGCTGACTTGCTTAGAAGATGGCTGTCCAATTCGCAATACACCCCACAAGCTGGGGATGGGGAACAAGAGGGACGGTCTCCAGCTTGATCAGGGAAGAATTTTTGCAGAGAGCAGAATCCAGGGCCCACGCTCTGCAGGTCACTCAGCTCTCCAAGGGACGCATTAGATGGATTCCAGCGGCCCCATGTTCACTTGCCCCACGGATATATTCTGAACGTCAGGCGTATGCAAAGCACGGTGTAGACACAAAGGTGTGCAAGCCGCAGTCTGCGCCCTGAGCACACCTACACCTTAGGAAGAAGGAGGGACACCTATGAAGTACTGTAAAGCATGCTGGATGGTAAGGCTGCCGTTAAGACATTGACGGGTCAAAGGAAGTAAAGATCCTCTTCTGGTAAAGGGGGAAGGGGAAAGGGTTGGGAGAAGACTTCCTGAAGGAGGGAGCTGCAGACAAAACAAGGAGATGGAGACAAACAAAACAGACAGGCAGCACTCTTCTCAGAGTCCTAGTGTGGCACCACTTAAATCTCACGAGCATCACATGAGGCGACACTTGCCCCACGGACTGGGCAGGGAAACCCCAGTTCAGCCAGCAGGCGTGATCTGCACAATGTCACATACAGCACTGGTGGCACAGCCAAGCACCGAAGTCCTTGTTCCTGCTAAGGGAAGCCTTCCCAGCAGAAGGAATGGCATGCATAGGACACATCTGGGAAATGACAGTATCCCATTTGAGGACACCACCACACTGCTGGGCCCTCAAATGCCAGGCCAAAGGGGACGTGCCCACTGGCAGGGTGATGACACAGACAAGGAAGAGGCGGCTCTCAAGAATTCGGAGTCTGGAATCAGATGTAGCAGCTAAAAGCCACAGAGGTCAGCTAGTATGGGTGTGAATCCCAGCTCTGACACTTACTGTGCAGCTCTGGACAAGGCACTTTATTTCTGTATGTCTCCACTTCCTCTTCTAGTAAATGGAGGGGATAATACCACCTACACCTACTTCACAGAATGACTGTGAAAATTAAGTGAATTGCAACCTCTTAGCATAAGGCCACCAGCAGGAGCTCTACAGAGGTATTGCTGGGGACTGATAACCACAGCGGACACAGAAGCCAGAAGATGGTCTCAGGGATGCTAGAGAAATCCAGACAAGAGAAGATGGTCACAGGGCCAGAGGGAGCAGAAAGGAAGCTACGGAGATGAGCCATCTTTTTCTCGAGGAGAGACGGCTCACTGAGGCTTGCCGCCTGGGAGGAAGGGGGTGCCCTCCACCACCATACAAGCACCTGACAATGACTCAGGATTCCTGCTCCTTACACACCAAGTGTATCTCCCTGAGCCTTTTAGAGCCTTCCATCTCTAAAAGGGAGCTAACTAGCCTGATACTTTCTACCCTCAGCGTTCTTTTGTGGATCAACTAGAAGGCAGACCCAGCCAAAGGGCACGAAGGCATGAAGCGCTGTACAGGTGGAAGGCAGGAAGCAAAGGAGGGGAGTCATGAAGGGGTCTAGTCTATGGGATGAGCGTGGGAGAGAGAAACGCTACTTATCATGTCGGTGATGTTCCCCGGCAGGAAGCCCGAGGGTCAAGTCCAACATCCGCGCCCTGCACAGTCCAGGACCAGGGACCCAAGGCCGCACATAGGGCTCTGGTCCCAGGGGCAGACCAGGAGGCAGAACTCACCATTCCAGGGCACACTGGGGGTGAAGGAGGCCCATAACTTGGCTCTACCTCCCCTAGGTCTCCAGTCCTGAGACTGTGAGCAGACTAAAAGAGTTCCGGAGCCAGCCAGAGAGAGATGGGGGTGAGAACGCTAACCTCGGGAGTTACACAGTTCACATGTCCTACATCATACTCTCATTCGTTGGCATTTCATATAGGAATTCATCTTGTTTATGTGGAGTATAGTTGACATGGTCCACAGGGCCAAAAGGACAAGCAGCTCATATTCTCTGTGTTAAGTTGTCTCTATTTTAGCTTCAGCGGGAACTCGGGACTCCCGGCCCCAAGTCTCCTCCCCGGCAGACCCTCGCCCACCCCATCACATCACTCACCACAGGAGACTGGAAGAATTTCCGTATCACAGCTCTCTCTCCCACTGCCCTGCTTCCTGGAAGTTCCTCGAACCAGCCGAGGCTCCTTATTCTCCGAATCCTCAGCGCCCAACACAGACCCGACACACCATAAACTCAAAGTTCGTACCATCGTTTGGAACCCAAAAAAGACAGTGACCACTCACAGCCACAGCCAACTCCAATTACTCAACCTCCCCCTGACTCAGAAACGGCTTCCAATATGGCAATACCTCATCTATTCAGGCCTGTGTAGTTTTTCCAAACACTCAATTTCCCAGATCAAAATCAAGGCCCAACTTAGGTTTGAGATCTTAGTTGTGCTTTGTTTGACACAGGTTCTAGAAAAGTAAGGGCCCTTGGCACTCCAAAACGTAGCTACTCAATTAAAACACTCCAGAAGAGTACCTTCTTCTCCCTTCAACCAACTTTTTCTAACAACTTTAAACAATTTTAAAGTTGACATATCAGAGGAAGCCTTTATTTAAAGAAAGAAAGGAAGAAAAAATGTAAGTCAACTGTTCCCAGTGTTCTCTAAGAATGTAGGCTCTTTGAGAACATGTTCTGTCCACAGAAGGATAAACGCAGTTTTATTAAAGAAAACACAACAGGCTTACACACACTCTTCAAATATAGTACACGGTACACACAAAGAAGCAAACACAAATTCAAAGCCAATGGGGCAACAAGGGCACCGGTGGGGACGGCTATGGCTTTGCCCAAAAGCAGAACCAGAAGGTGGGCCCCGGGCTAGAAATGGCGTCCTTGCTCTGTCCCGTCCGGGGTCAGCTCTCCCGCCAACCCACAAGCGCAGCTCAGGGAGATGGCTGTGGAGTCAGGCAGTGCAACCACGGTGATGGGTTTCCAAATAATTTTTATTGAAGAAACAATCACCTGAACTACTTACAACCTCCAAAACCAAGTCCCTTGGCACCAAATGTGTTAAAGGCCTCCAATACTACTGGCATTTCAATTAATTCCAAATATAGACCTAAAGTCCTAGGCTAAGAAGCAAAAGCAGCAGTGTTTTAAGTGGTTGGCCAACTCCATCCAAACATCCCACCCTTCTTGCCTCGGAGTGAAGGGAAATAATGAGAGTCAAGAAATACAATTTCTAGAAATTCATCCATCGCAGGAACAAAAGTTTTTAAAACCAGAGTGACTTTCAAGAGTGCTAGCAGAAACTAAAATATACTCAGAACTTTCTGTTGCAGTCCAATAAATGTCAGTTTTTGTTTAATAATTTAAAACCAAGAGTGCCTGGGTGGCTCAGTCACTTAAGTGTCCGACTTTGGCTTACGTCATGATCTCATAGTTCGTGGGTTCAAGCCCTGTATCAGGCTCTGTGCTGACAGCTCAGAGCCTGGAGCTTGCTTCAAATTCTGAGTTAAGTGTCCAACTTTGGGTTATGTCATGATCTCACAGTTCATGGGTTCAAACCCCATGTCAGGTTCTGTGCTAACAGCTCAGGGCCTGGAGCCTGCTTTGCATTCTGTATCTCCCTCTCTCTGTCCCTCCCCCAACTTGCTCTTGCTTGTGCGCACTCTCTCTCAAAAATAGATTAAAACATTGAAATATATGTATGTATGTATGTGTATGTATATATATATATATATATATATATACATACACATACACACAGTGTTCTGTTTATAGTTTGGTTTCCCCCACTACTTATGCATCTTTCAAGCACCTGGATGTTAATGACGTAAAAGTGAATGAAGATTCTATTCCCTTCCTGTCCATGAGGAGGTCACAAGTTGGGGGCCTGTACCTAAAATGAAAGGGTCTCATAAATGGGTGATACTGTTTTCTCTAAAGGATTTTCAGAAACAGAAAAAAGATCCAAAGGTCTTTGCAGTAATATTTTTCTAGTTTGAAAAAAATTGTAAACATAAATCACCACCTACAGGGAAGATGCTGCTACACTCGAAGGGGTAGAACCTTATTCACCAAAAGGATGGCCTGCTCGGTGACTGGGCTGCCCCAGACACCGGTGGTCACCAAGTCCCCTCTCCCCAGAACAAAGTCATACCACCTTGTCAGCTTTCGCAGATGAAAACACTCCCAGGCCTGTCCCCCATTCAGGGCTAGATAACAAATGCTCCCCCAGAAGACCACACGCTCACTTTAATCCCCGTGAGTCACCTCTCAAATGATGGGCTGAACTCAAACGGGGATCCAAATCCAGACAACTCTACACAAAGCTACCCTTCAACTAAAGGTGCCAGAAGCTCTGGTAACTGGGATTTCTCCATTCCAACTCATTTAACACATTTATTGAGCACCAACTGGCAAAAATTTCTGAAACACTGAGCAATTATACCAGCCAAAAAAAAAAAAAAACCCCAGGCATGGAGCCTTCCCTTGAGGGGCTTACAATCTACGGGGTAGGTCACATAAAGAAGTGTTTATTTTTATTTTATTGAGAGAAATGAAAAGGACATGGTGATTCAGAATAAGCAGCAGCTGGGCTGAGGGGAAAGCCACCTACTGGATAGGATATTGGGTTCAGGAGAGCCTCTCCAAAGGTGAAACCCTGCAGCAGACAGACTTATAACTTTCAAAACCGCTGTTACAAAGGCTGGTGTGACTACTACTGGAGAGTGTACCGAATAACTAGTATATATAATTTAGAAAAGACAAAAAAATATAAAACAGAATGAGGCTAAACTCCTCTGTAAACTTAACAGAACCCAAATAAAAATCGTTTCTGAAAAATATTTTGAACTACACAAAGTGTTTCTAAAATTAATAGATAGGGGAGCCTGGTGGCTCAGTCAGTTAAATGTCTGACTTTGGCTCAGGTCATGATCTCATGGTTTGTGAGTTCAAGCCCCACGCTGTCAGCACAGAGCCTGGAGCCTGCTTCAGATTCTATCTATCTCCCTCTATGTCTCTGCCCTTCCCATGCTCATGCTGTTTCTCTCTCTCTCTCTCTCTCTCACTCACTCAAAAATAAACAAACATTTAAAAAAATAAATTAAACAGATAACCAACCTAGTGAGAAAAGACAGGTAGCAAAAAAAATCCTAAAATGGAGAGTAATGAAAAATAAGTAGCTGTATTAAATATCATAACCCGTGACAGAGCTATGGTAATTAATGCTCCAGGTACATAATCAAACATAATATGAATTCAGTGTCTGGATCCATGGAGAAATGGAGAAAAGGCTGAATGAACAGTGTTGGTACAAGTCAAGCATGAGGTACGAAAGTCTGGGTTCCTTATGTCACTCTTTGTACACCAAATAAATTCTAGACACAGTCAAGCATGTAAAGTATATAATGACCTCTTTTTTTTTTAAGTGGAAGGTTTTCTTCCAATAATTTCAAAGTAAGAAAGTCTGCATGCAAATGAAAAACCTAGAAGCCATAAAGGAAGAGCTGATAAATCTGTTTTAAACTTAAATTTCTGCACAGAAAAGTTACAGGACAAGGAAACCCAAAAGACCAATGACGGCCCTAGAAAGTGTGCTGCAATCACCCCCTCACACAGCCTCCTGGTGTGCCTGGGAGGTTAAGAGGTGTTAGCTGTGCTTCTCAAATGCTGCTGTGCTGACCAGTCACCTGGAATCTTACTGAAGTGAAGATTCTAATTCAGTAGGTCTGGGGGTAGGGGAGGAAGGATGGCTCAGATTTTGCTAGTCTAACAAGCTCCCTGGAGATATCAAGTAGCTAAATTTTATGGAACTTTCCTAGTTAAAGAGACCTGGGGCCAAAATCAAGAGGCACTCGGATACCTTAACGAGAATCGCTTGGGAAGGATTCAGACCCCAGGCCACCTAAGCATCACCAATGGCAAGTCTGACGTTGAAGATCCAGGGTGAACAGCAGCAATCAGGATTCAAAACAAAGAGAGACTCCTTGTATGACGAAGACACAGCCTGGTTTGCAATCCAGTGGACAGACCACCTGAGCCCATTCCAGCTCTTTCTGTGCTCGAACACTGCAGAGAGACCTGTCTGAGCTGACAGTTTAAGATTATTCCTTTCCATGTTAAATATGGAGAACAAACAGAGGGTTACTGGAGGGGGTGTGGAAGGGGGGTGCTAAATGGGTAAGAGGCATTAAGGAATCTACTCTCCAAATCACTGCTGCACTATATGCTAACTAACTTGGATGTAAATAAAAAATTAATAATGACTAAATGAATGACTGAAAGAATGAAAGGTTATTCCTTTCCAGGGCACCTGGGTGGCTCAGTCAGTTAAGCCTCCAACTCTTGACCTCGGCTCAGGTCATGATCTTACAGTGTGGTGCCCGCCTAGCCTGCCCCTCCGTTGCTCATGCTTGCTCACACACTCTCTCTCTCAGAATAAATTAACTTCAAAAAAATTTTTTTAAAAGATTATTCCTTTCCTGTCCCCAGGCCCCACCTGCCTGCCCTCCCGGACCCCCATGTCACCCATCTGTAGCCTTGTCCCAACACAGTCTATTCCTGTGGCAGGATGGAGAGGGCATAGCAAGGGAGGCCTCCAGCAAGATCCCACGGCATCCCGGGCACGTCAGCCTACTGGCTGACTGTGTGATCTGGGCAAGCCTCCTAGTCCCCAAGACCCCATCTGCTCATTTACAAAAGCCAAGTTGTTACCGAGGGCTGAGTGAGTTAACCTACTGAAAGAACCGTGCAAACTGTAAAGCATCAGATGAACATTATTTTTCATTAAACCCAGGACTTCAGCAAACGCATTTCCATAAATCCTCCCTCCTCATATCCACATCCCGATAACGTTCTACGATTCCTCTTCCTGCTGCCTCTCAAGTTACAGGAGAAAAAAAACTCTCCAGGTGTCTACTTTCTAAGTATACAGACTAAATTTCACGAACTAGATGAGTAGAACATAACATGTTATATCAAGCCTAAACTCAACACAGCTTCAACTCTGTAAAAGATGCCAACAAATACTGCATATACATCTGCTAATGTGCAGGACAAGGATTTTCCAAAACCAATTCTATCTTCTTTAACGCCTTCTACTTTGTTATTTCTAAATGTCTTCCTCCCTGCTCATTTACACTGCTCGCCCCTGCCCACCTGCCCCCCAAATCTGGAGAACAGTGGAGGAAGCAGGCATAAGGTATCCGACACCATCCCCCAAGTGCACACATCTTATTGGTCTCCTCAAGAAGGCATCTGCCATTTCATCCATTTGCTAATCCAATGAATTTGGAAGATTCGCTGAGAGGAAGTTTGAATCACGTAAACAATGTACACGTTGGATCTATCCTCAGGAAGCATTTGCTGAAGGCCACGGAGAGTATGCTCTCCATGCTGATGAGACGGGAAGGGAGGAAGTGGAGGGTGGTGCCACGCACGAAGGGAGGAAGTGGAGGGTGGTGCCACGCACTCGGGTCTAATGACACACCTGGCTTGCCTCTTTCCAGATGCTCAGCCAACCAGATCATCCCAGTGCCCTGGGGCACGACGGGGAAAATTCCTCCTCACCTGCCGCGTTTCAATGAAGCGTCGTACAACCTGAAACCACAAGGCATACCAGGCAGGAGAAAAGCCTGTCAGTCCTTGAAATGTTCCAGTCGGAGACACAAGTTACGGGGTAATTAATGTTACTACCGAGTTAGCTAAACACCCGGGGAATAAAAGAAAGTTCCCTCAACTGGAGGACAGTGTCCCAAACGTGAGCCCTCCATGACAAGCCAGGCCAAAGCCATGTGCTGCCACAGTGAGCTGCCTTTGTGAGGAAAGCTTCCCCAGAACGCCACACAGGGCCTATTTCCCAGCAAACTAGTTGGCCAGAGACCATTTGGTTTCAGTTAACAGTAACTCACTCCCACTAACCTAAGGGAGGGAACAAAAGATAGAACCTGTTTCATTATAAGGCCAACGGGTCTATCAGAAGACCCTGAATCAAGATCTGCAGCCGGACCTGAGGGGAAATGGAAACCAAGAAATGGAAAGCCATCCACAAATGAAACTTCCCAAGGTCTCCGGTCTTCCTGCCCTGCACAACTGCTTTGTTCTTTTCTCTCTGTGAAGCAGTTTTATTCCATGCTTCTCTGCACCCATGAGTCAAGCCCCCAATTAGATAGTCCCTGAACTATACCGTGAACATGAAAGGCAAACTAGGATTGCTGTCCCAATCCCAAAATATTCAGGAGACCATTTAACTCAGCGTGGGGGAGTTCATCCAAATATCTGAGAGAAGGTGGGTGAGCTGGTCTAGCTGTAAAGGGTGTCTACCTATCTGGCACAATTACAAAAATAACAATACAAACGAAAGCTTAATGAACTCTGACCTCCATTAAAGCCACAGGTTTCCCCAAGGTACCATCTTGTCTTCTTAGCCTCACTCCAAGGAAGCACAGCTGTACAGCCAGATCCTCAAATAACAGATAAATGTCTTCTTTGTAGCTTGCTTGTGGGTTGCTTGGGTCAGAGAAAAAAGGCACTGTGTTGTTATCAAATGAGAATGTATTTCTGATTCTTCCTTTTCTCTTTAGAGGAAGGTTCTCGGCAGGCATCTTGCCTAGAGACAGGCAGAACCTGGCCAATACGGGAAAATTTCCTTGGGATCATGAATGCCAAGGTGGGTGAGAGGTGGCCACCACAGAGAAACATGAGACACGCATACACAGAACTGAAGCTGTCTGAGGCAGACACACGAAATGTCATTTTCCACTGGAAGAAACTGTTCAGTGTAAAGGTTAAGCAGGGCTCACTCCTTCCTCACAAAAGTCGCTGGGTTTTTCATAAAGTAGCCCCAAAGAGTCCATCAGTCGGGGTCTATTTCACCTATGGCAACAAACACATTCCTCACAGATCACAGGCTGCTCTGTGTGGTTGCTAATAAGATAATCTGTTACAGGAGGCTTACAAATCCATTTACATTGATTTTAATTAATGAATCAATCCCTGGCCTTGAACAACTTGGTCCAGGGACGGTAAGCAATCCAGATTCAGTCTGAACTCTCAGCCTGAAATTTACATTAAAAAGAAGTTAACTCTCAGATCAATGAAGGACAAATAAAAATAATTAGCTTTGTCTCACTCCTGACATAAGGAAAAATCTCTTGCAAGTTTAGAGGGTAACTCTTAATGCCTTAATAAGAGGAATACCTTTCCAGGGATCTCCTAACAAACTCACCTAGGACTAAGGGTCTTGTTTTGTTTTCTTTTTTACAAGCCTGAAATCCAGAAACCCAGTCTGATATTATGACTCTCAGTCAAACCTCTAAAATCGAAATGAGCGTAACTTTCTCAACACCTTATCCAAACCTCTCAGTCTAGACTGAAGTTGAGCCGACAATTACCCAAACACAAAATACAAATGACAAGTAAGAACAAAGTGGCACTCACCGGCCTGGCTGTGCTCTGAATCAGCCATGCTTCATTAAAAAGGCAGGCAAGTTTTTGCATTTGCTTTTATTTTACCCTTCACAAAGGCTGAAATAGAATTTGACCTTTCTGAGTCACTGCCAGCCATGAATTGGAAACAAGCTCAATCTGAAAGACAGCATCAGTATATGATGGCTCATCACTCCACTTTCCCTTTTTCCTTGTCTCCTGCAGTTTGCCTTCCCCCTCTATTTTTAGACTTCTATCAGAACTTCCAATGACTCCACATACACCCAGTGGGAAAAAAGTCCAAGTTCAGTCCCATTTTCTCACAGTCAGCCAATACCAATTAGCGTAGGAAAAGAACAGAGGAGTTGGTAAATGAAAATGCATCACACTCGATTTTACTTTTTTTCAAAATCGAAAACATCCATACGTTCACAAGCAAAGCATTAAATTGGCAGACACACCACCCTACGTCTATTCTGACTTCCGAGCACAGACAAGTAGAGACTGCTCATAAAAGAGACATTCAAGTTGCAGTGGACCCATTACACTGTGAGATAAGCACCTCATATTCCCTCTTACTTTTTAAAAAATTTAATAAAATAGTTATTGAGCCTATTTTAAGTAAGATTGGCCTGAAAACATTGCAAAAGGAATAAAAAAAAAAAGGACCCCGTCTATAAGGAAGTAAATCACAAGGAAAAGCAAGAGACAAGCCAGAGCTCGGGCTGGCACACACGGGTGTGTTCTCTCTTTCTTTCTTTCTCTCTCTCCTCCCTGCCTCCACCCTCCGTCCCTCTCACTCCAGAGAACAAAAGAAGTTGATACTTCAGCGGTACATATGGACTCCAGAGCTTTCTGCCTCGTGTCCACTCCCATGCCCACAAGTTTGAGGATTCACTGGAACATTAAAGCTCCCTGAAACATTCACCCTGCGTTTGTCGGGACATTTCGGGGGACCCGGCCGGCCACCGTGCCTGGCTGAGTGTGCGCGGCTGCACAGCGGAGAGGGTAGGCCAGCGCAGCCTCACATTCAGATCAAGACCACAAATTATAAACAGTTTCAGTAAATTGACTCGAGTGCCTTTGTTCGTCAGACATACATCTTCCCACCGCTTTACAAAGGCAGGCAGCAGGACCTAACCACCAATGCGACTACAGCCAGGACTGGGAAAGGAAGTTATTGAAGCCTGGATTTCCTGCTTTTGCTTGTCGCCAAGAACTATGAGGCTTGTAGTGGTTTCAGGAACTGACTCATCTAATGATTCATGGATAAGATACTGCTTTTAATATGTTTCTGACCCCAAGATTCGGGAACTTCAAAACCAACCTGAATCTATACTACACTCTTTGCAAATGAATATGCACAGTAAAATAAACAGGAGGACGATGGTGAATGAAATAAGACATCACGCCAAGGGCAGGAAAAGTGATATGCGACATCCCATCTGAAGCCGTGATCAAGAGCCCAGTCGGGGCAGGGGCTGTGGGGCTGTGACTTGAAGTATCCAAACTTCCCAAAAGTGGGTAACAGGTGGGATAAGGTTTATTTTTAGAAGTCATTCCCCTAGATGTAAAAATAGATTTAGCACAGCAATATTTGAATGCAGGCGCATCTGGGGTTGTGACTCTAAATACCCTACATGAAGAAGCATGTAGCTCTAGATTTAACCGTTAGAGCTGCACACCAGGGAGAGTTCAGGGTCAGCTGACCAATGAGTAATGGGTAATAAAGGGATCCTCGGAGAACTCATTCTCCTAAATCACCTCTGCAGAACACTGAAATTTGGGACTTCCACTGTCCTCTCTGCCTCTGAACATGATTCTCTTTCCCTGCCACACAAACGTGCATGCACAAACAGCCGAATGGGGAAGTGTGCGCGCGCGCACACACACACACACACACACACACACACACACACACACACAGTTCTGAAGAGCAAAGCTCTCTAAAAGTACAGTGAGGAGCTGGCACCTCAGCTGTTTCCCATGACGTCCCCATGGATTCATTCGTCACCAAGCAGTCCCACTAGGGGACAAGTTTTCAATCCTCCCCTGCCCACCAATCCTCAGGTTTTCCTTTCCCCTAGAGGAGGGCATCAGACATAGGACCCGTTTCAGGGATGATTTTCAAAGTGGGTATGGGTTTCAACACGAGCCCAGCCTCGCAGAGGGAAAAGGAAAAGAAAACAACAATGTAGGCGAGGGGGGTGCGGGGTGGTGGAGGAAACAGTGAGAACAGTGGCCCAGGCAAGGCCAAAGTGCAGGGGCCGGCTGGCAGGCGCTGCTCGGTGGGGCTCCTCCGACAGATTTACTGACATGACGTCAGTGGCTCCAGTCCAGCTTTTTCTTTGGTAGCTTTTACCGCTTACCTCCTGAAGCCTCCACTTATGTCAGGGAGCCACAGGACCACAATGAAAATTCCCTTTGTGGAACAAGTTTACCTTGGGGCACAGCCGCCCGCCTGCCTGTGAAGTACAGGCTCTCTGCCCCTCTCTCTGTGCCCACAGAGAAAAGGGGAGGGAAGAGCCCCCTACAATGCTGTACTTTGCTTTAATACAGAGGAACCATTAAACGAAGCTCACCGCCTTCAGGAAAAAAAAAAAAGGTAAAGATTGGGGGGGGGGGCAGTTACTAATTACGTATCCAGAATTCTACCCAGGACACTGATTAATTTCTCAGGGATGTCATGAATGATGATAATTTTGGGACGATTCACTCACTCTGTTGTGAGGCTGTGCTGGCTGGACTGGAAAGGCACATGGCTTTGTTTCATCAACAAAACAAAAAAAGTATTACTGAAGCTGAACCTCCAGACCCAAACGGACCCTCTGAGGAGAGCATTCTAGCTTCTCTTGGAAACGAGCCTTTAATTTTCTTTTAACTTTTATTCTTTCCTCAGTGCACATTCTGTGATGAGCCTACATGGGTATCAAAACAACTTCCAAGAAACAAAGATAGGAGTTACTAAATATAAGCCTAATAGCACTCGCTTTAGGCTTAGAGGCTTACTATCGGGTTCCCACAACAGCACACTTGCTGTGTTCTAAGGACTCCACGGCATAAATCTGCCTAAAACCACAAAGCTTTAACATTTTTTTTTGGCTTATAAAAATAATGTATCAGTGATAAATTCTTTAAATGACTGAGAGATTAAATATATTCTATTTTAAACACTTCAAGAGAGGAAGGTACAAAACTTAATTCAGCAAGTATTTATTCAAACAGATGTGTGTAAATGACCCCAGCAATCTCATCAAAATAGAGCCTGCAGTCTGAATGGCTCAGAAAGGTAATAAGATAAGGAATTTCTCACCTTCTGGTCATTTACAAGGACCAGAACAAACTACAGGGTGGGCATGGCCGAAGGCAGTGACTGAAGTCTTCTGTAAAGCCAAAATTAATGTGAGCTCTGGCCTTCAGGAGGAGTGTCAAGCCATGAACTGTCCCTGGGGGATTCTCTGATTTGGCCTTTTTCTTAAGGGAGAAGAGGACAAGATGGACAAGCAAGGGCGTGGAGGTGTGACTGAGCCAGGGACCAAGGGGTTTACCACGGCTCAACATGCTGACGTAGAGGGTGGGACCAATTTCCGAACAAGGTGGGGGTGAGGGGAAGCAGAGACCCTAGCACCCACACCATAGCCTTGAAATACTGTTTTCCATTAAAAGGAACCCAACATCCAGCAGAAATGGTTCGTTCTAAGTCCAAGAAAACACAGCAAATCAATGGATAGCAGAAAGCTACCAAAAACTATCAGGGTCACATCAAAAGGACACAGGAGCCCACCAAAGAAATTCCTATTGGCCAAAGATGATACAATTTGGACATCAGTGAAAGGAGGAACTATAATGTATCCAATAATTTAAAAATCTATGATTGTGTAATGATACTCAAACAAAAAACAAAACCAGCAACCTGCCTTTCCTGTACCAACTATACACCAAATAACTGATAAGAGAAATTTCTCTAAGTAAGAGTATTCTAGCTCACAACGAACGAAAGGACTGGAGTATGAGCAGTTTACAAAGCCCACATGAAATAACCGACATAGATATAGGCAGAGATCAAAAATCAATGGCTGTTAATATCACAAAGAGAGAGACAACTGGACATTATAATTATGTACCTCTTGTGGGAATACTAGTTATGAAATATTCTTCTCAGGGCGCCTGGGTGGATTAGTCAGTTAAGCGTCCAACTTTGGCAAAGGTCATGACCTCGCAGTGTCATGGGTTTGTGCCCCGCGTCGGGCTCTGTGCTGAGCCCGACAGCTCAGAGCCTGGAGGCTGTCTCAGATTCTGTGTCTCCCTCGCTCTCTGCCCTGCCCACCTTGCACTCTGTCTTTCAAAAAAAAACAAATAAACATTTTTAAAAATTTTTAAAGAAAAAATATTCCTCTCAAAAAAAAATACACAAACCTGAACCAGATGGGGCTGATAGATCTAGATTCCCATTTATGGGAAAAAGAGAGGATAGTGGAACATGATACGCGGCACCCTGAGAATGCAAATGCAGCTGCAAAATCCAGAAGGAGGGGAACTCCTTCTGAGAGAGAGAGAGAAACCAACCAGTGAGGCTTCCTAACCAATCAATGGCAAGGGAAAAAGTAAAGGAAAGAGGTCTCTAAAGAGTTGTAAGAAACACAATAACCAAATACAAGCCATAGATCTCCTCTGGAGCCTGATTTAAACCCAACTGTGGGAAACCACTGATGAGACAATCAAGGAAATCTGAACAGTGACTTTTATAGAGAGAGATATTTTATATTAAGGAATTATTATTAAAATGTGATGCTTTTACAGTTAGTTTTTTTTTAAAGAGTGATAGTTTGTAAACACTGGAAACTTTACAGATGAAATAGTATGACATCTGGGACTGCTTCAGAATGAAAGTCCAGTGGGAGAGTAGCCAGGGATCTGGAAGAAATGAGAACAACCGTGAGCTGGGGTGCCTGAGTGGCTCAGTCAGTTGAGCATTGACCCTTGGTTTCAGCTCAGGTCATGATTCCATGGTCATGGCATCAAACCCTGCATCAGGCTCTGCACTGAGTGTGGAGCCTGCTTAAGATTCATTCTGTCTCATTTTCTCTCTCCCTCGCTCTCAAAAAAATAAAAAAGAAAGAAAAAAGAATGGCCATGAGTTGATGATTGTTGTTACATGACGACGGGACACAAGGGTCACTGCCTTCTACTGAACTGACCCATAATAAACAGTCTGACAATCTGAAATAAGATACGGTAAGATATGGGGCGCCTGGGTGGCTCAGTCAGTTGAGCGTCCAACTTTGGCTCAGGTCATGATCTCACAGTTCGTGGGTTCTAGTCCCGCGTTAGAGCCTGGAGCCTGCTGCAGATTCTATGTCTCCCTCTCTTGGTTCCTCCCCACCTCACCCTCTGTATCTCTCTCAAAAATAAATATATTTTTTAAATCTTTTAATTTAAAATACAGTAAGATACTATTCTTGTCCCGCTCCCTCAAAGAGAGAGAAAAACGCTACAAAAAAAGGTACTTACTTGGCACTCTAATTTTTGGCTGCCGGGGGATGGTAATCCCAAAGATCAGCAGCCACTAACATTTATGGGACGCTCCCTTCTCTGCCAGGCATCATCCTAAAAGAAATGTGTGTAATCCTATAAATCCATGTTGTTATGAGAGTTAGGTCTTTTCAAAACAGTAACAACTCTTGACAGTGCTGGTAACGCCTGAAGCCAAAAAACATTCAGTTAAAGACACCAGAATCGACAAATGGTGCTTTTCTGAGGGCCATTTTTGGTGAAGCTTAGGGAACTGCAGGGACAGTTTCTAAGATCTCCAAGTGACAAGAGCAGAAGGTCGCAGGTGAAAAGTAGAGGGCGCGCACATGTGTGCTGGTGCATGTCTGTGTGTGACAATGTGAAAGCAAAAGGGCAATGGTCTCAAGAGAGAAACACAACAGGAAACCCAGCAAGAGTGGAGGCTGGGAAAAAGTTTAAAACTAAACCCAATAGAGGAAGATCGCAAATAACCGCGTTCCAGTGGGACTGGTCCATTCCGGCTGGGACAGAGCCCTCAGACCCCTGGGGGGAGGGAGGGGGCAGGGATGGGGGCAGGGGACCACAGAAACTGTTGGGACAACGATGGAGAAACTCACTGTGGGCCATTCACCACATTCCATCATATGTCACTTTTATCATATTATTATTTTCAGTTTTCAGATGAGGAAACCGCGTACTTTACCTGAGATCACACGGAGGGGACCCAGTAACTAGGATCAGATGCCAAAGCCCTGCTTTGAGGCTACTTTGCTAAGCATACCAAATGCTGGAGAGAGAACTACACAAAGTTAGGGCAAAACCAAAATGGCCAGTAGCAGGAGAACCCAAATGGCACAGGGACGGGCATGAAGACTCCACAAAGGGGGAGAGCCAGTGCAGGGAAGGAGGGAAAAATGAAGGCACACGGCCCAGGAATTGGCCCGCCTTGCGCTTTTGGACCAGTGCCACCAGAACCATGTGACAGGAAATAAAGAGGACCAGCCAGCCCACTCTCACTAAAAACTAGCCAAGATGTCAAAGAAGGGTAGCAGCCCCATTAGCAGCCTCATCTTGAAGACACTAAGGTCTTTTTCAGAGACCTGATTATTAAGGGCTCTGGGCAAGCCCATGAACCCTTTCTCCCCTCAGCCCCTGCCACCTCTCACCGCATATCACGGCCTCAGGAGGGTTTTTCAGGTAGTCACCTGGGCAGGGAAAAGGGAAGGACCTGATCCCATCTCCCAGGCACCCCAACACACAAGGAGTGAAGTCGAGGTCATCCTAAATCCTCCCCCTTTCCACATCCAGGCCTTCAGGTGGGGAGGGGGCCCTGACATATTCTGACAGCCTGCCAACAGAGCACATTCCAAAGAAAAACCAGAGAAACTGGCAGGTCCAGTCCTAGGCCTCCCAACAGCCTCAGCCTCAGCCTCACTACACACAGACACACACACACACACACACGGTAATATGGGTCATCAACCCAAGCTTCCAAACCACATAAACCTCCCCTCCGCACACACAACACACACAAACTTTCATCAAGGAGTTCAGATGAACCCAGCCCCCAGGGGCCCTGCCCTCTCATTTTTCATGCCAGTGTACCCTGGGAGGTGAGAGGTACCGTGTCCCCATAGTTTCTTGAGGACTAAACCCCAAGGACAAGAGGTGACTCTTGTCCCTTCTCAAGACAAAACCAGGTGAGGCAATTCCCTGATAAAAGGCTTGACTGCGTCACACCCAACCTTTTAGGACCTTACTCAGCCACGTTTGTTTTGAAAACAGAGTAAAATCAGTCAGCAAGAACACACAAAAAAGTTACTGTGTACTTTTACCTTTTCTGTACAAAATACACCAAGTGAGGGTAAGCCTACCTCGATGTTGAAGTCAGATTCTATCTTAACTCCATTCAAATGCCGTAATAATAAAACCTGACAGGTGACTTAACATACACTCTTTTCAGCCTGGCAGCCGTGGTGTCACACATCAAGGAACGGGCTTCAAACACTGACCCTGTTACACAGTTGCCCTGGCTGTGTGACACTGGGCAGGGTACTAAACCTCTCTGAGCTTCACTTTCTTCAACTACAAATGGAGCTCTTAGGTTGAAATGAGATAATGCTAAAGAATGGTCTTAAGACAGAACCTGGCCAGTCAGCCTCTTCCTTTCTTACCCAGATTCCCCCAGAGAGGCCCGGGAATTGGTGCAACCAGGAGTTTGGGAGTGCACGCGGCAGGTCTGCTCCTGGTCCCCACACCCTGCCTGTGGGAGCGGTGTGTGGGGGTGTGGATGGAATGACTCAGATAAAGACGCAGTTCCCCAGGGCCTTTCCGCCTAAGGTTCTCCCATTTTATCTCTGTAAAGCTCAGCTCGCAAGTGGGCCAGGGCGACAGGTGGCCCAGCGGTCTTCCAGAGACTGAAACCAAGATTTCCATGTGACTTGCCAGCCCAAGGGCACAGGGGAGCTGGAGAGCAGGGGCTGTCCAACCAAGCCTTCAGATCCTGGCCCCTGGAGGACCCCCAAAAGTGCCTTTTCCCGATGAATGGCCCCAACAAGGAAAACAGTTCTCTAAGCTCAGGCCTAAAAGACACCACGGTGGGCTGAACCTGCCCAAGTTACCGCCTAAAGTGAATGACACGATAACGAAGATAACTAAGTAAACAGTGGCGTCAAAACAGCCAGCTGGAACCAAGCAGTAGCATTACAATCACTTTCGGTTTTAGGCAAAGTACTACAATTTCTTAAATTCCACCCCACTTGCCCTGCCTTATATATTTAGGTGCATCATAGGACCCGATCCCACAGTCTCCCAAGGCACAGACAAGCAAGCCTGAAACCTACGAATGTCAAGAGTACTGAGACCCCAAGTCCTAAAACATAATCTGAAATCCCCGAATTTCACACAGCACAAACCTTTCAGAATTCCACTGGGAAAAACTTCTCAATTAAACTTTGCTGGTCTAAAAGGAAATGAACCAATGCTGAATCATTCCTATGAATGGACACTTTTTTTTTAATACGTTATAAATTGATCTACAGAACAGCAGAGAGTTTGAAGCAATTTTGTCCAAAGTAGCACAGGTTATAGGAATAGCTCTTCTCTTCTAGCTCTGGTCTCAGTTAACAGCCTGGGACAGGCCTTCCAGAATAATTCTGTCGGGAACTCAAGCCCTGGGCACAAGGCCCCCTGTCCAAGACACTCTCCATTCTGCTTAATTACAGGAGGTCACCCCCTTTCCTCACCAGTTTCCTAACAGTAAAATGACCGTATGTATAGTTCATCATCCAAATCGGGGCATCTGAGAGTCAAAGAGGGGCTATTAAGCACTGCTTAAAGACAAGGAGCAGGGCTGCAGCAGGCAACAGTTCCACAGCCACAAAGAATGGAAGGCAACGCTTTACCAGTGGATAAAAACTGCCACAAACAGTTATTATGAGGAAGACAGGGAGCATCTCATGGGATAACAAAAAAAAAAACAAGACCAAGTTACAATTAAGAAAAAACTAGGAAGGGGTGCCTGGGTGGCTCCGTCGGGTAAGCCTCCGACTTCAGCCCAGGTCATGATGTCGCAGTTCACAAGTTGGAGCCCCGCGTCTGGCTCTGTGCTGACAGCTCAGAGCCTGGAACCCTGCTTCACATTCTGTCTCTCCCTCTCTCTGCCGCTCCCCGGCTTGTGCTCTGTGTCTCTCTCTTTCAAAAGTAAACAAACATTAAAAAAAAAACAAAAACGGGGCAAAACAGAACCTGAAACTTGGGTATAAATTAACCTGACTCGAGGTTCTTTTCTTCCCTATCTGAAGACAATTTACAGATCAGATTCAATACTTGACTTGTGGTCTCAAATGCCTTTCGAGTCTCTCTTCCTCATGACCTCCCAGTTTTTCCTGGTTAGTATTTATTAAGGTCGTGGATTGCTTCAGGGGTAAGCCACACAGGCAGTCAATGTGGTCAACATTTATCTTTAAGGGGCAAGTCATCCCACATTATTGAAATTACTCTTTTCTTTTTTTACTTTTTTTTAATGTTTTGTTTATTTCTGAGAGAGACAGACAGACAGACAGCATGAGCAGGGGAGGATCAGAAAGAGAGGGAGACACAGAACCCAAAGACAGGCTCCAGGCTTTGAGCTGTCAGCACAGAGTCCGACGCAGGGCTCAAACCCACAAATCTGTGAGATCATGACCTGAGCCAAAGTCGGACGCTTAACCAACTAAGCCACCCAGGCGCCCCTACTCTTTTAAGTCTATTTTATTTAAACACTTTTTAATGTTTATTTATTTTTGAGGGAGGGAAAGAGACAGAGCATGAGCGGGGAAGGGGCAGAAAGAGACGGAGACACAGAATCCGAAGCAGGCTCCAGGCACTGAGTTGTCAGCACAGAGCCTGATGCAGGGCTTGAACCCAAGAACCGTGAGATCATGACCTGAGCCGAAGCCAGACGCCCAACTGACTGAGCCACCCAGATGCCCCTATTTATTTTTGAGAGAGAGACAGTGGGAACAGCAGGGAGAGAAGGAGAGGGAGAGAGAGAAAATCCCAAGCAGACTCCCACTGTCGGAGCAGAGCACCATGCGGGGCTCGAACTCCTGAACCAACTCCTGAACTGTGAGATCATGACCTGAGGCAAAATCAAGAGTCAAATACTTAGTCAACTGAGCCACCCAGGCACCCCTGAAATTACTCTTTCTAAAGTAAAAGTATCTTCCATCTTAGATACTTCTAATGGATACCTAAAGGCCCATCACTGAAACCAGTAAACAAGCGGAAATGTAAACTCGTATTAGGACATCACTTTGAATATCAACCTTAATCATCTGACCAGCCAAACAAATGTAATTGCAGCGTGGGGCGTGGGAGGCGCTCTGGCGAGTACAGCCAAAGTTGTTCAGTATGACAACCAGATTCAGCACTGTAGTCATTCTATGAGAAAGAAGTCACATACCATAAAATCTACCCTTTAAAATTATATAACTTGGCGGCATTTAGATTTCCAGGTTGTGAATTGCCTTTAAGTGTGCCTCTCTCCTAACCTGTCAGCCTGCCTTCATCCAAAAGCCTCTATTCCCTGGCCAAGTCCACTCATCTCTCTTAAACCTTTCTCACTTTAATTTTTTAATTTAAAGACTGGGAAACCCGATTCACTCACTCAGTTCCATATGACCTGGTTAAGAGACAACAGGAGGAGATGTCAGTAAGATGCAGATGCTCCAAGCCCAGGCTCACACGAAGCAATCTTACCTGCTCAGACCAGCCCTGGGGAGTGCCCCAAGTCTAAGAGCATGGGGACACTGACAAACCCAGAAGCGTGGCTGGCTATCTGAGCACAGCAGGACCAGCTTCAGGTAGAAGAGTCTGAGACCCACCAGCTTCCAGAAAAGATCCAGCTCATCGATCCAGAAAGTGCCTGGGTACTAACCCAAAGAGACACTCATCTTGGACTAACAGACATTCTCCTTCATATGCAAAAACACTGACTGGGGAAAGGAAAGATGGGCTGCCGCTCCCGTAAGTGTGAATCATTATGTGAAGTATATCTGTTTAAGGCTGCAGAAAAGAGTCGAATAAAAGGGGCAAAGACCATCTCAGACCTTGGAGCCCTAGATGAACAGGGTGGTCTGGGCTCTAACAGGGCTCACACCTGCAACCCTGGCCTGCTGAGCTGCCTCTTACCTGAACTTGCCCACAACCCTTCCAAGTAGGCAGCGTCAGTTCCATTTTCCAGGTGTGGAAACGGAGAGCAGAGAAGTTAAGCAGCCTACTCCCAAACAGATATTTAAAAAGTGCAATGGTTGGGGGGTAGGCAGCCTGACTGGCTCTGTCAGTAGAGCAAGCACTCTTGATCTCAAGGTCGTGAGTTCAAGCTCCACGTTGAGTGTGAGGCCTACTCCAAAAAATAAAGTACAATACCAAAGCAAATTTTTTGAAAAAGTGCAACAGAGGCAGCAAAAGGAAGGGCGAGGTACCTCTCTCTGCCTCTTTCTTCACACCTCAAGCTTGATCCTTCAAACCTCCCCGGGAATTCCTCAATGGTTTCCCCAGCAGGTCCAGGGCCCCAAGTTCAGTTTCTCTATGAAAACATAAGTTCCACACACTCGTCTCAGAGAATGTTTAGAACCCGATCCCAAGTTAGGAGTGTGGCTTCCACATGAAAATCTAAGAAAGAGGGTTCCTTTCAGTGTGCAGGTGTACCCCGCTACCCCCCTTTGGAAGCACTTCCATTTAATTTCCATAGCCACCACTTGGCAAGGAATGACCTCACCTATTAGATAGGTACTGTTGGGTTTCCTCCATCACTTACTAGTAGAGGTAATATGGTTCCACGCCATTAATGGTCTCAGCCGCTCCTGGACGTGAATCCATCTGCCGGGGAGACCTGCAGTCCGGCTGTTCTAAGTAACTCTGCGTCACCCTGGGTGCTCAAGAGTCCCTGTCAGGCTGCCCTGGCAGGACAGCTGTGAAGTCCTGGCATCCAGCAGAACGTCTGAAGCGCCTATTTACTAAGCATGTATGCCTACCAGGCAGACAGGAGGCATTCTATCCAAACTCAGGGATGAGGACACCAGGCACAGAGGGTGACCTGTCCAAGGCCACTGAATCAGTAAGTGGCTGAGCCAAGGGTCCAACCGAGAAGTGTCCTACTCCAAACCTGTGGGTGGTTGGTTTTTTTTTTTTTTTTCCATTTTTTTGAGAGAGCACACATGCAAGCATGGGAAAAGAGTGCGGGCGAATCTTAAGCAGGCTCCACATTCAGCGCGAAGCCAGATCCCACGACTCTGGGATCATGAACTGAGCAGAAATCAAGAGTTGCAAGCTCAACCTACTGAGCCAACCAGGCGCCTCTCCAAATCTGTGGTTGGAAAACTACATGATTGGGGCGCCTAGATGGCTCAGTCGGTTGAGCGTCCGACTTCATGATCTCACGGTCTGTGGGTTCGAGCCCCGTGTTGGGCTCTGTGCTGACAGCTCAGAGCCTGGAGCCTGTCTTTGGATTCTGTGTCTCCCTCTCTCTCTGACCCTCCCCTGCTCATGCTGTCTCTCAAAAATAAATACATGTAAAAAATTAAAAAAAAAAACCCACATTATTTTCCTGCCTTTTTTCAGACCGGAATCTAGAAACTTCCCACTCCCCTGGTCATCCAGGTGCCTCCTCCCTGTGTCCCCTTTCACTTCTTCCAATTGCTCATAGCAACGTTTCAGATCTACAGGAGCTCGTCATTGGCAATAAACCTTTTCTCTCGGTTGAGTTCAGAACTCTGGAGAGTATTTCGAGGGGGGCGAGGGGGTTGTTTGTTTTTTAATGACTCAGCTCCACTCCACTCCCAAAATGGCATCTGGCAAAACACATACACACCAAAAGAAAAGGAAAAAAAGCCCTTTCCCTTCAGCCCCAACTCCAACATCACTTCCTCTTGTAAGGATGCAGATCTGATTCGGGTTTCCCCTCTGACCTTGAAGGCCAGCTAACACCATTAACATTTCTGAGGGCGGGCCTAAAGATGGAGGTTAAGACTAGTCACGCCCTACCTGAGGGTTCTGGGTCCACTCTGTAATTGGTTAAAGTTACTG
Source organism: Suricata suricatta (assembly GCF_006229205.1). Lineage (NCBI taxonomy): Eukaryota > Metazoa > Chordata > Mammalia > Carnivora > Herpestidae > Suricata > Suricata suricatta. Next base: position 44,626,278 of record NC_043710.1, read on the forward strand.
TCAATGATGTGATGCTATAATGATTGGACCCCTGTACCTGTGTCACAATTTCCTGTAACTCCCCCTTCCCAAACTCATAAAAGGTCCCACCCCCCCCCACCCCCCGTGTTCGGGGGCTCGCTCCATGTGGATCCAGTGTGTTGTTGAAGTCTGTGAGCCCGAGTTTAGGCTGGCCGGGCCTAAATTCGTAATAAAGCCCTTTGCTTTTGCATGGGTGCTTCGGCCTCCCTGGCGGTCTCTGGTTTTTGGGGGCGATATTAAAATCTGGGTACAACACTCTGCAAAGGGTGTTCCTCAGCCCCTACCACTGAGGGTCACGGCGGTTTGGATGTTATCAAGAGCACCTGGACAACTGAATTATTTCCCCTTTATTCTGATGATACACAAAGAAATTCATGCCCCTAAGAACTACACATGCTCAAAAAAAATGAAAACCCCTTCCCAACCCACCCCCTCAAAACAACTCCTGTCCTTAATATAAAGATTCCTCGGATCCTTTTGGGTGGAGACGTAAACCTGTTTCTTGAGCATTTCATCAACTCTAAGACACTGACGAGCAGAACACGCAGCTTGATTTTATTTCTAAGAAACATCGCTGGGAAACCAACCATGCCAGAATGCTGCCTTATCATAGAGAAATCAAATTTCATGCATATTGAAACTTTTTTTTTATCATGTCAGTCTTGCACGTAAAGAGGAGAATAATAAGCAAAGTAAATTGGGTAAAATATACCTAAAACAGCTTCTACGAGACATCAGCGCTCATGCTTTCCCACACACTATGGCCTCCGTGACAAGCGCATCGGCTACATGGAGAGCCTCCTTAGGAACGCCCCCCACCCAGCAGACGCCGGGATGGTCTTCCTCCATGCGTCCGCTGTACAGGCTTTGAGGAGTGTGTGCGACCACATCCCAGGCCAAGACTGCTGCTGGCCAGCCGTGACTGCAGGACACATCCTCACCTCAAAGCTGTTCAAATAGAGCAAGTCCATGTTGCATCTCGGAACTCACGAAATACAAACTATACAGCTCCCCCATCGGACTGTGATGATCTCTTCTCGGGCCTGTTTCCCTTGCTAAACTGCAAACTTTGCAGGGACATTTTACTGATCACCATTCTCTGACTACCATTTACCGGATCACCCCATCCCTGGCACCCAACAGCACCTGTGAATGTGTAAACATCCATGGGCAAGGAGCGGTTCTACACAAAACTGGGAGCATCTGGATTTCCAAGTGGCTGAGGTACAAGGAAGACAGGCAATAGGAATGAAAAGGCTGGGCTGCCCATAGGATTACCCTTCCCATCCCCTCGCTCTGCAAGGTCAAGGGAAAACCACCTGTGGAGCTCCAAGAACAGCCTCTCTACCCAGAAAGTAAAACCGCTTCTGTAAGCCGTCCGACAAGAATTAGCTCTGAAACCCCTTGCCAGGAAGCCTGTCACACACGTCACCTCGACAATCACATCTGGAATCAACCACTACACTCCCAAGGGGTAACACATGACTGCCAAACACGGGAAAGATGGTTTTATTCGCTTTCTTGCTTTTCCTGCGCAGGAAGGTGCAACCTTCTCTTTCTACAGCTGCATTTTTAAATTCAACCAAGTACATCGGAGTGAATTCCATAAAGATGCGGTATATGTTCACAAATACAGGGGGAGAAAATTCCCGTTCGGCGTGGAAGAGGGGTGCCTAAATTTAGTCTGACCGGATGTGAAGAGAAGCATTAATGACTAGAGGAATGGTCCCCAGTTAGAGGTAGACACCAGTAGGAACCTCTTAAATACACATAAAGTCTGTGCCGAGCCCAGCCTCCCTAAGGCTCCAGGAGAAACGTCCAGGCTCTTGAAAGACCTGTGAAGGCTGCAGAACGTGGGCCAGGTAGGAGCACTGATGTGACAGAGGCACCCTGGGACAGGAGTGGAAAGAGGCTGACCTGGAGTGGAGTCAGAATCATCCTGAATGAGCCATGCAAAAGGATCTGTGCACAGCGAGTGACAAACCCAGCAGTCATAATGTGGGGAACGATGAGGGGCCTGGAAAGGTGAGCGAGAACATCCAGGGCGGGTGCACTGGGAAAGGCACCAATAGGCTTGCCCTGCTTCCCCAGTGCCTGGGACATGTCGGGGGCACAAATATTTGCTGAATGAGATTCACAAGGCTGATAAGCACAGGCTGATGCCACCCTGAAATTGCCACACAGCCACCTACTGTGTGCAGAAATTGGAGATGGCTCCAGCAACTCTGGGCAGCAAGAATCCGTCAGGTCCCCCCTCTCCCCAAGAGTAGTTTTGCCTGAGCTCCACTAAGACACCTGACTAGAACTGTTCTAGAAGCAGTTCCCTCTTTAACAATTCCTAGTCAAAAAAGAGCTGCGTCCTGCCTCCAAATCACGGAGGACTCTTCTCCTGGTTTCCAGTTATACAGACATTAGTCATTTTTGTATTTTATGATTCAGGTAAAACTCCAAGGAGAAAGGAAATCAGGGGGAGGGTCTTTTGAACACACAACAAAACCAGAAACCTTTTATCCAAATAAGAGAGCCTGCTATCGGCCTTATCTTATCTCTCCAGGGTTTAAAACAAAAGCAGATTTTGAATTATGGGAATTTCTAAGCTCTGCCTTCGGAAAAACGGCTATTAGGTAGCTTGTTTTCTGTTTTCATCTCAATGAAAATACCTGTGGTGGTCTTCCGAAGGTTCCAGATTACAGGACAGGACAGGACAGGATGCCCGGCCCCTCAGCTGACAGGGCTCTCTCTAACTCTCACCACCACTGTCTCTCCCAAAGGCTTGGAGATGAAAAGGCAGAGCCCAGGGAGAAGGGGCTGAAAGAGATTCCACCAAAGGAAGCTTGGCTTACAATGGTTTCAATGGTTCGCAATCAGTTCGCCCCCAGGACATCCCCAGCCACAGGGCTGGGCGATCTGAAAACCTAGCATATCAAAATGCTATTGATAAGTTAAATTACCAGACAGCTTATCTGAGGCCCACATCCGCCATATGGTGCCCCAACTTCTGCCGCCTGTTGCTCCCGCAACAATAGGCGCGCCTGCCCAGAACGCAGCCTCGGACAGAAACCCGGCAGCGGCGGCATGTGGGGCGGCTCCTGTGTTTACATTTTATTTAGTGCTTTCAGCACGGTGCCTCCCCCCAACTCAGCAGGGACCAGCAACACCGCGCACATTCAATGTCAAAAGGATGCGCTGCCTTGCAGGGCCCGCGCGCGCGCACGCTAAGCGGGTAGGTAGACACCAGGTGAACGGAGCAAACCAGATGTCAACCCCAGAAATGGAGCTGCCCGGTGGGGGAGGGCGGTCAGGCAGGCTCCCGGCTAGGGCTCCGAGCAGACAATGCGCTTTTCTCAAAACACCCGGGCGGGCGGGCCTCGGGGAGTGGCTATTTAAAACACTTGGCTCCTTTTATTTCACCACCCTGGAAGTGAATTCGGCTCTTAAGTGCCAGAGCAAATGAAGTCATTTGGTTTCTGCGGGCTCCCTTTGCATTTCAGCAGAAGTCGGGCTGGACGAAAGTCCGAAAGTCGGAAGGTCCAGCTGAAGCTGTTCTTTCTTCCAATTAAAATTGATTCCACAGAGGATTTGGCGCCTGGGCTTCATTAACTTTTTTTTTTTTCTTGGAAAAGGCACTAAGCTCGTAGCAAATTTAAAGGACACAAGCAGTGGGGCAGTGGAATGAATGCTGTCAAAGATGACTCCTGTCACAGAATACCATCAAGTTGAGATGTAAAAGTCGAACAAATGAGATCACCTTCTAAAGGCTTGGCTGGCATCAAAGATTAATGGGGATTTTCCTCGAATGAATTCGTAAGATTTCCGCATTTAATATCTCTCTACTCTGTAAAGAGGTTCCTATGTTTACAGAGGTTATATCATTAATGGTAATAAAATATTCATTTATTTGGTTTACTATCTATTTGGGCAAAGACCCTGGTTTTCAAAGGGAACGCAGCAACACACAGCATCTGTTTATGCAAAAATGTAGAAGATGCAGGTCTGGAAACCGTGCAAAGCAAAAAGAAAAAAAAAAGGACAGTCAATCTAACATTCAGATCTAGTTATCTATTACGAAAAGGTGCTCATCTCATCCCCCCCCTAATTACCAACACCTTAGCAGACAACAGTCTTGGATGAACTTTTCAAATTTTCTTAAACATTCTCAGTTTTATAAAAAAAAAAAACCTCCTTTCAAGTTAAATGGAGATTGCACTTGAACTCCATCCAAGAGCGGAGCTGAACTGAATTATGATAATTAGAAAGCTGTGCCTATAAAAAAGCAGCGCAGTTCATGCATTTTTTTTAAAAGTTCATGCCAGAGAATATAAGTTCAATATGTTCTCACATAATTAACATTTCCCACCATTAGCAGCAGTGTTTCAGTTTATATATCAGTAAAAACAACAGCACTCGTCATTGCTGTATATCCCCAGTCAAGAGTGTTTCAGTCACTTTACACATAGACCTAAATCCGTCAGATGCCTAAAAGCAACCAGAATTTCCCACTGAAGACGGTGGTGGTGCTTAACTTGTTCATGAGGAAGCTGCTGGCCTCTGTTCCCCCAAAGTAAAACTGCTAATGAAATCCTAGGACAGAGCCTTAAAAACTAATACGGACAAGGGCAGAAAGCACAAGGTCAGGATAATAAATACCGATCAGGAAAGTAAATTTGTGGGGAGTTGGGGGAGGGGGGTATACCTAGGATGGAGACTCCCCTGGGCCGGTCACAAAATAGAGAAGACCAGTCTCTAAGATCCCCCTCCCCCACTTCCAATCAGAAGAGACCAGTGGTGTCAGTCAGCCAGGACTCCCAGACTATGGAAAATATTCTTTGAGAATCCTCCCAACCATGCAAAAAGCCAGTGGATAGAACTTAAGAGGTACTATAAGAAGTACCATCTTCAAAACCCACACTTCAGGGCATCCCATATGCTTTCACTAAAATAAAAACACATATTTCAAAATTCTCTTATTAGGCACCTGGAAAATTGAATGGATCTGAAGAGGTGGCTGAATTTCAGCTATGAGTTGAAATACAGAATAGGGTCACGGAAGGTTATGAAGAGAAATCATACGGGTTGGGGACTCTCAAGAGCTCACAGCTTTGAAACAAAACAAAATCAACATATTCCAGATATTTAGATCCAAACATTCTAGCATTCAACACACTATTCCAGAAGACGGAAAGCCCAAACTTCCCAGATCTCAGAAGCATGCAGTAACTATAAGGGGAACAATTAAACTGGTATTTGTCAAAAAGCCCAACCCTGAAACCTGAAGGGCTTCAGATGGATCTGAATTAACTTGATTTTATCACCCTTGTGAATAAGAAAGAATCAAATGTATCACTGATATTGTTCAAACCTGATTTGGGATCTAACTTAAACACCACCAGGCAATCCATGACTTCTACAGATAAAAGAAGAAACAGCAGCTATAAAAGAGTATTCTAGCCATCAGTCAGCCCCCAATACCAATAGTCCAGCAACAAAGCCCAAGTTTGTCAAAGGGCATTAAGCTTACAGTATATTTCACACACACACACACACACACACACACCCGCACCCCGAGTTCAGAAGTAGGACACTAGCCTCCACAGTTCCAGTCCCTGAACTGTGAAGAAGAAGCTGCACTGCATGCCTTGATTAACAGAAAGGTGGGCTCCGAGGCCCCTGATCTCCCTGCAGTTCTACAGAAAAAGCTGGACACTTGCTCTGACCAGTACTCTTCAGTCTTTGGAAAAACACAGACCTAAAAAAAAAAAAAGTTCTATCACTAAATGTATCCAAACTCTAGACACAGCTTTCACTCAGCAGTATTTTTATTCTTTCGCAATCTCTTTATGGGGAACAAGACAACGTGAGTAAAATGCAAGCTTCTAAGTGTTATCTACCTACTGGCTGCACGTGGACGCTGGCTCATACATGTAGTCATCCGCACCAACCTTCTAAGTGATAAAACACCACCATTTTCATTTGTATAATTATGCTCACAATTAACATGTAATATTACGGGAGATGAGAGAGAAAAGTAACCCCACAGATGCACAGGGTCTTGTTCGACCACCGCGTAGGAGAGATTGATCCACTTCTAAAACAAGGAACTTTAAAATATTATTAATGGCACAGCTCCTGTTTCTTCAAAGGCCTATCTAACATTTGGGATCTACGTTCTCTATTCCTGTTACATACTCTTCTACAGAAGATATAACAAATACGATCTAGAAAATGAGGCTACTCTATAAGTATATTCTTCCTCAGTTGTCCCATTAAGAAATGCCCTCCTATACTGATTCTGCAGGGGCAGAATTCAAAATTGTTTCTAAATGACTTAAGTTCAAGCAGCAAAAAACCAGACCACCTTCTTTCCTTATGGTCTGCTTGTATTTTTACTAAATAAAAGGGAATATTAATCCCCAGAGTATTCAAATACATAATTCTTGCTGTATAAAGTAACAGAGAGATAGAGGAAAAGGGAACGAGAAAAAGCTGACTTCTCCCGGTGCCCCCCCCACCCCGGCCCGCCCCGCCCCACCCCACCCCAAACCTGCCCTTAACAGATAATGAGCTTGCCGCTGGGGCCTAGGCACACACAGTACCACAATGCAAAAAGCGCCTCTCCATGAGAAATCTGTTTCAATCCGGCTCAAACTAAACTAGGTTGCCATCCCTCTTTAAATTAAATTTCATTAAGAATATATGATGGGGAGTCCTGGTTTATGTTTGGGGAAAAGGAAAAAAAAAACCCTCCATCAATCTCTCAGCACGTTCTCTAGATGCAGTTCTATTTGTTACTTTACGAAAGATCGCAGAAGAGGAGAAATCTATACAAAGATTCTTCCCTGTATTTCTTAAATTTTACTGTCAAGGCATTGTCACATTTGTTTTGTTTGAAAATTGGAAGAAAAAAAAAGGAAAGATTATTAAACTATAACCCTAAAACTGCAGATCAAATAATACTTACCATTAAAGTAAAAATAAAATGGTCTCCACATTGGCACTTTTATACCATCAGTAAGAAACAATAATGGATACAGCTTATCAGTCCATTTTTTTATACCAACGACAAATAAAAGAATTATACACTGTTTAAAACCTGAAACTGGAGAGCTCAACACTGAGTTGCACATACAAAGAAATACTAAACAAAAATATCTGTGACTGTTTATGGAAATACTGAAATTAGAAAAATAAGCCTTTCCCCCCCCAAAAAATAATCAACAATTCAAAACCTCACTATTAACAAACGTCCAACTAATCCATTTGTCTTCCCTGAATCACTTTGTAATTAGTTCTACTGTTTCCTTCTGAAGAGGAAAGATTCTTACCAAAGTTGGATCTAAGTCTGGCCCCACAGAGTTCCTGGTATTTACAAAAGGGCACAAACCCAGTAGTCACAGGATGAAGCACTGGGTACAGCCTGAGCTATGTTCCCCAACCACTGCCTCTAGAGTACCCTGGCAGAGAAACCCCAGAGCACGACAGGCAGCAAATCACTGCGGAGAAAGCAGCCCACTGCCTGCTCTGACCACATGTTCCAGAAGGGATCCGTCTATTCAGGTAACCACCTGCAAGCACCCAGCACGCCACAGATGATCAGAACGGCAAAACTTCCTTCCAGAAACAATCAAGGCGAAGGGTGGGGAAGAAACATGTGGTTGCCCCAAACTGGTCGTGTTGGGCTCCTCTGCAGTATCTGTATAGCATTTAAAATTTTTTTTTTGTTTGTTTAACCATTTTGAAATCTGGCAGGTTTTGCAGACGTTTCTGTCCCAGGACCTGGGGTCCCTCCAAGGCACTGTTTTTTAAAACAGGCCTTTTTACATGACCCTCTCCTGGAACATCATCTGTCTTTAAGTTTCCAGCGCTTACTGAAGTCAATTTTCATTTCTGCAAATCACAGGCAGCCACTTGCTTTCTGAGAAGTTAACAAGCCTCCTGAGAAATGCTGGTGGCTGCTATTTCATTGTTTCATAAATATTTTTATACAGTGACACCATTCAAGTTTAAATAAATCTTTAAAAAGAAAGACAATTAAAAAGCAAAGAAGATTATGATCTGGATTTTATTTATTTTTGTGGGAGGAAAATAAGGCAAGTGTGAGCCCTCCATTGTTTTCAACTCCTTTAAAATGTTGCTTCGGCTTTTTCTTTTTAATATACAAATGCATTTTAGAAAAAAACTCATAGAAGTTGAACTTTCTTGAAAGCGGGCCTCTGGACTTTTGAAAACAAGTGTTGCTGCTACGAACAAAGACTAGAAGTACACCCTGATTTTCTCCTCTCCTGGGGATCATTTCTCTTCCAATAAACAAACAAATCCCCCAGTATTTCCTACCGAAGGGAAGTTTTCCAGGGAGAGTCTCCTCCAGGGTTTGGTGGTAACTGCGACTCAGTCTTTTTTGGACACAATGTTTCTGCTGACTCCTGAAAATTTTCCACTTGAATGTGCAATGAAGCGGCGGCGGCGGCGGC
>NC_043710.1:44634866-44684036 GCF_006229205.1 Suricata suricatta
GCGCGGGCCTGGGCTTTGTCCCGAATAGGGCGGGGCGACGGGGAGGAGGGCGGCTCGGAGGTGCCCGCGCCCGCGCGGAGAGCTCTGGAAGCCCGGGTTACCCCCGCTCCCGACGGGCGCCGAGGCCCGGGCTGCGCGCGCGGTGCCTGCCCTGCCTCAGTTTCCCTTGTCCGGGATGCGGAAGCGCTCCCGGACTCGGCGGAAGTCTGCAAGTTCTGGGAAGAGAAGTTTCTTTTCTGGAAATTCGGGTGGTGGTTCTCCAGCTCCGTGGAAGCCTTTCCGGAACCGGATTCCCAGCCTGCCATTTCTTCCTCCTCCTTTCACTTTAGAAGTTCGGAGCGCTCATTCCCGTCGAAGTCGGCCCTTTTGTTGGGAAGGGAAACCTTTAGCACAGCCGAGAAAGCTAATTACAGAGTTCGTGATACTCCTGCCCGGCTAGCACGGTCCTCTCCGAACTCGCTCACAAAACTAAGCTCACTCATCCCTGTGGGGTGTCCTTTCCGAAAGTAATGGATCAGGTAAAAACTCGAGTTTTTAAAACGTTACATGCGGCGACTTCAGCGCACCCCTTTTGTGTGTGGGGGGGTAAACTTCACTTCCATAATAAAAATAATAATTTTAATGTCGCCTTCGGAGGCGCAAAAGTGACATAGTCGACCCAGGGGATAAATCAGAAAACAGGTATGTCAAGTCGGCCTTCTGTGGCAGAACTATCAAGTTTTCGCTAACTGTCACTGCAGTTTCCCAAAGATCAAAGCAGCGAAGCAATTCCTGCTTTGTTGACGTCTTTCCTTCTAAGCGATTTGCTCTCCTTTCCAGTTGTCCCAGGATAAACAATGGCGCCTAATTTATGTGTCCCTAATAAATATGGATAACTGAGCGCAGCACAATAGGACTTGCTATGACACATTTTCTACAAAACCTAAATTTTATGATGTTTTTTACTTGAAACTTAGATGTGATCACAAGATTCACATGTTGTAGAAAGTAATAGTACTGGGGCGCCTGCGTGGCTCAGTCGGCTTAATGTCCGACTTCGGCTCAGCTTATGATCTTACGGTTCGTGGGTTCGAGCCCCGCATCAGGTTCTGTGCTGACAGCTCAGAGCCTGGAGCCTGTTTCAGATTCTGTGTCTCCCTCTGTCTCTGCCCTTCCCCAACTCATGCTTTGTCTCTCTCTGTCTCAAAAATAAATAAACTATATTTTTTTTAAGAAATGTTTAAGTCATAGTACAAAGAAATCATTTTTTTCCCTTTTCCCAGGTCGCCCCTACCATAACATCTTTCAAAACTATACTGTATGACAATAGGGATATTGACATTGATGCAATTCACCCATCGTATTGACATTTCCCCAGTCTTCATTGTACTCATTTGGGGGCACCTGCATTTCTCTGGTTTTCTCACTTGTGTAGGTATCCACCACCACAGGCATGTACTCATGCAGTAAGAGAATGAGGGTTAAAATAGTGACCCCAGCCACCTTAACACTGGTTTTTTTTGGAAATGTGTTAGAAAAACATAATTAATTTGGCATTAAGACTGTACTTGGCATATCCCTCTCCAAATATCATCTTCTGAAAGCACCAGAGTTGGATGGATGTCAGTGCCAGCCAGACCATAGGGCTGCTAAGCACAGTTCATTGGCCCAGTGCACCTGAGCGCTCTTCAGACTCCAGCTCCCATTTCCCAGCCACCTGGCAACATAAAGTATCCCATCTCTTACTGAATTAAGAGGAAGAATACCTCAAAGCTCTTCATGACCAATATTTTCTCCAACTTCTCCCATTTACATGAATGCTTCTTGACTTATCTTAAAAACCTCTTCTAGAAAGACTGCTCAACTAGGTATTTCCTCCCTGGGACCTTCAAGGCTGCTTGCTCCAGACTCACTATTGTATTCAGTTAGTTAATGGTATATTAGGATGCCCCATATCTGAGCCCTTAGAGAGTAGACTGGGTCTCATTTCGCTAAGTGGGCTGCCCAGGACCTACACATCACTGGCAATAACTCTTGTCTCTACACACATTTTGGCTCTCAGCCTCCCACGGGTCACTGCATGGGACCTATGGATGTAGGGCCCACAGCTGTTCAACCCCAGCATCTGAGGGCAGCAACAGTAGCCGCCACCCGCTAAAATGACAGCAACTGACAAGTACAACGCCCATACTCAGCCCTTGGCATTTTGAATTTGCCATCTTAATCCTCATGGCACCTGAGGTACTGATTAGTAGCCCAGGTTATACAAGTGAGGACCTGAGGTCTAGGAAGTTTACACGACTCACCCAATGATCCACAGGAGAGAATAGAGCCAAGATCTAAATTCTTGTGCTCTAAAATCAGTGCACCCACTTCAGCCCATGTTAATAATCACTGACCCCAGTGGTCCCCAAACTAAACTGGATGGATAACAAGGCAATCAGATGCCATGCACTTTTCTAAGTACTTTCCATTCATTATCTCATTGTAATCCCCACAGTCACCCTATGAGATAGATACTCATTCTCATTTTATAGATGAGCAAACTGGGGACCAGAGAGGTGAAGTGATTTGATCGAGATCATACAGGTAGAAAGTACAGAATGAGGATTCAAATCCAGGCGGTCCAGTGCCATCTTTCAAGCTCTCAACCTTGGACTTAGTCGCCCAAGTGCAGTACAGTGCAAAGGATCAGAGGTAGATGGAAAATTATATGTATTGCCTATGAGGTATGAGAGTTCGTTACTCCTAAGTCTTAACCAACGACCCTAACTTGTAACACATAAAGGAAACAATGATCCACTGAGCCACCCAGGCGCCCCAATGGAAACATGTTATGTTGAGCTAGAACTCAGCCTGAAGCTAGAAAGGAGAGCTAACCCATTAGAACTTACCCTAAGCAAGCACCTGGCTCAGGAAAATACTGCTTTAGAGAACAAATGTGGGGGCACCTAGGTGGCTCAGTCGGTTGAGCGTCCAGCTTTAGCTCAGGGCATGATTTCACGGTTCGTGGGTTCGAGCCCCACATCGGGCTCTGTGCTGGCAGCTAGCTCAGAGCCTGGAGCCTGTTTCAGATTCTGTGTCTCCCTCTCTCTCTGACCCTCCCCTGCTCACGTTGTCTGTCTCTCAAAAATAAAAATATTAAAAAAAATTTTAATGTGTTATAATACATGAAATGATACAGTTCCTCTCATTTCTAATGAAGTTGAGCAACATATATGAATATAAGTTGGTGTAACCTCTTTGGGGAAGTTTGGTATTAACTAGTGAAGTTGAAGATATGCAGACTCTATAACCCAGAAGTTCCTCTTAGGAATACAGCCAAGAAAAACTCAGGTGTATGTGCACCAAGGCACACATTCAAGAATGTTTTGGGAGACATTTTTGTAATAACCCCAAACAGGGGTGCCTGGCTGGCTTAGTTGGTAGAGCATCTGGTTCTTGATCTTGGAGTTGTGAGTTCAAGTGCAATGTTAGGCATAGGGATTGCTTTTTTAAAAATCAAATAAATAAAAAAAAATTTTAAATAGAGAATCAGGGCACCTGGGTGGCTCAGTTGGTTAAGTGTCCTACTCTTGATTTCAGTTCAGGTCATGATCTCATGGTTCATGGAATCAAGCCCTGCATCAGGCTCCGTGCTGACCCCTCCACCCCTCTCCCCCACTCACTCTCTCTTATAATAAATAAATAAACTTAAAAAAAAATAGAGGATCACAGGGGCACCTGGGTAGCTCAGTCAGTTAAGCGTCCAACTTTAGCTCAGGTTATGATCTTGCAGTCCATGGGTTCGAGCCCTGCATCAGGCTCTGTGCTGACAGCTCAGATCCTGGAGCCTGCTTCAGATTCTGCATCTCTTCCTCTCTATGCACCTATCTCTCTCTCTCTCTCTCTCAAAAGTAAATAAACATTAAAAAAAAAAAAAAGAGGATCACAAAACTTAAAAAAAACCCACATGTCCACTAATAGCAGAAAGAATAAAGAAATTGTGATATAATTGTACAATGAAATAGTATACAGGGTTGACAATAAATGAGGTCCATTCAACCACATGAATGACACTAATAATACTGAGTGAAAGAAGCATGAAATAAAAGAATCCATATAATTGTATTTATATAAAGTTTAAAAACAAGCAAAATTTAACAGCATTGTTTGGGATGGTAAATCTGGAAAGAAAAAAAAATAGAAGAACATGAATTACCCATAAATCTGGGATTGTGCTTACCACTAGGAATAGAGCATTGGGACAAAGAAGAGAAATATGGGAGGGAGCTTCTGAAATGTGAGCAATGCGATATTTTTGTTTGGTTACGTGGATATTTACTATAATAATCCATTAAGCTGTGTACAGTGGTCCCCCCACCCCTTATCCAAGGGGAAACATTCTAAGACCCCAGTGGAGGACCGGAGCCAGAGACAATGCTGAACACTCTGTATACTATGTTTGTTCCTTTACATATGTACCTGCGATAAAGCGTGATTCATAAATTAGGCACAGTAAGAGATTCACAATAGTAATAAAAAAATCCAACAATTATAACAATACACTGTAATAATAAAAGCTATGTGAGTGTGGTCTCTCTCACTCTCTAAATATCTCCTATTGCACTCACCCTTCTTCCTGCGATGATGTAAGAAGGTAAAATGAACATGTGGCAAGGTAAAATGAGATGAATGACCCAAGCATTGGGACACAGTGCGAGGCTACTATTGCCCTTCTGAGGATGGGATCATCTGCTTCAGGACCACAGTTGAACTTGGGTTACTGAAATCTCAGACACTGAAAGTGTGCTTGGGGAGGCGGGGGAGCTTCTGTGTTTATTTTAGGCACTCTTTTCTAGGTATCTGCTATATTTCACAATTTTCTAAAATTAAAAATAGGGGCCCCTGGGTGGCTCAGTTGGTTAAGCGTCCAACTTCATTTGGTTCAGGTCATGATCTCATGGTTTATGAGTTTGAGCCCCATGTTGGGCTCCGTGCTGACAGCTCAGAGCCTGGAGCCTGCTTTGGATTCTGTGTCTCCCTCTCTCTCTGCCCCTCCCCTGCTCACACCCTGTCTCCCTCAAAAATAAACAAGCACTAAAAATTTTTTTAAATGAACGATATTTTCCTCTCCTCTTTATTTAAATTTTTTCTCCTGTTTTTCTTGATACCCCAGACTTTATCACATTGTTTTTTAAATTACATTAGTTACCTAGTTCTGGGTAACAAATATTCCCCAAAACTTAATGTCTTAACCCACTAATAATCACTTATTGTTGCTCATCATTTCTTTGGGTCAGGCATTTGGGAATGGCTTAGCTAGGTGGCTCTGGCTTGTGGTCTCTCATGAGCTTGTAGTCAGAGATCAGCTGGGAATTCAGTTACCTGAAGGTTTGATTGAGGCTGGAGTTTCCCTTTTAAGACTGCTTGTTCAGATGTCTAGCAAGTTGGTGTTGACTGTTGGTAAGAGGACTCGGGTTCTCTATACATAGGCCTCTCCGTATTTCTTGGGTTTCCTCACAACATGGTGACTTGAATTCAAAGCTAAGCATTAAGAAAGCAGGAGGTTGGTGGGAAGGAAATAGAGACAAAGAAGCTGTATCTTTTTTATGTACTAACTTCAAGAGTCAAATAACACCCTTTCTACCATATTGTTATTAGAAGTGAGTCACTGAGATTGGCCCACATTCAATGAAAGAACAATTAGACACTGCCTTTTAGCAGGAAGATGTCAAAAAGTCTGCAAACATATTTTTTAAACATTTTTAAATTTTAGTTAATATACAGGGCAATACGGGTTTCAGAAGTAGGAAGTGAGTGATTCGCCACTTACATACAACACCCAGTGCTCATTACAAGTGCCCTCCTTAGTACCCATCACCCATCTAGCCCATCTCCCACCCACCTTCCTCCATCAACCCTCACTTTGTACTCTGTCATTAAGAGTCTCTTGTGATTTGTTTCCCTCCTTTTTCCCCCTTCCCATAGGTTCATCTATTTCTTAAATTCCACATATGAATAAAATAATATATTTGTCTCACTCTGACTTATTTCATAATACATTATGAAAATATAATACATTCTTAGCCCCATCCAAATTGTTGCAAATGGCAAGATTTCATTCTTTTTGATGGCTGAGTAATATTCCAGTGTGTGTGTGTGTGTGTGTGTGTATGCCATCTTTTTATCCATTCATCAGTCGATGGATATTTCTGCTATTATTGTTGATAATATTGCTAAAAATATTGGGGTGCATTTACATCATCTTCACATCTCTATTTTTGTATCCTTTGGGTAAATACCAAATAGAGCAATTGCTGGGGCATAGGGTAGTTCTATTTTTAGTTTCTTGAGGACTTCCATACTATTCTCCAGAGTGGCTGCACCAGTCTGCATTTCCACCAATAGTGCAAGAGGACTCCCCTTTCTCCACATCCTCGCCAACACCTTTTGTTTCTTGTGTTATTAATTTAGCCATTCTGAAGGTGTGAGGTGGTATCTCATTGTGGTTTTGATTTGTATTTCCCTTATGATGAGTGATGTTGAACATCTTTTCATGTGTCTATTAGTCATCTGGATGTTTTCTTTGGAAAAGTGTCAACATATTTTAAAAATCGTATCACCTGTACTCTTCCTGCCCTTATCACACTCTGTAATTTTATAACCTAATTATATTATAAAGATGCAGTACATTCTGCAATTGTTTGATTAATGCCTATCTTCACACACTAGAACATAAGGTAATGAAATAAGCTAGTGGAACAAGAATCATACTGGCTTTGCCTACCATTGTACTCCTGGCACCTAGTACATTCGCTGGTAATCAATGTAGAATAAATATGAATGTTATTAATTATATGTAATACTGGCAATAGTCCTTCTAGATAGGTATCGGTCTCTCCATTTTATAAACGTAGCATTTAACTGGTTGGCTAACTTGTTTAAGGACCAAAGTTTGAATCCAGATCTCTTTGTTGCTAAGCCAGAACTGTTTCCAGAACTCCAGACTTCCTTCTATGACCACAGAAACCACTTTGGCCTGAGTGAAATGGTCTCCTCAGTTTCCACATTTCCTCATCAGGATGCCTTGGGATAGTTCGTCCTGCTTCCCAGGTATTGACAGGTTCAAGGACAGGCCTATCCTTAAATACCTATCCAGAATCTAGCTCTGAAAAAAAATTCTCCAAAATAAGTGATCTTCCTGAGTTTGTTTATCATGAGCAAGACGAAGGGAATGTGGAGTTTCTGAAACTACAAACCTACTCTGGGGAACGTCCACCAGAGTAGTCCCTGGGAAGAACTAGCGTTTCTCAATAGCAAAATCTCTTACCTGACCCCATGCATTTCTCCACTCCTGTCCTATCTCTTTCACTAAGAAGAAGGGGACCATTCAATAGCTGCTCTGTCCAAAGAGGTGACCGCTAGTCTGTCATTTGTGGCTTCTAAAATTAATTAAAATTAAATAAAAATTTTAAATTCAGTTCCTAATTGCACTAGCCACATTTCAAGTGCTAAAAGCCACCAGGCAGCTATTGGCTACCACAGTAAAAAGTGCAATTATAGAACATTTGTATCATTACAGAAAATTCTAGTCAACAGTGTTGCCAGAGAACCTGGGTAATCCCCAGACAATTCCAAGGCTGTGGGAGAAGACAAAACCAGGGTTGGGAGAATTTATCCACCCCAAAGAGAACCCCAGCTCACTCGTGGGAAGTGGTCCCTAATCACAGAGCTCTGGGCACAGATTTGCTTCTGCAGGTCTGTACTCTCTCACCAGGCTTTCTGCCTCTTCCCCATCCGTCCTCTGAACTACTAAAGTCACTTTACATAATCACCATGACTCTCCAAACCAGATCACTCCTCGCCTGCTTTTTCAACCCACTGAGCCTGGCCCTAGCCCAGGACCACACACCTTTTGCCTTTCTCTTTGCTCCAAACCATTCCTTCTCCATTCTTAGGCCAGTTTCTGTCCCTTCTGTCTCACAGTATGTGACTTCCCTCCTTCTCAGAGATAAGCCATCCCTTAACTTCTCCATCAACACGTGTGTTCTGGGATCTGCTCCCCTGCACCTCACTGGAGAACTCACGTCACTCACGTTGCTCTCTCCCTTCGCCATCTCCCATCTTTCCCTCCACCAGCACCGTCTCTCTAGCCTTCATGTGTGCACGGCTTCCCCAGTGTTGTCAATAATTTTAACTGACCCTTTCGAACCATCCCATCTTCCCCTTTCCTTTCCTACCAATTGGCACTAGGGAACTGTCTGCAAAAAGACTCTACATTTTCATTTCCCACCTGAGACCCAGCACTCATCCAACCCAGGTGCTTCCCATTTAATAACATGTGTTCTGGATACAACACTCAAAGCTCTCCAAAATCAGTCCTTGGCCTAACTTTTTTTTTTAGACCTCATCTTTTTTTTTTTTTTATTTTTTATTAAGTAAGCTCTACACCCCATGTGAGGCTTGAACTTATAACGCTGACATCAAAAATCACATGCTTTACCTAGGGAGGCAGGCAGACACCCTGCTGGACTAACGTCTTACCCATTTTTTCTCTCACCTCCTAGCCACACTTATCTCTTCACCATCCATCATCCATGTCTAAAACATTCCTGCCACTGTATCTTTATCATTATTATTTCTCTTGCCAGAAATACTTGCTCCACATACCTCCCTCCACCAATAGTGGCTGAGCTCAAGTCCCTCCTTTCTGGGAAGTCTTTCTGATAATAGAAGCCCCTCATGTTTCTCCGACTCTCATCACTGAGCGCAGGCTGCCTGAGGCCACTGTGTATTGTTGTACGGACATTCCTCTTCTCCCTCTAGCTGAATTTCAGAATACTTTCTGGCATTCGCATTCCCATCTTGGCACTCCTGAGGTTTTAGAAAAATGCAGAATCTTGGGCACAGTGCTATTCGAATAATGGTTGATTGACTCATTCCCAGACATACCCCATCTTCAATTCAAAAGGGGCCCATGGCAGACCATGCGGATTTTTTCAAATAACCTCTTGAAAAGATTATCCTAAAATAGGGACTGTGACAGCAATTAGCTATGTAAATGCCCTGAGGATGAGGCTGGTGCATTAAAAAGTAATACACCTCTCTGGGCGTGCGGGGAAGACAGGTGTAAATCGGAGCTGGGGATTGCAGCGCTCCACAGCTGGTAAGCATCAGAGGCTGTTATTGATACGTTTTGGTGGGCGAGAAAAAAAATCTTCGTTGGTTTTTTTTTTCCTGTCTCGGGGCAAGGAGGTGGTGGGGGGAAGTAGGGAGTGGTGACGGAAGGTCAAGAGGGAAGGGAAAAAAAAAAATACATGCTGTGGGAGCAGCAACATTTCCTGGATCTCAGCCTCATTGCTGACTTGATATACAAAAGTGGGTAAGTAGTTGGTTTTTTTTTTTAAGTTGTAGAAGAACTTAAGTTGTAGAGGTTTATGGTGAAAGTGTGGGGGCACCTGGGTGGCTCAGTAGGTTATGCAACCAACTCTGGTCTTCGGCTCAGGTCATGATCCCGCAATTCGTGGGATTGAGCCCCGTGTAGGGGTCTGAGCCTGCTTGGGAGTCTCTGTCTCTCCTTTTCTGTCGGCCCCTTCCTCTGCTCTCATTCTCTCTCAAAATAAATAAACTTTAAAAAAAAGTATATGTTAATACATCTGTATGCACAAAAAAAGACCAGAAAGCCACATTCCAAAATATTACAGATTACAGGTGATTTTCTTTTTTCCTTTGGCATTTTCTGTGCTGCTCAAATGTAAAGTAACCGTGAATTTTATAATGAAGGTCTGTTTTACAAGTTATCTGAGTTAAGGAACTGCAGTATAATCTCTGTTGTTTTTTTTAAATTGTTAAGGTATATTTATTTTTGAGAGAGAGGTGGGTGGAGGGGGAGAGAGAGAGAAAGAGGGAGACACAGAATCAAAGCAGATTCTAAGCAATGATCTGTCAGCATAGAGCCTGACACGGAGCTCAAACCCACAAACTGTGAGATCATGACCTGAGCCGAAGTCGGATGCTTAACCGACTGAGCCACCCAGGCGCCCTTAAACATTTTAAATGTTTCCCTGAACTGGAAAGAACTTGACTTCTATCTTAATAGTTAGGTGGCATGTGGGAAATAGAAGGCAAAGCTGAGGGCTAAGAAAAGCAGCAAATCAGATGTGAAATCTTACATAAAGCTGGGACCCTACTTTCACTGTAAGGTGAAGGAGAAAAGCGATGTTCCTGAGGACACAGCAGGACAAACTTGCCGGCAAGATTGTCCTCAGTGCTGGATGTCGGGGAAAAAATCATCTCAAATTTCGTAATCACAAATGGACCACCACATGGGTTCACACGGTTTTGAGGGGCCCAGGGAGTAAGCTGATGGTGTTATTTATTTAAGGTGGTGCCCTATTGTTAGGTCACTAGGTAACTGAGAGGTACAAATTGTAAATCCCCCCTGAAAAAATTCAAACTCAATCCAGGCCTCCAAAAATTCCTACAGATGAAGTTCCAACCAAAAGGAGAACTTTATTGTAAAACAAAATCACAAAACATACTAAGCCAGGCATTATCTATAAGAAACAGCAGGAAAAACAATACCAGGCCAAAGTAGAGCCTTTATGTATTCAGATACTAAACTGTAAGGCTTAGAAGTAACTAAGTTCAATACGTGTTATGGAATGAATCGTGTCTCCCTAGAGTTTTATGATAAAACCCTAATCCCCTAATATAACAGTATTTGGAGTAAGACAATCAGAAAATGAGGTCTTGAGGGTGGGGCCCTGATAGGATTAGTGTCTTTATAGGAAAAGACTTATAAAGCCAGAAACTGGCTCGCTCTCTCTTTCTCTCTCTCTGTCTCTCTCACACTCTCACACTCTCTCACTCTCTCTCACTCTACCACCTGAGCACTTGGTGAAGAGGTGCTCTCACCAGGAACCCTACCATGCTTGAATCCTGATTTTAGACTTCCATCCTTCAAGCTGTGAGAAAATCAATATCTGTTGTTAAAGCCATCCCTTCTATGGTATTTTGCTATGGCAGACTGAGCTACCTAATACAATATGTTTAGATAAATACATGATAAGCTTAAAAGGTGAGCAGGGAATAATTTAGCAGAACTGAGAAAAGTCTACACAGGAATTCTCCAAATTAAAATTTTAATAGTTGAGGGAGTGCCCTGGCTGTCTCAGTTGGTAGAGCCTCTGACTCTTGATCTCAGGGTTATGAGTTCAAGCCCCACATTGGGTGTGGAGGCTACTTCAAATTTTAATGGTTGAAAGCAAAAAACTCATTTGAAAGGCAGATTCCACCACTGAAGACAGAATTAGTGAACTGGATGATAGAGTGAATGAACTTATTTGGAATATAAAGAGATTGAAAAAATGAAAGGTTATGAGTCAGTTGGAGATAGGGAGAAGGTCTAGTGTTCATCTAGTCATCTTTCCAAAAAGGATAATGGAGATGGAAAATTGGAGCCACCGCACCCTGCTAGCGGGAATGGAAAATGGTGTGACCATTTTGGAAATCAGTCTGACAGTTGCTCAAAACATCCTAAACAGAGTTAACATAGGACCTGGAAATTCCATTACTAAGTATTTACAAGAGAGAAATAAAAACATGCAGCCACATAAAAACTTATATACAGGTGCGTATAGCAGCATATTCACAAGAGCCAAAAGTGAAAATAGCCCAAGTCATGAATGAAAAACAAAATGTGATATGTGCATACAAGACATTATTATTTGGAAGTAAAAAGGAATGAAGTACAGCTATGTACTACAACATGAATGAATCCCAAGACCTTATAGTAAATGAAATAAACCACTAACAAATTATCACATACTGTAGGATTCTATTTATATGAAATCTCCAGTATAGGCCAACCCATAAAATTTCAAAATGGCAGATCTATGGGAAAAGAAGGTAGATTAGTGATTTCCTGGAACTAAGGAGGAGGTGGGATAGAGGTGCGTAGAGACTGCTAACAAGTACAATGCTTCTTTTGGAGCTACAATGTTCTAAAATTAAATTACAGTCATGGTGTACAACTAAATATACTATAAACCATAGAACTATACGCTTTATTTATTAAGTTATAAACTTTAGTTCCAGTATTGTTAACATACACTGTTATATTAGTTTCAGGTATACAAACAGTGATTCAACACTTGCATACATTACTCAGTGCTCATCAAATCCGTGTACTCTTAATCCCCATCACCTATTTCATCCATTCCCACCCCTCCCTCTCCACTGCTAACTATCAGTTTGTTGTCCATAGTTAAGAGTCTGTTTCTTGGTTTCTCTCACTCTTTTTTCCTCCACTTTGCCTGTTTTTTTTTCTTAAATTCCACATATGAATGAAATCATATGGTATTTATCTTCCAAGACTTATTTTGTTTAGCCTTGTACTCTCCAGGTCCATCCATGTCACTGCAAATGGTGCTAAATAATATTCCATTGTATATATTACCACATCTTTATCCATTTATTTATCAATGGACACTTGGGCTGCTTCCATATCTTGGCTCTGGTAAATAATGCTGCAATATAGGGGTGCATTATCCTTTGGAATTAGCTTTTTCATATCTTGGGGGTAAGTACCCAGTAATGCAATTACTGGACCATAAGATCATTCTATTTTAAATTTTTTGTGGAACCTCCATAGTGGTTCCCATCAACAATGCAAAAGAAGGGGCACCTGGGTGGCTCAGTTGGTTAGGCGTCCGGCTTCGGCTCAGGTCATGATCTCATGGTCTGTGGGTTCAAACCCTGCATTGGGCTCTGTGCTGACAGCTAGCTCAGAGCCTGGAGCCTATTTCAGATTCTGTATCTCCCTCTTTCTCTGACCCTCCTCTGCTCACACTGTCTCTCTCTGTCTCTCAAAAACAAATAAAAAACATTAAAAAAAACAATGCAAAAGAATTTCTTTTTCTCCACATCCTTGCCAACACTGTTGTTTGTTGTGCTTTTAATTTTAGCTATTCTGACAGGTGTGAGGTGATATCTCATTGTGGTTTTGATTTGCATTTCCCTGATGAGTGATGTTGAGCATCTTTTCATGTGTTTGTTGTCCATTTGTATGTCTTCTTTGGAGAGATGTCTGTTCATGTCTTCTGCCCAATTTTAATTGGATTATTTTTGTAGGATTTTTGTTTGTTTGTTTGTTTTTTGGTGTAGAGCTGTATAAGTTCTTTATATATTTTGGATGCCAACCCTTTTTCAAATATGTCATCTGCAAATATCTTCTCCCATTCAGGAGGTTGACTTTTAATTTTCTTCATTGTTCCCTTTGCTGTGCAGAAGCTTTTTATTTTTGCTTTTATTTCCCGTGCCTAAGGAGACATATCTAGAAAATTATTGCTACCACCCCTGTTAGCAAAAATACTGCCTGTGCTCTCTTCTAGGATTTTTATAGTCTGAGGTCTCACATTTAGGTATTTAATCCATTTTGAGTTTATTTTTGTTTTTGGTGTAATGAAACTGTCCCATTTCATTCTTTTACTCGGTTTGTTGTAGAGATTATCTTTTTCCCATTGCATGTTCTTACAGCTTTTGTTTCTTGGCTTTCTATCTTGTTCCATTAATCTATGTGCTAGTACCATACTTTTTGATTATACAGCTTTGTAGTATGATTTGAAATCTGGAATTGTGATACCTCTAGCTTTGTTTTTCTTTTTCAAGACTGTTTTGGTTGTTCAGGTTATTTTGTGGTTCCATGCAAAATTTGGGATTATTCTAGTTCTATGAAAAATGCTGTTCGTATTTTAATAGAGACTACATTAAATGTGTAGTTTGTTTGGGTAGTACAGACATTTTATCAATATTTGTTCTTCCAAGAATGATACACTTGAAACAGGTGAACTTTGTGGCACATAAATTATATATTAATAAAGCTGTTTAAAAAAAACAGATAAAGAAAATAAGAAGGAGACAATATTCAAATTCATAATAACTGAGAATTTTCCACAAGTGTTGAAAACATAGGCTTAAATGCCAGAATTCCAGGGGCACCTGGGTGGCTCAATGGGTTAACTGTTTGACTTCGGCTCAGGTCATGGCCCCATAGTTTGTGAGGTCAAGCCCCATATCAGGCTGTGTTGACAGCTCAGAGCCTGGAGCTGCTTCGGATTCTGTGTCTCCCTCTCTCTCTGCCCCTCCCCCACTGTGCTCTGTCTGTCTCTCTCTCTTTCTCTCAGAAATAAATAAACACTTAAGAATTTTTTTTAAGGCAGGAATTCCGATGAATCCAAATCAGGGTGAATAAAAACAAAACCCATCTCTAGACACATCATCAGATAACTGAAGAACACCAAAGAAAAGAAATTTTTAAAACCACTTAGGGACAAAAGACACATCACCTCTAAAGGAGCAACATTGACTGTTATCTGACTTCTCAACAGCAGAGGATCTGATGGCAGCTGGAAGCATAATATCTTCATTATGCTGAGAGAAAACGAGCTACAATTCAAAACCACTTAACTATATCTATCTATCTATATATATATATGTGCATATACATATATGCACATATATATTTCAATAATGGGTTAGAAGTAAAAAAAGAACAACAAAAAAACTTCAGTCAGATACAAATATTAGAGCTTACACACCCACAGATCTTCACAAAAGGAAATTTTAAGGAATTTACCTCAGCCAAATGGAAAATGAACCCATATGGAAACGTGAAGAGTGTGAACTAATGATGAACATGTTTATAAATATGTCAGTAACTCTAACCAAACAGTGTATAAAAGTTTAAAAATAATGTCCAATGGTGGAGGAATCCTGGCTAGAATTAAACACTGGACGGCAATATCATATAAGGTAGGGCTGAGCTCATGTGCCCTGAGATCCTGGGCTCCCCCAGCTCCCCGCCTCCAATGTCCGTCCCTGTCGGAGTGTTTGTTGTCCTAGAAATCCACTGACTTGACCAGATCCATCCTAACTCTCTCCCTTTAACTCCTACATTCCAACCCCCTGTCCTCGGTGCTACTGGTGCATGTCAGTGAAGGACTCGCAGGGCCTGTTGGAGCAGTTTTTTCCTTTAAATATTAAAAAGCTTAAACAGGCCCATACAAGGATCAGGTTCTTAAAATTGCCTTCATTCCAAACTGCTTGCTTACATTTTAGAATGCTTTTTTCCTTTTGATTAAAAGCAACAACAGCACATGTTCATTGTATGAAAATCAAGAAAATTATAGAGAAGAAAATAAGTATCACCCATTGTAATATATCATAAAACTAACCACTCAGCATTAAAACAAAAACCTTTAACTGATCATAAAATACAACAAATAGCTTGCTGTATAATTGTTGTTTCTACCACTCAGAACTGAAACTTGTCATATTTACTTCTAGACAATTCCTTACATTTTCGTAGTCTAGGAGAGCTTACAAATAGAGGCTCATGTATTTTATGACTAAATATTGAAGATCTCAATCAAGTCAATAAACTTATATTTTACTCTCCTACACTGACAAACGTATTTTCACTATGAAAAATTATAAAGCTATACTTTTTTTAAGACTAAAACTTTAGTAAATAAAGATTTAATTTAAAAATTTTTTAATGTTTATTTATTTTGAGAGAAAGAGGAAATAAGCCAAGGAGGGGCAGAGAGAAAGAGAGAGAATCCCAAGCAGGCTCTATGATGTCAATGTAGAACTTACCACCTGGATCGAACTCACAAATTGTGAGATTATGACCTGAGCCAAGATCAACCAACTGAGCAACACAGGCACCCCAAAGAGATTTTTGTTTAAAAAACATTTTTGAGAGAGGGAGAGAGTGAGCATGAGTAGGGGAGGAACAGAGAGGAGGGAGACACAGAATCTAAACCAGGCTCTGGGCTCTGAGCTGTCAGTACAGAGCCCAATGCAGGGCTCAGACCCATAGACTGTGAGATCATGACCTGAGCCAAAGTTGGACATTTAACTGACTAAGCCACCCAGGTGCCCCAAAAAGAAATTGGATTTTAATTATTACTATGCATGCATGAGGATTTGCAGATGAGTTTGTAACATTTGGATAATAAACTAAAGTATGTATGTATGTATTTTATGAGTAATCATGTATTTTCCACCAAATTTATTTTTCTTGCCTTCATTTCAGCAAAATCAGGGAAAAAAACTGTGTTGTTACAGTTAAGAGTTTCACATACTTTGTCTCCAATTGATCAAAATGCCAACTAGATTTTTCTTTGGCCTTTGGGGTTCTTAGATCATTTTTTGGTTAAAATCAGTTCAGGCAACTGGAATTATCAGTAAAATTCTTAGAATTTCAGAAATTAAAAAGATCAAGACTTTTTACATAGGATCCTGTAACAAGATTGTTACCTGAAAAATAATTATCATAAAATATAAGATATTTTATTTTGTTTTTAGTTTTTTTAATGTTTTATTTATTTTTGATTCAGAGAGAGACAGAGCATGAAAGGGGGAGGGGTAGAGAGAGAAGGAGACACAGAACCGGAAGCAGGCTCCAGGTTCTGAGCTAGCTGTCAGCACAGAGCCTGACGCGGGGCTCGAGCCCACGAATGTGAGATCTGACCTGAGCCGAAGTCGGAGGCTTAACCGACTGAGCCACCCAGGCGCCCCAAATATAAGATATTTTAAAATCTTCCAGTTGTTATAATTTACATGATGATTCTCAGTCTCATAAAATATTTTCATAATAATGTAAAGACTTGATGCCATTCTTTGTGCATGTTGCATCTTATAGCGCTGAGCACAAATCCCAGTGAAAGACTTGTGTGCATGTTTTAAAAATGTATCACTATTTTTGTGTGTTTGCGATTATCTGAGAAAGTTTAAAGTGCAAGGCCAAGGAGAGACAGATGTCTCCTAGGTGATACTATTTGTTTTATCTTCTAAATGAAGGAAACAAAAGATTACTGACTGATTCCGAACTTTTTTGATTTCTTCTTCCAACTTCACTCTCCCTCAGAAGTCACCACCATCATGAACTTGGTGTGTATAATGCCAGATATTTTTCATATATATGTTCATAGATACTGTTTGTATTCTTTTCAGATTAATTAAAAAAAGTTTTTAAAAGTTTATTCTTGAGGGAGAGAGAGAAAGAGAGAGATGGAACATGAGCAGGGAAGGGGCAGAGAGAGAGAGAAAGACACAGAATCTGAAGTAGCCTCCAGGCTCTGAGCTGTCAGCACAGAGCCTGATGTGGGACTTGAACTCATGAACCATGAGATCATGACCTGAGTCGAAATCAGACGCGTAACTGACTGAGGCACCAAGGTGCCCCCAAAGTATGTTTTAAAATCCTTAAATATGCCATTAGTTATACTATGCACCATATCCTGTGACTTGCATTTTGAATTAAATTTCTGAGACCTAGCTGTCTATTTAATTTCTTTTCACTGTGGATTATATCATATTTTCATATCTTGTTTTTCCATTTTGTTTTTATCTTACAAGTATTTTATTTGAGTGAAACAATTTAATGGCCATCAACATGATCTGAAATAGAAGTGCCTAGGTGGCTCAATCTGTTCAGCATCTGACTTTGGCTCAGGTCTTGATCTCATGGTTCGTGGGTTCGAGCCCCTGCTTCAGGCTCTGTGCTGACAGCTCAGAACCTGGAGCCTGCCTCGGATTCCCTGTCCCTCTCTCTCTCTGCTCCTCCCCTACTCGTGCTGTCTGTCTGTCTCTCTCTCTCTCTCTCTCACGCTCTCTCTCTCAAAAATATTGAACATTAAAGAAATTTTTTAAAAAAGATCTGAAATACAATGGCTATTCTAAAAGGAAGTTACAGCACCATTGCATTACAGAAGAGAAGGGAGCCAAGGTGCACACTTGGAGGTGAATAGAACAGTATAAAATCAATCCACATTAAATACCAGAAGAGTAAATAATCAGAATGCAGGATTATATACATACAATTGAAAAGAAAAGGGGAACACTTACAGAGTTAAACTGTTGTATAACATGTGAATTTTGACTTGCTGTGTGTAAGTTAGCCAAAAGCCAGCAGTTGATATAAAATAACTATGTGCCCTGATGTTGCTCTAACACTAGATCAAGACACTGAAACTGAGGATTCCTTCCTCATTTTACAGCTCTATTCATGATATCCTTCTAAAACGAGGCCAAAACAGTTGTGGTGCTGACTCATACCTGTAGTAAATAAATACAAAATACCACAGTCATTACAAAAAAAACTACAAGAAATATCGTGCAATTGTTTTACCTTTCAACTGCTGATGTTCTGTATGATAGATCACAAGTAACCATAGTTGTGCATTCATGAGTTGATTGTACTAGCCTCTGCTGAAATTTAGGAATGACTGACTGCCCTCCAGGTGGCTCAGTCAGTTAGGCATCTGACTCTTGATTTTGGTTCTGGTCATGATTTCAAGCCCTGTATAGGGCTCTGTTCTGGCAGCAGGCAGAGCCTGCTTGGGATTATTTCTCTCTCTCGCTCTCTCTCTTTGCCCCTTCCCTACTCCCACTTTCTCTCTTCCTCAAAATAAATAAACTCTAAGAAAAAAATTAGGAGTACATCTGTGTATGTTGATACTTTTTAATCTTACAATGTAAAAGCAAGCGTTTTCTACTTTAAATTTTGTATTTCTGTGAACTGGAGGTCAAACAAATAAAAGATACACAAGTTCAAAGCACTGTTAGGTCATGAAACATAAAGAAACTGAGATAGACTTCAAGCAGTATAATCCACAACCGTTTTGGTGGGATATTAATTCCTGGCAATCATCATATCTCCAGTAATCAATCAATCTCTCTCCCTCTCTCTCCCTCCCCCCCTCTCTCTCTCTCTCTCTCTCTCTCTCTCTCTCTCTCTCCCCCCCCCTCCTTAAGTCACAAGTTTTAAAAAGTTAATAATCCACTCTCTGAAATCAGATGTAAAACTATGACCATGGGAAGATACACACACAACTTTTGTCATGTTAATGGAATAAAGGGTTTTAGTGAAAGCTGGGGTCCTTTCTCATGGTGGTACCCATAGCAAGGCTGTTGGTTGTAACCACAGTGTCTGTATTGGTGGGCTAAGAAGGTTCTCGTCTGTTGGGACTTGCTACCCCATGCCACTGATTGGATGGATTGTTACTTCGCCAACTCATCTCTACCCCTACCTTTACACTGTTATCTTGTAACCAATTGCTCTGTTTTGCATTGATGAACATTCTGCAACTTAGTTTTTAAAAACCATAGTTATGTGTCACACCAATGCAGAATACTCTTTACATGCTGCATATTTCATTGTATGGAGGTAGCTTATTTAGTGGCCATTTAGATTCTTTCTATCTTTAGTATTTCAAACAATACCACAAAAAAAAATGACTTGGAACATTATTTGGTATATATGTGTGGATATGTGTAAGATATATTCTTAAAAGTGGGGTTACTGGGCCAGAAGATCTGTACATTTTTAGTTTTGATATGTGTTACCAAATCACTTTTCACAGAGGGTTACAGCAATTATATGCCTATACACAGTATGAAAATTCCTGTTTCTCTTATCCTTAAAAATTAAACTTTTAATCTTAGCTACTCTAATGGGTTTAAAAGCACTATCTCCTTGAACCTTTCTTGTTATGAGTAAGTTTAAAAGCTTAAATAATATCTTCGTAGGTTTTATAGGTATTTCTTTTTTTAAACTTTATTTCTTTTTTTTAATGTTTATTTATTAATTTTGAGAGACAGAGAAGGGGGATGGGCAGAGAGAAAGAGAGGGTGAGAGAGAATCCCAGGCGGGTTCAGTGCTGTCAGCACAGAACCCGACCTGGGGCTTGATCTCACAAGCCACAAGATCATGACCCTGAGCAGAAATTTAGAGTCAGGCGCTTAACCTGACTGAGCCCCCCAGGTGCCCCTAACTTTCCTTTTATGAAGAATATTCATACCCTTTACCCATTGTTCTCTTGGGCTGTTGGATTTATACTCTAGCTCAGTTTGCAGGAGTTTATTATATATTTGGGGAATTAACCCCTTATAATAGGAGTTGCAAATACATTTTCCCCAAGTCTTTATTTGTCTTTTGACTTTGTTTATGAGGGTTTTGTGATGAACAATATTTTAATGAACCACATTTATCAATCTTTTGTGACATTTGTGTTTTATATCATATTTAAGAAAGTTTTCCCTACTGTTCAACACAAACACTTGATCTATTCAAAATTTGTTTGATGTGTAAAGCAAGCACTCAAGTTAATTTTTTCCTGGATGGCTACTTTGATGTCCCAGAAACACATGGTTAAATAGTTCTTATTTTACCTATTGATACTTAAATACTTTTTCATAGTATGAATTCCCATATTTCCCATATTCCAAGTTCTTTATCATAGGACAGTAACCCATTTGTGTATTCCTACACAAATGCTACATTATTTAAATTACTGTAGATTCATGCAGACTTATGTGTGGGGGTTTTTCCTATTGAATTGTAATTTACATACCACAAAATACACAAATCTTATTTTCATAGCTAAAATGTTTACTTCTATATAAACCTGTCTAACCACCACTTGAATCAGTTTCTTATGCTCCTTCCCTGTCAACACCCTCAATATGTACTGATGTCAATCATTATTAATTATTTTTGCATGTTCTCGAGTTTCATATATATGTATACATAGAATCATATAGGATTTCCTCTTTCGTGTTTCTGTTTGCTCGACAGTATGTCTCAAAGACTTTTCTATTTCTTTGCCCTTAGCATTTATTAATACTTTTTCATTACTATGGATAACTCTATTGTATTATCTATTCTACTGTTTTGATCTATTTATTGATCTATCCTCCTATTGATATACATTGATCTATTTTGCTGTTATTTACTGATTGATCTATTGTTGATACACATTGGCATGTATTGATCTACTAGTGATCTATTCTGTTGATACACATTAGCGTGCTTTTCAGTTTAGGGATATTGTGCATCTTGCTTTAAATATTCCTGGATGTGGTTTTGGTGGATATAAGCATTTGTTTCTGTTGGGTATACACTCAGGGATTGAATTGCTAGGTCACAGGGCATAAATGTACCCAAATTTAATGGACATTTTCAAAAAGTTTTCCATAATTGTTATACAAACTTAAACTTCCTCAGTAATGTATGAGCATTCCCGTTGCTTCACTTTAGCATCAACACTTGGTTTTCTCTTTTTGGAAGGTGGGATGATTATTGTTTTAGATTGCATTGCTCAGATTATTGATGATGTTATACAATCTGTCATTCATTTGTTAGTGATTTGGTCATCCTCTTTGGGGGTCTGCTTGTTTAATTAAAAAGAATTTAGCCCATTTTGGGGAAAGTCCTCTACCTTTTACTTAGTGATTTGCCAAAACATATTACATATTCTGTATAGGATTTCTTTGATGGATATGTACTCTGCACGCATATTTTCCATGTCAGCAGCTTGCATTTTCACTCACTTGATGTTGTGTTTTGATAGGAAAATTTTCATTTTAATGAGATTTCATTTATTGTATTTCCCTTCTGATTGATTGTAATTGATACTGTATTTTTAATTTCAGTTTCTACGTGTTTATTTCTTGGATAAATAAATGCAATAGATTTTTGTGTATTGGTCTTCTAAAAGTGGTCTTGCTGAGCTCATGTATTAGTTTAAGGAGGTTATTTTTTATTCCTTGGGATTTTCTATATAGACCATTGTGTCATCTGCAACTAAGGATGGTTTTATTTTTTTTCCTCTCCAATTTGTCTCTCTTTTATTCCTTTTATTGCTCTGTTGTGCTGGTTATGCCTTTTAGTATTATGTTGAACAAGAGTGGTAAGAGCAAGTATTCTCATCTTGTTCTTGAATTTAGCTGGAAAGTATTCAGTCTTTCACCTCTAAGTATGCTATTAGCTGTACAGATTTTTATAGATTCTTTTTATTAAGATGAGGAAGGTCCCCTTTAGTCCTACTTTGGTCAAGTGGTTTTTTTTTAATCACAAGCAGGAAGTGAGTTTTGTCAAATGTTTGTTTTTGCATCAACTGATACGATCATGTGGTTTTTCTTCTTTGGCCTGTTAATATGGTTGATTGTACTGATTGATTTTTTTGAATATTGAAGTCATCTATACATGTCTTAAAATTCTCTCAGCAATATTTTATAATTGTCAGTGTAAAGATCTTAAATATCTTTCATTAAATTTATTCTTATGTATTTGATGTCTTTGTAAATGATATGAGTTCCTTAATTTTATTTTCCAAGTGTTATTGGTATGTGCAAATAAAGTTGCTTTTTTACCTATTGACTGTATCCAGCAACTTGCTAAATTTACTTGGTAATTCCAGTAGTTTTCCTGTAGATTCTCTTATTTTCTGTGTGCTCAATCATGTTTCTGTAAATTAGGACAGTTTTAATTCTTCTTTTCTATTTTTAAAAAATTTTTAATGTTTTAAAATTTATTTTTGAGAGACAGAAGAGACAGCATGAGCAGGGGAGAGTCAGAGAGAGAGAGAGAGAGAGAAAGAGAGATACAGAATCTGAAGCAGGCTCCAGGCTCTGAGCTGTCAGCATAGAGCCTGACGTAGGGCTCAAACCCACGGACTGTGAGATCATGACCTGAGCTAAAGCCGGACACTTAACCGACTGAGCCACCCAGGCACCCCTCTTCTTTTCTATTCTTTATTTTTGCTTTTCTTGCCTTATGGCACTGGTTAGGATCTCCAGTACAAAACTGAATAAAAGTGGTGATGATGAACACCTTTGTCTGATTTTTTTAAAGCATCTTTATTCATTTTGAGAGAGAAAGCACATGGCAAGCACAGGGAAGAGGCAGAAAGAGAGGGAGAGAGAGAATACCAAGCAGGCTCCACACTGTCAGCACAGAGTGATGTGGGCCTGGATCCCAAGACCATAGATCATGTGTAAAATTCATAATGTGTAAAATTTATAATGACTTTTTAAAAATATCCTTTAGTTTGAGGTGCCTAAGTGACTCAGTTAGTTAAACAACTGTTTCTTGACTTCTGCACAGGTCATAATCTCACAGTTCATGGTTTTGGGCCCCATGTCCAGCTTGGGGCAGAGTGGAGTCTGTTTGGAATTCTCTCTTTTCTTTTCTCTCTGCTCTCTCCCACTCATGCGCACCCATGTGCATGTGCTTTCTCTCTCTCTCTCTCAAAATAAATAAACATTTTAAAATAAAATAAAATATCCTTTAGCTTTATGTAAGTTATTAAGACCTGTTACTGTAAACTATAAGGCTAGTTAAAGAAAACATAGCCAATCAAGAATAAGTAATTTACATTTGATTATGATTGAGAATGTAGCAAATGCTTAAGTGAGGTTTTTAAAGTATTTTGTTTTTTATTTTTTTTAAGTTTATTTATTTATTTTGAGAGAACAAGGGAGAGAGGGAATCCCAAGCAGGCTCCATGCTGTCCATGCTGATAGTGTTGGGGCTGAACTCACAAACCGTGAGATCATGACCTGAGCCAAACTTGGAAGCTTAACAGACTATTAAGTTGACTATTGAGTTGTCCTTAAAGTGTTTTAAATAAACATAAAATTTACAGAGAAAAATGTACAGATCTTATGTATATAATTGAATAAATTTTATGCTCATCTATCCAATACCTTAATTAAGAGTTAAGACATTTTTCTATTTCCCCCAAATTTTATTTCCCCTGCTTTCAATAATTGCACATAGCTCATAGGCAACTGCTGTTCTAATTTCTGTCATGGCTTTAGTTCTGCCTGTTCTAAAGTTTCATATACATGAAATTGAAGAGCATGTATTCTTTTATGTATGGTTTACTGGCTCAGAAAATATTTTTTGCTATACCACAAATACCGTACATTTTTATGTATTCTCCTATTTGATGAACATTAAGCTGTTTCTAGTTTGGGGTATTATAAATAAAGCTGCTATCAATATTTCCATACAAATTCTTTTATGAAATGAAGTTTTAGTATCTGTTGAGATAATACCTCAGACAGGAACTGTTGGGTTATAGAGTAAGTCTATGTTTAATTTTATAAGAAACTTCAAAACAGTTTATCATAGTGGTAGTGCTGTTTTCCATTACCACTAGCAATATATGATTTCCAAATGTTTTATATCCTCAACAACATTTGGTATCAGTCTTTTTAAATTTAGCTCTTTCTTTCTTTGTTTCTTTCCTTTTTCCTTTTTTTTTTTTGTAATAACCTCTTCATCTGATTACAGAGGTCCCCTTCTATTTCTGTGAGGTTGTATCATTTATAGGCGTTATATTTTTAAAGCCATTTTTTAAAAAATTGACTACGTTCTATTAGTTTCAGGTGTACAACATAGCGATTCAAGAAGTCAGTATATTATTCTGTGCTCCACACAAGCATAGCTACCATGTGTCACCATTCAGCACTTAAAATACTATTGACCACATTCCCTGTGCTGTTATGGGTGTTAAATTTTATCAAATACTTTTTTCTGCATTTATTGAGATGCTCCTATAATTATTCTCATTAATTTTGTCAATGTGGTCAATGATACTAACTGATGCTTTTACCAATTTATTGAAGCACAATTTACATACCTTAAATTTATTAATTTTCAAAATACAGTTTGAGTTTTAGAAAATGAAATTTGTTGTGCAACCACTATCACAAGCCATCATCCAGTTTCCTTGTTCTTCTTTCCAGTTCATTCCTATTCTTATACCAGACTCTAGGTAACCTTTGAAATACTTTCTGTCTGCATAATTTTGTTATTTCTAGAAATCGTATATAAATGGAATCATAAAATACATAGCCTTTTGTGTCTTTCTCACATGGCAAAGAACTGAGACCCCCTGCCAACAGCCATGTAAGTGATCCATCTTCAAAGCGGATTATCTGGTCTCCATCAAACCTCCAGATGACTGTGGCCTCAGCTGACATCTTGACTACAAACTTATGAGAGGCTCTGAGAGCCAAATCTACCCATTTGAGCAATGCTCAAACTCCCAATCCAGAGTAACTATGAGATGACAAATATTCTTTTGTTTCAACCATTAAGTATTGAGGTAATTTATGATGCAGCTATAGATAACTAATACACTTGCATTCCTGGAACAAGTTCAATATTTCTTTTACACATGTCTGTTCTCAATTTGCTATTATTTTACATAGAATCATTGTGTTTGGTTTCTTGAGAGACCGTGATCTATAATTTTCCTTTCTTGTAATGCCCTTTTCAGGTTTTGATATCAAGATTATGCAGACTCATAAAATGGGAAGTATGCTCACATTTTCATGATCTTAAAGAATATTTTATAAAACTAGTAATTTTATAAATTACCAATTAGGATTCAAGAGTGAAAAGAAACTTGGAGTTCTTTCTGGAGAAAATTTTAAAACTACAAATGGAATTTTCAGTGGATGAGTGGATAAAGAAGATGTCGTGTATATATACGATGGAGTATTACTCGTTTCAAAAAGAATGTAATCTTGCCATTTGCAACAACGTGGATGGAACTAGAGAGTATTATGCTAAGTGAAACTAGTCAGTCAGAGAAAGACAACTATCATATAACTTCATTCATATGAGGACTTTAAGATACAAAACAGATGAACATAAGGGAAGGGAAGCAGAAACAATATAAAAACAGCGAGGGGGACAAAACATAAGAGACTCTTAAATATGGATAACAAACAGAGGGTTACTGAAGAGGTTGTGGGGGGATGGGCTAACTGGGTAAGGGGCCTTAAGGAATCTACTCCTGAAATCATTGTTGCACTATACACTAACTTGGATATAAATTAAATAATTAAAAGGAAAAAAATTTTGGAAAAAAATGCTATAAATGGAATTTTAAAAAATAGATATGGAACTATCCAAAACTTATATTTCTTATTTCAATTTGTTAACTTTTGTTTGTACAACAATTTATCCATTTTATTATAATTGTCAAATTCTTTGCTGTGAAATTATTTCTGATAGCCTCTTAACTTTATATCGTAGTATCTGGAGAATTGTTGGAATTCATAATTTGTAGTACCTTGTTTCTATCAATCTTTCTAGGAATTTATTGATTTTAATAATCTTTCAATGTACTTTAGACCTTATTATGTTTCTTTAATATATGTTCACTTCCCATCTTATTGATTTCTGCCTTTATCTTTATTATTGCCTTCTTTTTACTTTATTTGGGGTTATTTCCTGTTCTTTTCCTGGCCTCAAAAGTTGGAAGCTTTCATAATTTACTTTGGCCTTTTTTTTTTTGATAACTCATACATTTAACATTAATTTTTTACTATAATTTATTGTCAAATTGGCTAACATACAGTGTGTACAGTGTGCTCTTAGTTTTGGGATACACTTAACATTTAAAATTTTTCCTCTAGGCACTGTTTTACTATTTACTAAGAGCTTCTTTCATTAGGTATTTTTTGCTATTATTCTGTTTAAAATATTTCTGAATGTTCATTGTGATTTCTGATCCATGGGCCATTAAGTGTTTAATTTTGAAATCTCTAGGAATTTCCTTTTTTTTCTATAGGAATTTTCTAATAATCTTTTATAAAATTGATTTATAGTTTAAATGACTGTGATCCGATTTTATAGCCTATACTCTCACTATTCAAAATGTGGTTCATGAGCCCAATAACATCAATATCACTTGGGAGCTTGTTGGAAATTAAAAATTTACATTTTGTCAAGATCCTAACTGATCCTAACTGATATCTATGTGATACCTAAAGGTTGAGAAACAGTATTCCATATTATTTCAATTTTTTGAAATGTGTTTGTTATGCCCAAGTTTCCAATACTGCCCCAAAGGAAACCAGAGACTACCAGGGAGACTGAGTCACGTCTGCAAAAGCAAAGGGCTTTATTATGGGCTTAAGCTCGGGCTCACAGACTCCACCAACCTACTGGCCACGTGGAGAGAGAGCCCCGAACATGGCGGAGTAGGGGCTTTTTTCGGAAGGGAGCATTACAGGAAATGAGACACAGGCACAGCGATCCATTCCCTACCCCCTATCAATACTGGCAGTAGTGGGAGCCAATCACAACATTTAGAGTATCAACCAATCACAGAGTGGGCCCAGGACCTTAACTTAGGGCATGACTAAGACCCTCACGTAGGGCGGGGCATGACTAGCTTCCATCTTTAGGCCCACCCCTAGAAAGGTCAAAGGTGTTAGCTGGCCTCTCCTGATTGGGTGCCACAAGAGTTGTCCCTCCTTCCCTGGGCAATGTGTGCCCTTCCATTGGCCAATGATACTGAGAAGCCGGCACCTTGGCCTTTAAGTGCAGGGGAAGCCTGAATCAGACCTGCGTCCTTACATGTTGACACTTGCTTTTAAGATTCACCATATAGTGTATTTTGGTGTATACTCCACCTGCATTTGAGAGTATACTGTCGTTGTTCAGGATGCTATTCTATAAATGTCTATTATTAAGTCCGTGTGGTTAAACATACGTTTCAAATCTTTTATATGCTTGTCTTATCAGTTCTTGGAAGATGCTTAAAATTTCTAGCTGTAATTGTAGATTTGTGTAGTTCTGCCTTTAGTTCTCTTAACTTTACTTCTATTAACTTTTGTTTTAGGTCTATTAACTTTTGAAGCTATGCTATTAGATATATACATGATTAGAGGTTTTAAATCTTCTGGTTTATCTTTTTATCATATAAAATTTCCTATTTATTTTTACTAATATTTTTCCTTAGAGTTTTATCATATGTATTCACAAGCTTTCTTTGGATTAGTATTTGCATCTTATGCCTCTTTTCTTCTGTTTCTCTCTATCTGTCTTAACTTTTTATTTAAAAGTAGTTAATGTAAATAGCTTATGATTGGCATTTAAAAATAGTCTTTTAGTATTTATATTTTAATTGCCATTATTTATCCATTTATATTTAATGTATATACTTAGTAATATAATTGAGTTTAAGACTATCGTCCTTCAATTTTCCATTTGTTCATTCTGCTTATTTGTTTCTTCATTACCCCTTTTTTCCCTCTTTTGAATTAACAAGATTTTTTATTTTTAGTTTTCTTCCTTTACTAACATTTGAACTATAACTCTATATTTATTTATTTAGTTGTTACCAGATCCATGACAATCTGTCTCTTGATATACTAAAGTCTACCTTAAATTAATGCTTTTACCACTTCCTGGATAATGAAGACATTTACAACAATTTAATATCATTTACCTCCTTCTTATCTTTTATGTTTTTGTTGTAACATATTTTATAGTTACATATATATGTTTGAATCCCCACATAACATGATAATTTTTATAAACAGTAAAAATTCATTCAGATGATATATATTTTATTCTTTCAAGTGTTATTTATTTCTTTTTTCAGTTGCATGCTTCAGTCTGGGGTCAGTTTTATTCAGGCTGAAAAAGTCCCTTGAGCCTTTCTTGTAGTACAAGTCTTCTGGTGACATATGGCTCATGATTGACTAGTTTAGACATCAATGTTTTATTAGATTCATAAAGCAAATTGAGTGTTTTTCCTCTTTGTCTTCTTTTTAAAAATGCTTATCTCTCTTTTTAAAGTTTTGGCAAACTTCACTCTTAACATAAGATATATTGCTTTTTGTGGGAGAGATATTTGGCTATTCAATTGCTATTGGTCTTTTTTTTTTCAGGTTGGTCTATTCAGGATTTCTATTTCTTTTGGAGTCAATCTTGGTAATATAGATTGCTAGATTATTAATTCATTTGAATTTTATTAGCATAAAACATTTTATTAGCATACACTTGTTCACCATATTCTCCTATGATTAATAACTATGTACCTACTGATACAGGCACTTTGCTGTTATTATAAATACCCAGTCAGGTTCTAGAGTTCCATGATAGTTTATTCAACAGCTCTTTCCAGTTCATATATTGCTTTAGTGAAGGAACCAACTCTTAGCTCTTCTTGATCCACCATTTTGCGTGATGTCATTCTGATCTGGGCTGGCTCCACACTTACGAAAAGTTAAAGCCAGGAAGAAGAATGTTGGGCAGTTTTCTTCTATTTTACTTTCTCATTAATACTTCCTGTAAGGCATATCTACTAGTGATGAATACTCTTTGGTTCGTCTGAGAATGTCTACCTCACCTCCATGTTTGAAAGACAATGTTTTCATTATATAGGGTTTTTCTTTAAAAAAAATTTTTTTAGGGGCTCCTGGGAGGCTCAGACAGTTCAGCATCTGACTTTGGCTCAGGTCATGATCTCACAGTTTGTGGGTTCGAGTTCTGCGTTAGATTCTGTGCTGACAGCTCAGAACCTGGAGTTAACTTCAGATTCTTTGTCTCCTTCTCTCTTTGCCCCTCCCTTGTTTGTGCTCTCTTCCTGTCTCTCAAAAATAAATAAATGTCAAAAACATTTATTTTCATTTTTTAGCACTCTGAATGGGTCATTTCATTGTCTCGTGACCTTTGTTGTTTCTGATACAAAATCAACAGTTATTCTCTATGTTGCTTAGCACAGTTGACTCTTGAGTAATGAGGGGGCTTGGGGTGCTTCCCCTCCCTCCAGTCCAAAACTGATGTATAACATTTTATTGAAGTATTATTATAATACAATGTTTTATTAGTTTCAGGTATATAACAAATTTATTCAACAATTTTATACAGTATTAATTCTCACTATGTTAAGTGTAAATCACCATATGTCACCATATAATGTTATTATAATATTTTTCACGGTAATCCCTCTACTGTACTTTTCATCTCTGTGTGTTATTTTATAACTAGGAGTTTATACCTCTAAATCTGCTTCTATTTTGCCTGTCCTCCTGCCCCACTGCCTTCCTCCTGGCAACCACCAGTTCTCTGTATTTAAGAGTATTTGAGGGGTGAGGTGCCTGAGTGGGTCAGTTGGTTGTGTCCAACTTAATTCAGGTCATGATCTCATGGTCCAGTCTGTGGGTTTGAGCCTCATATTGGGCTTTGTGCTGACAGCTCAGAGCCTGGAGTCTGGAGCCTGCTTCGGATTGTGTGTCTCCCCTTCTCTCTCTGCCTCTCCCCCACTCACACTGTCTCTGTCTCTCAAAATCAAATAAACATTAAAAAAAAAAGCTACAAATGTTTGAGGAATGGCTGGTTGGCTCAGTTGGTTAAGCTTCCAACTTCAACTCAGGTCATGATCTCACACTCTGTGGGTTCGAGCCCCACATCGGGCTCTCTGCTAACAGCTTGGAGCCTGGAGCCTGCTTTGGATTCTGTGTCTCCTTCTCTCTCTGTCGCTCCACCACTCACTCTCTCTCTCTCTCTCTCTCAAAAATAAACAAACGTAAAAATTGTTTAAAAAAGGAGTGTTTGAAAGACAAAAACTAAGTTGTGAAAATATATATAAAACTGTTTTTAAAATGGGGTACCTCGGTAGCTTAGCCAGTTAAGCATTCAACTCTTGATTTTGGCTCAGGGCATGATCTCACAGTTCATGAGTTTGAGCCCTGCATTGGGCTTCGTGCTGACAGTTATGGAGCCTGCTTGGATTCTCTCTCTTCCTTTCTCTCTGCCCCTCCTCTGCTCACTTTCTCTCAAAAATAAATAAATAAACTTTTTAAAAATGGTTTTTTAATTTAATTTTGAGAGAGAGAGAGAGAGAGAGAGAGAGAGAGAGAGAGAACAACCACCAGAGAGAGAGGGAGAGAGTCCAGACAAATAACTGGATTATTTGTTTTTGGAGTGTTTTGGATGCTAACCCTTTCTCATATATGTCATTTGCAAATAACTTCTCCCATTCTGTAGGCTGCCTTTTAGCCTTGTTGATTATTGCCTTTGCAGTACAGAAACTTTGTATCTTGATGATGTCTCAATAGTTCATTTTTGCTCTTGTTTCCCTTGCCTCTGGTGATATGCCTAGTAAGTTGCTATGGCCCAGGTCAAAGAGATTGCTGGCTGTGTTCTTCTCTAGGATTTTGGTGCTTTCCTGTCTCACATTTAGGTCATTCATCCATTTTACGTTTATTTTTGTGTATGGTCTAAAAACATGGTCCAGGTTCATTCTTCTGTATGTTCTTTGTCCAGTATTCCCTATACCACTTGATGAAAAGACTCATTTTCCCATAGGATATTCTTTCATGCTTTGTTGAAGATTAGTTGACTATTAGTTGTGGGTCCATTTGTGGGTTTTGTCTTCTGTTCCCTTGATCTATGTGTCTGTTTTTGTACCAGTACCACACTGTCTTGATGATTACAGCTTTGTAATACAGCTTGACGTCTGGAATTGTCATGCCTCCAGCTTTGCTTTACTTTTACCTTTTTTCAGGATTACTTTGACTCTTCAGGGTCTTTTGTGATTGTATACAAATATTAGGATTGTTTGTTCTGGCTCTGTGAAAAATGCTATTGGTATTTTGATAGGGATTGCATTAGTGTGTAGATTGCTTTGCGTACTATAGACATTTTAACAATGTTTGTTCTTCTAATCCATGAGCATGGTTTTTTTTCTCATATCTTTGTGTCCTCTTCAATTTCTTTCATAAGTGTTCTATAGTTTTCAGAGTGCAGATCTTTTACCTCTTTGGTTAGGTTTATTTCTAGGTACGTTATTGGTTTTGATACAATTGTAAATGGGATTGATTCCTTGAGTTCTTTTTTCTGCTGCTTCATTATTGGTGTATAGAAATGCAACAGATTTCTCTACATTGATTTTATATCCTGAGACTTTGCTGAATTCATGTAATAGTTTTAGCAATGTTTTGGTGGAGTCTTTAGGGTTTTCTACTTAGAGTATCGTGGCATCTGCAAATAATGGAAGTTTGACTTCTTCCTTGCCAATTTAGATGCCTTTGGTTTCTTTTGTTGTCTGATTGCTGAGGCTAAGACTTACAGAACTATATTAAATAGTAATGTGAAAGTGGACATCCCTGTCTTGTTCTTGATCATGGAAGAAAAGCTCTTAGTTTTTCCCCATCTAGGATATTGGCTGTGGGTCTTTGGTATATTGGTCTTTATGATGTTGAGGTATGTTCCCTCGATCTCTACTTTGTTGAGGGTTTTTAACAAGAATGAATGCTGTATTTTATCAAATGCTTTTTCTGCATCCATTGAGAGGATCATATGGTT
This sequence comes from Suricata suricatta, assembly GCF_006229205.1. Lineage (NCBI taxonomy): Eukaryota > Metazoa > Chordata > Mammalia > Carnivora > Herpestidae > Suricata > Suricata suricatta. The sequence continues at coordinate 44,666,803 of NC_043710.1, forward strand.
CTTATCATTTCTTTTATTAATGTGATGTATCATGTTGATTGATTTGCAAATATTGAACCAGCTCTGAAGCCCAGGAATAAATCCCACTTGATCATGGTGAATAATTCTTTTAATGTACTGTAGGATTCTATTTGCTAGTATCTTGTTGAGAAGTTTTGCATCCAAGTTCATTAGGGATCTTGGCCTGTAAGTCTCCTTTTTATTCGTATCTTTGGTTTTGGAATCAAGATAATGCTGGCCTCAAAAAATGAGTTTGGGGGTGCCTGTGTGGCTCAGTTGGTTGAGTGTCTGACTTCGTCTCAGGTCATGATCTCAAGGCTTGTGAGTTCAATCCCTGTGTCAGGCTGTGCTGACAGCTTAGAGCCTGAAGTCTGCTTCAGATTCTGTGTCTCCCTCTCTCTCTGTCCCCAACTTGTGCTCTGTTTCTCTCTTTGTCTTAAAAGTAAGTAAGTATTAAAAAATTTTTTTAAATGAGTTTGGAAGTTTTCCTCCCATTTCTATTTTTTGCATCAATTTGAAAAGAATATATATTAACTCTTTTTTAAATGTCTGGTGGAATTCCCCTGGGGAACCATCTGGCTCTGGACATTTCGTTTGTTGGGAGATATTTTATTACTGATTCAATTTCTTTGCTGGTTATGGGCCTGTTCAAATTTTCTATTTCTTCCTGTTTCAGTTTGGTAGTTTGTATGTTTCTAAGAATCTGTCCATTTCTTCCAGATTGCCCAGTTTATTGGCATATAATTTTTCATAATATTCTCTTACAATTGTATTTCTGTGGTATTGTGATCTCTCCTCTTTCATTCATGATTTTATTTATTTAGGTCCTTTCTCTTTTCTTTTTGATAGGTCTGGCTAGAGATTTATCAACTTTATTAATTCTTTTACTTACTGTTTATTATTTATTATTGAGAGAGAGAGACAGAGTGCTAGCTGGGGAGAAGCAGAGAAAGAGGGAGACACAGAATCCAAAGCAAGCTCCAGGCTCTGAGCTGTTAGCACAGAACCGGACACGGAGCTTGAACCCACAAACAGTAAGATCATGACCTGAGCTGAAGTCAGATGCTTAACCAACTGAGCCACCCAGTGCCCCTTTATTAATTCTTTTAATAAGGAGAACTAGCTCTGAATTTTTTGTTCTGTTCTACTGGTTTGTTGTTGTTGTTTGTTTCAATATCATTTATTTCTGATCTAATCGTTATTATTTCCCTTTTTCTACTGGCTTTAGGCTTTATTTGGGGTTCCTTGTCTAGCTCTTTTAGGTGTAAGGTTAGGTTGTGTATTTGAGAGTTTTATTGCTTCTTGAGGTAGGCCTGTATTACAGTATACTTCCCTTTTAAGACTTCCTTTGCTGCGTCCCAAAGGTTTTGGGTGGTCACATTTTCATTTTCATTTGCTTCCAGGTATTTTTTAATTTCTTCTTTAATTTCTTGATTAAGCCATGCATTTTTAAGTAGAAAGTTCTTTAGCCTCCATGTATTTGTGGTCTTTCCAAATTATTTCTTGTGGTTGACTTCAAGTTTTATAGTGATGTGGTCTGAAAATATGCATGGTATGATCTCATTTTTAAAATTTAAATTTTAATTATTATTTTTTTACTTTCTGAGGCCTAATTTATGACCCTCTATATAATATTTTCTACAGAATGTTCCATGTGCACTTGAAAAGAATATGTATTCCATTGCTTTAGGAAGAAATGATCTGAATGTATCTGTTGAATCATCTGGTCTAGTAACAGGATAACAAAGCCATTGTTATCCTTGTTGATTTTCTGCATAATCTGTCCAATCCAGGAAATGGGGTGTGAGAGTCCCCTACTATTATTGTGTCATCAATTAATTTCTTTATGTTGGTTATTAGTTGATTTGTATATTTGGTATCCAAAGTTGATGATTAGACCCCTTAATTATGACAAAATGTCCTCCTTCCTCTCTTGTCACAGTCTTAGGCTTAAAATCTAGTTTGTCTTATGTAAGTATGACTACTCCGGCTTTCTTTTGGTGTCCATTAGCATGATAGATGGTACTTCATCCCTTCATTTTCAATCTGCAGGTGTCTTTTGGTCTAAAATGAGTCTCTTACAGGCACCATATACATGAGGCCAAGACAATAGATCTTGAAAAGTTCTCATCACAAGGAAAGAAAGTGTAACTGTGTGGTAATGGATGATAATTAGACTTAGTATGGGGATCATTTCACAATATATACACTATTGCTATGTCATACCCCTGAAACTTAATGGAATGTTATGTCAATTATATCTCAATTTTTAAAAATAAACGAATAATCAGGACAAAGAGTCTTTTCTTTTGTTTTTGTTTATTTTTTAGATTCCACATATAAGTGAAATCATATGTTATTTATCTTTCTCTTTTGACATATTTCGTTTAGCATGATACCCTCTATGTCCACCCATGTTGTCAGAAATGGTAAGATTTCATCTTTTTTACTAGCACAGTAATATTCTGTTGTCTGTATGTTATATATATGTATGTATATATTACCTCTTCTTTATTCATCTGTTGGTGGACACTCAGGTTGTTTCCATATATTGGGTATTGTTTTTTTTTTTAATGTTTTTATTTATTTTTGAGAGAGAGAGAGAGACAGTGTGAGCAGAGGAGTGTCAGAGAAAGAGGGAGACACAGAATCTGAAGCAGGCTCCAGGCTCTGAGCTAGCTGTAAGCACAGAGCCTGATGCGGGGCTTGAACCCACATACCGTGAGATCATGACCTAAGCCGAAGTCGGATGTCTAACCAACTGAGCCACCCAACTGAGCCACCCAGGTGCCCCCATATATTGGGTATTGTAAATAATGCTACAATAAGTGTAGAGGCCATATATATAGGTGTTTGAATTAATGGATTTGGCCTTCTTGGTAAATACCCAGTAGTAAAATTACTGATAACATGATATTTCCCTTTTTTCAATTTTTTGAGGAATCTTCATACTGTTTTTCACAATGGTTGCACCAATTTATATTCCTACAAACAGGGCATGAGGGTTCTTTTTTCTCCACATCCTCTCCAATGATTGTTATTTCTTTTTTTTTTTAAGCTTATTTATTTATTTTGAGAGCGAGGGTGAGGGAGAGGAAGAGGTAGAGAAAGAATGAGAGAGCGGCAGAGAGAAGGGAAAAGAGAGAATTCCAAGCAGGCTCCACAATGTCAGTGCAAAGGCCGATGCCTGGCTTGAACTCATGAGCTATGAGGTCATGACCTGAGCTGAGATCAAGAGTTAGATGCTTAACTGACTGAGCCATGCAGCACCCCTTGTTATTTCTTGTTGCTTTGATAGTAGCCATTCTGACGGGCCTATGGCAGTATCTCATTGTGGTTTTGATTTGCCTTACCTTTATGATGAGTTGAGCATTTTTTCATGTCTGTTATGTCTGTTGGCCATTTTCTCTTTGGAAAAATGTCTATTTATGTCCTCTGCCCATTTTAATTGGATTATTCTTTTTTTAATGTTAAGTTTATACCTTCACCATTTATTTTGGATATTAACCTTTTTTCAGATATATCATTTTTAAATATCTTCTCCCATTCACAGTTACCTTTTTTGTTTTGTTGATGGTTTCCTTTGCTGGAGAAAAGCTTTTCGTTTGATGCAGCCTCAGTAGTTTTTGTGTTATCGGAGGAGACATATCTATAAATCTGTTGCTAAGGCCAATGTCTAAGAGATTGTTGCCTATTTTCTTTTTTTCTGTTTTATGGTTTCAGGATCATGCTTGCGTCTCTAATCCATTTTGAGTTTATTTTTGTGTATGTTTTAAGAATGTTGTCCACTTTTATTCTTTTGCAAGTAACTGTTCAGTTTTCCCAATACCATTTACTGAAGGAGCTGTCTTTTTTCCATTGTATATTCTCATCTCCTTTTTTGTAGATTAATTGACTCTACAGGGGTGTATTTATTTCTGGGTCTTCTCCCGTTGATCTTTGTGTCTGTTTTTGTGCCAATACCATACTGTTTTGATTACTATGGTTTTGTAGTATATCTTGAACTCTGAGGTTATGATACCTCCAGCTTTGTACTTCCGAAGTTTTCTTTGGCTATTTAAGGCCTTTTGTGGTTTCTTACAAATATTGGTATTTTTGTTTTAGTTGTAAGAAAAATATTGTTGGTATTTTGATAGAGGTTGCATTAAACCTGTAGATTTCTTTGGGGAGTATGTACATTTTAATAATATTAATTTTCTAATCTATGGGCATGGTATATCTTCTATTTTTTTGTGTCATCTTCAGTTTCTTTCATCAGTGTCTTACAGTTTTTAGAATGTAGGTCTTTCACCTTCTTAATTAAACTAATTCCTAGGTATTTTATTCTTTTTGGTATAATTATAAATCAGATTGTTTTTCTTAATGTCTCTTTCTGATAGTTCATTAGTAGTCTCTAGAAATGCAATTGCTTTTTGATACCAATTTTGTGTCCTACAATGTTACTGAATTCATTTATTAGTTCCAATAGTTTTTGATGGACTCTTTAGGGTTTTCTGGGTGTAGTACCGTGTCATCTCCAAATTGTGACCATTTTACTTCTTCCTTGCCAATTTGGAAGCCTTTTGTTTATTTTTCTTGCCTAATTATTGTAGCTAAGACTTCCATAACTACGTTGAATAAAAAAGATGAGAGTAGTCATCCTTGTCTTGTTCCTGATTTTAGAGGAAACACTTTTTAACTTCTCACCATTGGGTATAATTTTAGTGGTGTATTTATCATATAAGGTTTTTATTATATTGACATATGTTCCCTCTATACCCACTTTGTTGAGAGTTTTTACCATGAATAGATGTTGAATTTTGTCAGACTTTTTCTGCATCTATTAAAATGATCATATGGTTTTAATCCTTCCCCTTCTTAATGTGATATATCATGCTGATTGATTTGCAAATATTGAACCATGCTTACAAGCCTGGAATACATTCTACTTGATCCTGGTAAATGATATTTTTAATGTATAGTTGGATTCAGTTTGCTAATATTTTGTTGAGGATTTTTGCATCTATGTGTATCAGAGATATTGACCTGTAGTTTTCCTTTTTTGTAGTGTCTTTGTCTATTTTTGATATCAGGGCAATTCTGGTTTTGTAGAATTAATTTGGAAGTTTTTCTTTTTTGGAATAGTTTGGGAAGAACCGGTATTAGCTCTTCTTTAAATGTTCAATAGAATTCACCTACGAAGCCATCTGGTCCTGGACTTTTGTTTGTTGGGAGTTTTTTAAAATTACGGATTCAGTTTTGTTACGAGAAATTTGTCTGTTTAGATTTTCTATTTCTTCTTGATTCAGTTTTGGAAGACTGTATGTTTCTAGAAATTTATCCATTCCTTCTAGGTTGTCCAATATGTTTTTCATAATAGTCTCTTATGATTCTTTGTATTTCTGTGGTATCAGTTGTTACTTTTCCTCTTTCATTTATAATTTTATTTATATGGGTCCTCTCTTTCTTTTTAAGTCTAGCTAAAAGTCATTTGCTTTGTTTTACTTTTCAAAGAAACAGCTCTTGGTTTCATTGATCTTTTCTATTATTTTTAAACTTTATTTCACTTATTTCTACTCTAACCTTTATTATTTCCTTCTTTCTACTAGCTTTGGGCTTTGTTTTTCTGTGTCTAGCTTCTTCTAGGTATAAGGTTACTGATTCAGTTTTGTTACATTAGGTTGTTCATCTGAGATTTTCCTTGTTTCTTGAGATAGGCCCTTAACACCATTAACTTCCTTCTTAGAACTGCTTTTGCTCCCTCCTAAAGATTTTGAACCATTGTTTTCTCATTTTTGTTTGATTCCAGGTATTTTTTATTTCCTCTTTGGTTTCTTTATTGACTCATTTGTTGTTTAGCCCATATTACTTTTGAGTCCCACAAACCTTAACAATGAATAGCCCACTGTGGACAGGAAGTCTTACTGATAACACAGTGAATTAACACATATTTTGTGTGTTTCATGTACTATATACTGTATTCTTACAATAAACTAAACTAGAGAAAAGAAAATGTTACTAAGGAAATCATAAGGCAGAGTAAATACATCTATAGTATGGTAATGTATTTAGAAAAATTCATGATTAAGTCAGCCCATGCAGTTAAATATGAATTTTGTTCAAATCTTGAACAAACAAATGTTGTTCAAGAGTCAGCTATGTATGTTCAGTAGATTGTCTCTTTCTGCTTTTGGGATATTCTCTTTGTCTGAACCTTTTGACTAGGATGTATTTGAATAAGTATATCTTTGTATTTATTTTACTTTGAGTTTGTTGAGCTTCTTGAATGTGTAGGTTAATGTTTGTCACCAAAGTTTGGAAAACTTCTGCCATCAATTTTTTGAATATTTTTTCCATCCCTTTTTTCCCTCTCCTCTGATACTTTTATTTCATGTATGATGGTGCACTTAAGATGTCCCACTTTTCTGAGACTCTGAATTTTCTTTTTATTCTGTGTTCTTCAGATTCTATACTTCCTATTAATGTATCTGCCAATAGTAAATTTTTTCTTTCTGCCAATTCAAATCTACTGTTGGGGCACCATCCTGAATTTTTCACTTTGGTTGGTGTACTTTTCAATTTCAGAATTTCCATGATTCTTTAAAAAAAATTTTTTTTGTGGTTTTTATTTATTTTTGAGAGACAGAGACAGTGCGAGCAGGGGAGGGTCAGAGAGAGAGGGAGACATAGAACCGGAAGCAGGCTCCAGGCTCTGAGCTAGCTGTCAGCACAGAGCCTGATGCGGGGCTCGAACCCACGAACTGTGAGATCATGACCTGAGCCCAAGCCAGACGCTTAACCGACTGAGCCACCCAGGCACCCCACCATGATTCTTTTAAATAATGTCTTTACTGATACTCTCTTTGTGATGAGACACTGTCACAATACTTTCCTTTAATTCTTTAAGTGGTTTCTCTTAATTCTTGGGACATATTTGTAATAACTGCTTTGAAGTTTTGTCTGCTAATTCTATCCTCTGTCCCTCCTTGAATGACAGATTGTATTGCCTGCATTTTTTCCTATATATGCGTGAAATTTTCCTGTTTCTTTTCACGTCTTACAGTTTTTTGTTGAAAACAGAATATTTTAGAAATTATATTGTAGCAGTTTGAATACTTATTTTCCCCTTCCAGGGAATTGCTGTTTACTTTTCTTTGCTTGTTTGTTTACTGCTTTAGAGACTTGGCAGAATTAAGCCAAGTCTGTATTTCCTGTAGGGAACAACCTCTAATTTATCTATTCAGGTTCTCCCCCACCCCCAGTTTTTATCCTTCAGCCAGGATTCCTAAGGGTCACTTCTTGGCTACCACAAGTCACTTATTGGTCAAAGGTTGTGCTTTGGTTCCCCTAGCCACTTAAGTTTATTTTTCCTTTTATTGCTTGATGCATGTGGTGTGTGATCTGCTATCACAATTCAGGAAGTTTACATTTTTCTATCACATTCAACAGGGACAGGTAACTTACAAATTCCTTTTCTGATCACTTCTTTGATCACTCCTGGTATCACACATTTTTCCAGATAGCCAGGGGGAGTGTGATTTAATTTTTAAGCTCACTTCTTAGATAGGCATGGAGATTAGGCAGATTAATTTATTGTTGAGTCAGCGGTGACATGTTTTACTTAATCCCCTTGCTCCATTGAAGGTTTACCTTGTGTTGTTGGGTCTCCAGGAGGCCTGCAGCATGTTCTCAAGTCTGCCACATGTCCTCTTTTGATTAATCCTGCATGGAGGCGACTGTGCACATGCACACAGCCTTTCTAACACCAAAGTTGACTGTGATCCCAGAGGCCTCTTTGTGGCTATCTCTTTCCCTGCCACTCCTTATTAAACTTCTCTTTGCTCTACTTAGCTTGCATAATAGAGTTACCAGCTTCTTCTTCATTTCTTTCCACCTGATCTTCATGGTTTTCAACAGCCTTCTTAGGCACGCAGTTCTCTACTCTCTGTTCCAAACACTCAGTTCCCACAGGCACACCTTAGAGTTCTTCATCTAATAGCCTACCTCTCCCACCCTGGGCATAGCCCCTGTGCCACTGCACTTGAACTGGGGATAGAGACGTACTGTTATTTTGGTGACACCCCTACTCTAAAGGAGGGTACTGGGGTAGGGTGGCGGAGAGAGGCAATCTCTTGTCTTCTTAGCTTGATCCTATAGACATGGGAATTCTATTCATTGAGTACATGGATTTAGGTGAATGAGGGAGGTGAATGGAGTCTCAGTATTCTCAGGCTTTTACGTTTGGGATAGAGCTTCTTCTATCCTGTGAGTGGATGCTGGATATAAAAAGGGACTCTCATCCTCTTGGCTATGCCTGCGTGTAGAGCTTCTGCAGTACAGCCTTGGGGTTGGGGGGGTGGTGGTGGTGGTGGTGGATAAGAAACCCCGGCAGCATGCCCTTACTGTGTTGAGCCTATAATCCCAGACCGGGAGATGTAGGGAGAGGGACTCCTCACTTTATTGACTACTTCAACAGGTATTTCTTTGTGAGGTTGAAAACCTGGGTAGAGCTTATGTAACATGGTGCTGGAAGGGAGTAAAGAAATAAATCCTGGTTCACTATTTTTAATAAAAATTTAATAGATTTTCTTGATTAAATGTTTCTCCATTTGTTATATATCTTTAGGACAGTTTCCAGAGATTTTAAATTGTTGTTTTCTTAAAATACTTTTCTTCAGTTGACTTGTTGTTCTGGGGAGAGGGTGCACTGAGCTCTTCACTCTGCTATTCTGGAGTTCCTGCCCCCAAGATGATCTTTTAAAAAATGGAAACCTGAGGCACTGGGCGGCTTAGTTGGTTAAGCATCCAAATCTTGATTTTGGCTTAGGTTATGATCTCATGATTCATGAGAGCGAGGCTCGCATCAGGCTCTGAGCTGACAGTGTGGAGCCTGCTTGGGATTCTCTCTCCCTCTCTCTCTCTGCCCCTCCCCTACTTATGTACTTGCTCTTTCTCTCTGAATAAATAAATAAGCATTAAAAAAAATAAAATAGGGGTGTCTGGGTGGCTCAGTCAGTTGAGTGTCCAACTTCAGCTCAGGTCATGATCTCACAGTCTGTGAGTTCGAGACCTGCATCGAGTTTTGTGCTGACAGCTCAGAGCCTGGAGCCTGCTTCGGATTCTGTGTCTCCCTTTCTCTCTGCCCTTCCCTACTCACTCTCTGTCTCTTTATGTCTCAAAGAGAAATAAACATTAAAAAAACTTTTAAAAATGGAAATTGATCAATGATTTTTTCTGCTCTGAAACTATTCCTTGTCTCTAATATAAATCAGTTTAATGAGTTTAATGATTTCCCACTGTTTTTAGAATAGAACCTAAAACTTTTTAAAAATTTTAAATAGTTGTTTATTTATGACAGAGAGAGAGAGAGAACATGAGCAGGGTGGTGGGGGGGGGAGAGAGAGAGGTTCTGAGTGGGCTCTGTGCTAACAGCAAAGAGCCCCATGCAGGGCTTGAACTCAGGACCCATGAGACCATGACGTGAGCCAAAGTTGGATGCTCAACTGACTGCGCTATCCAGGCATTCCTAGAATATAAAACTTTTAATTTGACCAATTTATGTAATCTAGCCTATTTCCTAACCTCAGTTTGAGCCAATTTTCTTACTCTTTTTCCACTGGCCACACAAGATCTCTCTCAGTTCCTCAAACATGATACCTTTCATGTACTTAGAAAGTTGTGTCATCCTTTTCATTATTTCTTTTTACATTTTAATTCCAGCGTAGTTAACATGCAGTTTTAAAGTAGTTTCAAGGGGTGCCTGGGTGGCTCAGTCGGTTAAGTGTCCGGCTTTGGCTTGGGTCATGATCTCACGGTTCGTGGGTTCGAGCCCCATGCCAGCCTCGGTGCTGATAGCTAGCTCAGAGCCTGGCGCCTGCTTCAGATCTGTGTCTCCTTCTCTCTCTGCCTCTCCCCTGCTCGCACTGTCTCTCTCTGTCTCTCAAAAATAAATAAAATAAATTTAAAAATTAAAAAAATACAGTAGTTTCAGGTGTACAGTAGAATGATTTAACAATTCTATATATTACTCAGTACTCATTAAGATAAGTGTACCCTTAATCTTCTTCATCTTTTTCACCTGTCCCCCCTGGTAACCATTAGTTTGTTTTCTATATTTAAGAGTGTGTTTCTTGGTTTGTGTCTTTTTTTCCCCTGTTGTTCATTTGTTTTGTTTCTTAAATTCCACATATGAGTGTAATCATACAGTATTTGTTGTTCTCTGACTTATTTTGCTTAGCATTATACTATGTAGCTCCACCCAGGTTGTTGCAAATGGCAAAATTTCATTATTTTAATGCTTGTTCAGGCATAAATAATATATATAATATATAATAATAATAAATCTATAATAAAATAGCATAATAATATATGACATATATTATATATGTGACACTGAATGTCAGATGATCACAACTGAGCCAATGGTCCTTCTCTCTCTCACTGTAGGACTGTGAGTGATAATCTTCCATTCTTGGATGCTTGGTCTCAGGCCACCGTGTTGGGCAGAAATCAGTGATTTTCCAAAACATTGGAAGGTGCCCACAACTGGAACTAGAGTATTTTTTGTCACTTCAAAGCACCTATGATCAGTCCTTTATTGTCGCACACAAGAGAAAGCTCGGGAATGCTTTCTTTCATCCTTGGTCAGGCTGCCCGCAGATGGGGAGTCCTCTGCTGCCTTAGTGCCCGTTTATAGTAGATACAAGAGTTGATTACACTGCGCTGTTGGCAGCATCCATACAGGTCTGTGCAATGGTCCCCAGGAAGAAAAAGATTCCATCAAGCCCACAGAGAGTGGTGATTCTGTGACAGTGAAAGTCATCCTGCACAGTCACTCTTCTCTCTCTTGTCTCCCTTACACCAGCCATGAAGGTTTCCAAAGGTAACTGCAGGCTAATTTGTTTGTTTTTCTTTATATTTTGTATTATACTACAGTATTGTAATCATGTTTCTATGAATATTTTTGGCTTGTGGAACAAATCATCTTAGTTTCCATTATTTCTTATGGGGACATTCACGTTGATATACAAGTACTTTGAATTACAAGCATGTTTCTGGAACAACTTATGCTTGCAAACTAAGGTTATGTATGTGTGGTGTGTGTGTGTGTGTGTGTGTGTGTGTGTGTGTGTGTGTGTGTATGTATATATACACACATTATATAGTAAAAAATATATGCATCACTATATATACACACATCACATCTTATTTTTTTAATGTTTATTTATTTTTGAGGGAGAGAGAGAGAGAATGTGAGCAGGAGAGGGGCAGAGGAAGAGGGGGACAGGATCTGAAGCTGGCTCGGTGCTGACAGCAGAGCCCAACGTGGGGCTCAAATTCGCGAACCAGTGAGATCATGACCTGAGACGAAGTCAGACACTTAACCAGCTGAGCCCCCCAGGCACCCTGCACACCGTGTCTTCTTTATCTGTCCGTCTGTCAGCGGACGCTTGGGCTGCTTCCATACTTTAGCTATTGTAAATAATGCTGCAATAAACACAGGGGTGCATATATCCTTTCTAATTAGCGTTTTTGTATTTTGAGGTAAATATTCAGTGTGGTTACTGGATCATAGGGTAGTTCTATTTTTTTTAAAGTTTACTTATTTTGAGAGAGAGAGAATACAAGCAAGAAAGGGGTAGAGAGAGAAGAGAAGAGGTTCTGTACCACCAGCGCAGAGCCTGATGTGGGGCTTGAGCCCATAAACTGTGAGATGATGACCTGAGTGGAATTGAGAATCACATGTTTAACCAACCGAGCCGCTCAGGTGCCCCCTATTTTTGTTTTTTGTTTTGAGGACCCTCCATACTGTTTTCCACAGTGGCCGCACCAGTTTGCATTCTAGCCAACAGTGCACAAGGGTTCCTTTTTCTTCACATCCTTGTCAACACTTGTTGTGTTTCCCAAGCTGTCAGCATAGAGCCTGACACGGGGCTTGAACTCACAAACAGTGAGATCATGATCTGAGCTGAAGTCGGACACTCAGCTGATTGAGCCACCTGGGTGCCCCCATTGGAGGTACCCAGGTGCCCTCTCTATTGAGCAACAGGGTAGGGCAGAGATCAACTTTTATTCCTAGGTATTATTGTATTATTTCTGGTGCAACTGTCATTGGGATTCTTTTCTTAATTTTTCTGTTGCTTCATTATCAGTGTATAGAAACGCAACAGATTTCTGTACATTCATTCTGTATCCTGTGACTTTACTGAATTTATTTACCAGTTCTAGTAGGGTTGGGTGGTTTTTTTGTTTTGTTTTGTTTTGTTTTGTTTTTTTGGTGGAGTCTTCAGGGTTTTCTATATACAGAATCAAATAGTGGAAGTTTTACTTCTTCCTTACTAGTTTGGATGCCTTTTATTGCTTTCTCTTGTCTGATTTCTGTGGCTAGGTGTGTCAGCCTTTCTTTACCTGGCTAATTTCTCCTCATTGTTGAAAGTTCAGTCTAAACACCAAACTTCAGCAGAGTTCTCGCTTTGTATCCTGACATGAGTAGGTCTAATGCTTTGACTGAACCTAGAACATTCCTTTCCACACCTGTAATACTTTAATTCGTTGTTATGAGTTGTTTACTATTTAATAGTGTTTCCCTGAGGGATTATTTTCTGTTGTGTATTCCCAAAGACCTCAAAAAAGACTTGACCGATAAACTGAGTGATTTATGGCAGAGGCTTTTAACATGCTGGATTATCCTGTGGTTACTAGTATTTCCTTTTTACTTTTCATCTCCTCACAATTTATACAATCATCTGGGGCAACTCTGTTTTGGCCAGGGCATATGGATTCTGTTGGAGTTTACATGTCCAGTTCAGGCACCCTTAAGTCAACGCGCCAGTGGTAGGAAGCTTTTTCTAGTGCCTCCAACACAAACAGGGAACTTTCCACTTCCCTGTACTTCCCTAGTCTCTCTCTGAAATCAAAGATGACCTCCTGGCCGAGAGAAACTTGGGGAGGCCAACACGGGGGATATGCTGACTCATACCTCCTCCCCGGCCCCATCTTCCTTTCGTCTCACCTAGAATTATGAAAACATGTCCGTCTTGTTTATTGGCACAAGGAGACACTGAATAAATCTTTTTATTTCTTTTCCAGTACATGGATAATTGTTTTAGTCAGTTTCATAGCCGTGGGCAATTAGAGTTCCTTCCATTGTTCTCTAGCTCTTTCCCAGTTATGTCTGGAAAATTCCTCAATAATGATCTAGGTTCTGTTTGGCTCACAGCCCTGAAGTAGCCATGCTGATGCCAGTCAGTGCGTAAGTATTATTGGTAGTGCACCTATATCCAGGAGAAGAGAAATAGTGCGTTCAGTAGTCACTCTCTGAGTGACTTGACAATTCCCAGAAGTCCCTTGCATAATCTCTGCAAGTGTTGCTAAGATTTTTAAAATCATTTAAAAAAATGTTTTATTTATTTTTGACAGAGAGAGACAGAGCATGAACAGGGTAGGGGCAGAGAGAGAAGGAGACAAAGAATTGGAAGCAGGCTCAAGGCTCTGAGCTGTCAGCACAGAGCCCAACATGAGGCTCCAACTCACAAGCCATGAGGTCATGACCTGAGCTGAAATCAGTTAACCAACTGAACCACCCAGGTACCCCATCATTTTCTAAATAAACCCTGATAAATGGTTTTTGAATGAATGAACAATACCTGCGTAGCCTTAGTGGCTAGCAAAACAAGTGGAAGAATTTTCTTACTGAATTTTGTGGCTTTAGTTTTGTTCAATCATCACATGCATAGGTAGCCACGAATGCCTTATAATAGTATTCGGTGGACAGTGGACAGCGTGTTAGTTTCAGTGTGTGTTTCTCCCTTTACTAGATTTCCGGGGTAAGGGGTGTAACCTCTTTGTGCCTTGTTTCTGCCTATGAGAGACAAGGTCTGCATTTTTTTTAATGCTTATTTTTATTTTTGAGAGAGAGATTACAAGCCAGGGAGAGGCAGAGAGGGGAGGACAGAGGATCTGAGGCAAGCTCTGTGCTAACAGCAGTGAGCCCAACACAGGGTTTGAACTGATCGTGACCTGAGCCAAAGTCAGATGCTCAATTGACTGTGCCACCCAGACGCCCCCAAGAGCTGCATTTGAAACAACCAACTTACAAGTGGACTCTTGGAATGCCACTGGCTCTGAATTTCAGAATGTCCATGTAATACTAAGATACCCAAACAGAGCAATTTCTTTAGGCTTTCTGAGTTTTCTTTACTTAATCTTTTTGTTCTATTTCCATTTAAAATTATTATTAACTAAAATACAGACGCCAGTGCCACTGTGGCAATTCTTCTGTGTCTGTCACTGTCTGGTCCATGCTGTATTTCAGTTATTTGATTGTCACAATGTTGGCCAGAACAGGCAACCATCCAATGAATGGAGGGGTGGTTGGATAAAAGAAAGAGTGAATAAACGAATGAGTATCACATGGAGCATCGATGACGGCACTGGAAATTTTAGATTAGAGAACATTTAGGTAAACCGTGATAGTTTCCTCACGTTTGAAGGGCTGGAGGTTTTGTTTTTGTTTTGGTTTTTTGTTTTTATTTGTTTTGAAATTCAACAGTTTGATGGAGCCGAAGCGAGTAGAGCCAAGACCCAGGTACAAAGGTTCAACCCAACCTGCATCCCGGGGGCTACTCTCTACCACGTTTGGCCCTCCGCATCTAGGATCACTAAGCAGTACACTTGTGCTTTGCTGCTTCAGGGTGAGTGGGGACCTCTTAAAGCAACGAGCTTTCTAGGAAGGAAGCTATCTTATTAGGAGGAGGGTCTGGGATATGTCTAGAAGCTGAGTTTGCACCATTCATTCAATTTTGACTTAAATCATGTTCCTATTTGCAGGTGTGTGTGTGTGTGTGTGTGTGTGTGTGGGTGTGTGTGTGCACGTGCGTGTGAACGTGGGAGGAACAGAGGAGCCGCCTCTTGGCACCGTCACTTATATGGGTTAATAGTTAATGCTCTATGAACCTGTCTCCTCAAAACCTTTGGTGCTTTTTCTGAAGAAGATTTTATGCTTAAGTAATCTCTACGCCCAGCGAGGGGCTTGAATTCACAACCCTGAGATCAAGGATTGCCTGCGCCACCGACTGTGTCAGCCAGGTGTCCCCTTCTTACAGCAACATGGGTGATTTTGCTTATTAGGCAAAAGGTCAGGGAGTTCCTGGAAAGAAAGATAAAAGATTAGTATTCTGAGAACATTTCTACCCACATCAAAGCAACTTGCTGAGTCATTTCTTACCTTTATTTAAAAAAAATTTGTATGTCCTTATTTTATTTTGAGAAAGAGAGACAGACTGTGAACAGAGGAGGAGCAGAGAGAGAGGGTGACACAGAATCTGAAACAGGCTCCAGGCTCTGAGCTGTCAGCACAGAGCATGACCTGGGGCTCTAACCCATGGACTGTGAGATCATGACCTGAGGCAAAGCCAGATGCCTAACTGACTAAGTCACCCAGGCACCCCCATTTCTTACCTTTAATAGGATTTCTGAAATAGTACCATCAGAGGGAACCCGACTTTGTTAGACATCCTGATTGGGTTTGCTTGGACAATGTGGTCCCTACACATGTAGGTTGGGAAAGGGCTGACTTACAGCCATTGTAAGGCTGAGCTTTTAATAAAGGGCCTCCGTATGCCTCGACCCAAAGTGCCCTAATTAACTTGAGGTGTGGGCAGCAGGCTCTTTTCCCACTTCTATTAATACGCCCAAGGTCCTAGGAAAGGCCTGTAATCTACCAGTTCCAAGTGAGAAATGCCGGCAGGGAAACAGGAGGCTGTCACGTGTTGGCAACAGGGCCACCAAGCAGTGCGCCAGCCTGTGAGAATGTCCAGGTCAGGACACAAAGGAGGCATCAGATAAGAGGACAGGACTGTGGTGTTCTGCAGCACAGAGCAGGCACTGGTGTCACATGAACTGTCTCTTGGTATGAGGCTTTTTCAAGCCCTGGAGGATTCTAAACCTCCACGAAGGGGAGTCATTCCCTTCAGGAGTCATTTGTCCCTCAGCTGGCAGATAAGACCATGTGCTCTGCCACCCTCCTATTCAGAGGACTGTCTTGCTTCACCTCCATGGCCCACTCTGCCATTCCAGGGTTAGGGAGTGGTGGCCAAGGACACACATGTGTGATGAGATTTACAGCCCCATTTTCCTCACCCCACCTAGGGGCACGAGGTCAGACAAGCATGCGTCTGTCAGTGGGATTATGACCTCAAAGTGTGTCACCAAAGCTGAGCCAGAAGTCTGGCATCCATGGTGGCCCATGCTTTGAGCAGTGGGGTCCCAGCTTTGATGGCTCTCACAGTCCCCACAGCTGCCCTTGCTGGTGCTGTTGTCCAAGATGAGTCCATTCCAGGTGACACTCAAGCAACAGTGGGAATCTGTGAGGCTCCTGGAGGCCCCAAGGAGGCCCGCTGAATAATCATGCCTTGATACAACTCTGACTTTAGTTAGGGTTTTCAAAGAAGATGCTTTCCCAAAGCAATGCTGGTAGTGGTAGGTCATGTTCAGTATTTAAGATTAGCAATACATATTTTTTAAAGCTTTTTTATTTATTTTGAGAGACAGAGAGAGAGAGAGAGAGAGAGAGAGAGAGAGAGAGAGAGAGAGAAAGAGAGAGAGAATCCCAAGCAGGCTCCATGCTTTCATCGTTGAGATCGATGCAGGGCTTGATCCCATGAACTGTGCGATCATGACCTAAGCTGAAATCAACTGACCGGACCCTCAACTGACTAAGCCACCAGGTGCCATTAGCAATATTAAAAAAAAAATGATAGTGTTCTCTTTGGTTGAGAGTGAGATGGATACAAAATACAACATTTCTTCTTAATAAAAACCCTCGAGAAAGTCGGGATAGAAGGAACTTACTTAAAAATTATTAAAGCAACTTATGAAAAGCCCACAGCTAATATCATCCTCAATAGGGGAAAACTGAGAGCTTTCCCCCTGAAATCAGGGACATGACAGGGATGTCCACTCTCATCACTGTTGTGTAACATAGTGCTGGAAGTCCTAGCATCAGCAAGCAGACAACAAAAGGAAGTAAAGGCATCAGAATTGGCAAAGATGAAGTCAAACTTTCACTTTTCACAGGTCACATGATATTCTTTTTTTTATGCCATCAAATTTTTTTTTAGAATATAACACTATTTTTTTAACATATGCAATTATTTTCCATCATTTACAATACAGTAGTTACAATGTCACTCCAAATGGATAAGCAAAGTAAAAAATCAGAACCCCAACTTCTATTTCATGTAATTAGACTTATA
>NC_043710.1:44684136-44694239 GCF_006229205.1 Suricata suricatta
TGGTATTGGCATAAAAACAGACACATAGACCAATGGAATAGAATAGAGAGCCCAAAACTGGACCCACAAGTGTATGGCCAGTTAATCTTTGGCAAAGCAGGAAAGAGTATCCAATGGAAAAAAGACAGCCTCTTTAGCAGGTGGTACTGGGAGAGCTGGACAGCAACATGCAGAAGAATGAAACTAGACCACTTTCTTACACTGTTCCCAAAAATAAACTCAAAATGGATGAAGGACCTGAATGTGAGACAGGAAACCATCAAAACCCTGGAGAGAAAGCAGGAAAAAGCCTCCTTGACCTCAATCGCAGCAATTTCCTTTTTGACACATCCCAAAAGGCAAGGGAATCAAAAACAAACATGAATTATTGGGACCTCATCAAGATTAAAAGCTTCTGTACTGCAAAGGAAACAGTAAAAAGAAACTAACAGGCAACTGACAGCTGGGAAAAGATAGTTGCAAATGGCATATTGGATAAAGGGCTAGTATCCAAAATCTACAAGGAACTCACCAAACTCCATACCTGAAAAACAAAAAATCCAGTGAAGAAATGGGCAGAAGACTTGAACAGACACTTCTCCAAAGAGGACATCCAGATGGCCAATAGGCACATGAAACGATGCTCAGTGTCACTCATCATCAGGGAAATACAAATCAAAACCACACTGAGATACCACCTCACACCAGTCAGAGTGGCTAAAATGAACAAATCAAGAGACCATAGATGCTGGTGAGGATGTGGAGAAACGGGCACCCTCCTACACTGTTGGTGGGAATGTAAACTGGTACTGCTGCCCTGGAAAACAGTGTGGAGGTTCCTCAAAAAACTATCCATAGAACTTCCCTATGACCCAGCAGTAGCACTGCTAAGGATATACCCAAGGGATACAGAAGTGCTGATGCATAGGAGCACATGCACCCCAATGTTCATAGCAGCACTGTCAACAATAGCCAAATCATGAAAAGAGCCTAAATGTCCATCACCTGATGAATGGATCAAGAAGATGTGGTATATATATTCAATGGAAAACTACATAGCAATGAGAAAGAATGAAATCTGGCCATTTGTAGCAAAATGGGTGGATCTAGAGAGTCATGCTAAGTGAAATAAGTCAGGCAGAAAAGGTCTAACAGGAGAAACCTAACAGGGGACCATGGGAAAAGAAAAGGGGGGGAAAGAGTTGGGGAGAGGGAATGAGGCAAATCATGAGAGACCTTTGAATCCTGAGAACAAACTGAGGGCTGAAGAGGGAGGGGGTAAGGGGAAGTGGGGGGGTGATGGTCATGGAGGGGGGCACTTGTGGGGAAGAGCACTGGGTGTTACATGGAAACCAACTTGGTAGTAAACTATTGATTAAAAAAAATGATATCTTCTCTTTGGTGGAGAGTGACAGTGAGATGGGTACTACAGATCAGAGTATATGTTAGGGAAGCTTTAATGAAAAGGAATTTGCCAGTTGGTATAAGGAAGGAGGCTTAAAAAAAACTAGACAGATTTCAAGACAGCTCTATTATACATATTCTGCCTCACAATGCACTTAAAAAATATATTGTCAGTTTGGTTTCCATATAACACCCAGTGCTCATTCCAACAAGTGCCCTCCTCCATGCCCATCACTCACCTTCCCCTCGCACCCCCATCAACCCTCAGTTTGTTTTCAGTATTTAAGAGTCTCTTATGGTTTGCCTCCCTCTGTCTCCTTAACTATTAACTATCTTTTTCTCCTTTCCCTCTCCTACAGTGCTCTGTTAAGTTTCTCCTGTTTCACATATGAGTGAAAACATATGGTATCTGTCCTTCTCTGCCTGACTTATTTTACTTAGCATAACACCCTCGAGGTCCATCCACTTTGCTACAAATGGCCATATGTCATTCTTTCTCATTGCCATGTAATACTCTATTGTATATATAAACCACATCTTCTTGATCCATTCATCAGGTGATGGACATTTAGGCTCTTTCCATGATTTGGCTATTGTTGAAAGTGCTGCTATGAACATTGGGGTACATGTGCCCCTATGCATCAGCACTTCTGTAGCCCTTGGGTAAATTCCTAGCAGTGCTACTGCTGGGTCATAGGGAAGTTCTATGGATAGTTTTTTGAGGAACCTCCACACTGTTTTCCAGAGCATCTGCACCAATTTACCTTCCCACCAACAGTGTAGGAGGGTGCCCGTTTCTCCACATCCTCGCCAGCATCTATAGTCTCCTGATTTGTCCATTTTAGTCACTCTGACCAGCATGAGGTCACAATGCACTTTGTAAAAAATGTTTATTGCGGCTCCTGGGTGGCTCAGTCAGTTAAGGGTCTGACTTCGCTCAGGTCATGATCTTGCAGATTTAAAGACTGAGCCCTATGTCAGGCTCTGTGCTGACAGCTCAGAGCCTGGAGCCTGCTTCACATTCTGTGTCTCCCTCTCTCTGCCCCTCCCAGCTCACCTCCTGTCTCTCTTGCTCTCCAAAATAAATAAGCATAATTTTTTAAAAAATCTTTATTTTTGGAGGGGGGACATATACCCTAGCACAGGAGGGGGGGAGATGGGGGCGGGGGGGGGGGCAGAGGATCTGAAGTAGGCTCTGTGCTAACAGCAGAAAGCCCAGTGTGACGCTTGAACTCACAGACTGTGAGATCATGACCTGAATCAAAGTTGGACCCTTAACCAACCGAGCTACCCAGGCACCTCTCACATCATTGTGAATGCCAAAATATAGAAATTTTCTTCAGTCTAACAATAAAGGGTTGGTCAAATCAGTCACATTAAACATTGAATTAGTGGCATAACTTACATATTCTGCCTCCATGAGTAAGGACATACCTGGAGAAAATGCCTAGTTCACAGAGAAGAGAGTATAAATCCTCTTAAAAACGTGAAAAGCTGTGATTCTGTGTGGGAGGAGGACACCGAGGACCCCGAGTACAGGAGGAGATTTCCAGGGTCCTCCGGGAGGCCCCCACACCCTGCAGGCAGAAGGGAAAATTCTGCAAACTTCTTGCAAGGTGATTGGCAATTGCTACCGAATTTTAAAATCACAAACTTTTAGACTCAGGGATTCTGCTTTTAGGAATTTATCTGCAAATACTTTTGCATCTGTGTGTAATGATTTGTGTTGAAATGACAAGAGCTGGGGACAACCTGAGTGTCTACCGACAGAGCATTGGGGCAGGCACTGGACGTCTGCCTGTGCAGCTTGGGGCCCTATGTGGCCAACGATAGAACAGGGGCGGGGCACCTGGGTGGCTCTGTTGGTTAAATGTCCTACTTCGGCTCCGGTCATGATCTCACAGTTTGTGAGTTTGAGCCCCACTTTGTGCTGACAGCTCAGAACCTGGAACCTGCTTTGGACTCTGTGTCTCCCTCTCTCTCTGCCCTTCCTCACTCAGGCTCTGTCTCTCTCTGTCTCTCAAAAATAAATAAACATTAAAAAGATTAAAAAAAAAAAAGAACGGGGGAGTCCATATAGTTCATGACCACTGTGGAGCGATGTCCTCAATATGTTAAATGAAAAGGTATGGCATGAAAAGTAATATACTACTACTGTGAGTGTGTTTAAATGTATAGGCTATCTCAGGAATAACATAGAAAGCTATTAATGGCCCCATTGTGGAATGGGAATGAAAAGAAAACTTATTATTAGCTTTTGGTTCTTTCATATTTTTCAAATTGTGTACCATGTAGACTTAGATATAAGCCATTCAGAAAATAATAAAAAATAAAAATAAAATTTTAAAGTAAAAAGGAGGGGCTCCTGAGTGGCTCTGTCATTTGAGCACCGACTGGGGCTCAGGTCATGATCTCAGGGTTCTTGAGTTCAAGCCCTGCATTAGGCTCTGTGCTGACAGTTCGGAGCCTGGAGCCTGTTTCAGATTCTGTGTCTCCCTCTCTCTCTTTGCCCTTTTCTCCCTCAAAAATAAAATAAACATGAAAAAAATGTTATAAAAGTAAAAAGGAAATAGAAATACCTTTAAAAATTCCATGGAAAATGCTCTTAGAATAATAAAAAAAAACCCCACCATATGTATGGCATAATCCCATTTGTTTGTAAAATAAGAAACATAGAAAAAAAGACTGAAAAGAGCACACCAAAATGACATGGAATGATACATCAAGTTTTTTCCTTAATATTTCTATTTTCCAGATTTTCTACAATGACTCACTGTGTTATTTCTGTAATCAGAACAAAGAAAGAATTGATCTCTGGTTAATGAGATTAAGGAAAATTTATTTTCTTTATGCCTTTTGTTGTTTTTTTCATGATTGTTTTGTACTATTTTTTTAACATTTACAGAACTTTTTATTTTCTATTTATTTTTAATATTTATTCATTTTTAGAGGGACAGAGTATGAGTGGGGGAGGGGCAGAGAGAGAGGGAGACACAGAATCCAAAGCAGGCTCCAGGCTCTCAGCTGTCAGCACAGAGCCCCAAGCAGGGCTTGAACTCACAAATATGGAGATTATGGTCTGAGCTGATCTGATGCTTCACGGAATGAGCCACCCAGGCAACCCTGTACTATTTTAAATATGAAAAAAAATTTTTCAAAGCTCTGATTTGGAAACCTGGAACAGTGTTTCCAAAACTGTGTTTGGGGCTTCTGAGCCGGGCCCTGCAGAGTGAGAGGTATACATCCCTAGCTACCCTCTGGCCAGTCTGGGCTTGGCAGCCTGGTGACCACCTGCTGGTCCCAGAGGGTGGGGAAAGAGCTCTCCCTTTCTCAGTGCTGGGCACCATTGTTTCTCAAGCAATGGCCTCTCTGTCCCACAGCCACGTTCGCTGCTGCACAGGGACCCTAGAAGTGAGAGAAATGGAGTGGCCAGGGGTCAGAGGAGCCAGAAAGGTAGGGGCCAAGGGGGAAAGCCCGGCTCCCAGCAGGTTTCAGGCTGTAGGCATCTGGGACATGGTGTTCTAGGCTGCTTGGAACTCATCCTCACTCATGCTCTTTTGCTTTCCTTGATCGTTTGAGGTTTCTTGAGTATCTTCTATTTTGGAATTCTTTGCTTGCTCCCATAGACCACGAGTATCTCCCGACATGCAATTCCTGATTCCAGGCACAGAACCCTGGCCCATTGGAATAGCTGTTTTCCTAACGAATAGCAGCCATTGAAATGTAGCGAGTTAAATCCCATAGTGTAAAAACAGAGGGCAGAGGAAAGAATTCCTGGGTATCATCTGAGGTGGCCGCCACAGACTGATGCTTAGGTTGTATACTACCACATCGTTCACTCAGAAAGTAGACATAATCACTTTGCATATTTAGCACAGTGTTTCTTGCTGTCCTACAGAGCTAGTATATTATTACAATTTTCAGGCATATAGAGGAAAAGTGCCTTGAGAAGGGGCTCTTTTCTCTAGTTGGTTATTTGGGTCAGTAGCAAGCAGCCTTGTTAGCAAATACTGAATTTTAATTCAGGGGCCACGTCTTGCCCTTATGCACAGACCAGTCTAATCTGCTGCAAAACTCCTGGGGGTTGAGCATGGGTGACTAGACACTATTAAACAGATAGTTGCGGATGCATATTTACAAATGCTGAGAAGGTGGGCACCCAGGTGGCTCAGTTGGTTAAGCGTCTGACTTCGACTCGGGTCATGATCATGATCTCTCAGTTGGTGAGTTTGAGCCCCTCATCGGGCTCTGTGCTGACAGCTCAGAGCCTGGAGCCTGCTCCGGATTCTGTGTCTCCCTCTCTCTGCCCCTCCCCTGCTCATGCTCTTGTCTCTCTCTCTCTCCCAGAAATAAAAATAAAAACTTAAAAAAAATGAACAACAAATACTGAAAAGGAGGCAGAACCAGGGGCCTTTCTTGCATTGTTGCATGTTCATAGGAGAAGCTGTCACTCTCCCCCTCCCCCATGGATTTGTGGCTTCCCCAGTCCTGAGAACCGCATGCTGATGGGTGATTTCAAAGCGCTTATTGAGACCTGAAGGCTCTATTAGGCAGAAATTGCTGCCTGGTCCGACCAGCTTTGCTAACGTGGTCGCTGTGGTGTTTAGTCCTGACTCTCGTACCCATGTGCTCCCTCCCGGCTTGTAGGACACAGATTCTGTGATTGACTCCATCTGACTGCTCACATTCCCTGCCCTGTGTATATGTGTGTTTGCGCAAGTGTGTGTGCAAGCTCACTCACGTGTAGAATGAGTACACATTGGCTTCCCTCTAAAATTCTTAGCGAAATACTGATACAAATTACTTGGGACCACGTTCGGGTTCCAGGTGGGAAAAACCAATTTACTCTGCAGAGATAAATATGGCTGAAAGGTATCATGGGCTGCCATGTTTGGGAGAGAGTTTTATAAATGAGGGCTCTAGGTCTGGGAATGGCCCCATGAGCTACCACATGAGGTCTCTTTTTTCTTCCTTCCCTCTCTGTTCTCTAGCTCCTCAGTAAGCTCTTAGCAGAAAGAGCAGGAAGTCATGGAAATGTCTGGTTCCCCTAGTGCTGTTCTGTCTCTTTTAGGGAGATACCTGAGTCTCCTTCTCTCACAAAGCTCCTGGTGGTGGGAGGGTGTCATGCTCTGATGTTCTATCTGAGCAACCTAACATCTACTTGCTGAATTCTTGCCCTGTCTATTTTGCTGGTTGCCGAATATCTAACAGCCGAAGGTGTATCAAATTCAGTACTTCCCCAGAGTGATCACATTAGCTGCCTTCCCCATTTACCTCCACCTTCTTCTCCCATATTCGCTTTCTTGCTGCAGCAGCTATGAGAGTGTGCTTAGCAGAACTACAGTCATAAGGGCCACAATCGACTGATGCCTCTAGCCTCTGGGCTCTGAAATGAGTGACTGTGTGTGCTCAGTGACCGGGCTTCCCACGGGCTACTTCCAGGAGTGACTGGGCATGGCAAAGACACTAGAGCACATTCATTCCTGGTTGTTGAAGGACATCTCTGACCTTGGCTATTGTGCTCCCTGACAGCCTTGTAAAATCTCCTATAGGCTGAATGGAGCTTGAGGATGTTTTGTTTCTGTCCAAACTTTCCTTCCGTGCTCCAACACGTAAGGTCTCTTGCATTTGTGGATAGCTGTTTTAGGTCTTCACAGTCCCTTCTCTATTTTCTTGAACTAAAATCCTTGCACATTTAATTCCATCTTGGCATCTCTTTCTCGAGGACATAGGCTAACAAACGTGGGACTGTGATCGGGCAAATAGCTCAATTGGCCCCTATTCATCTTGAGAGGATCAGCTTTTCGACCTCACAGGGATAGATGCTTATTCTGTGTATGGGTTTGCCTCCCTGGCCTCTCCGTGGTGTGGCAAGTAATATGATCAGGGCTCGCTCTTGCCAGAGGACATAGCAAGGCTCCTATTGAAGTATAGAGCACTAACATCAAGACCCTCTCATCAAAAGACACCAATGAGAAATTGAAAAACTAAAATCCACATGATGGGAAAAGATAGTTGCATATGTGCATCTGATATAACTTGTGTAGAGAATATATGGATTCTTTTAAAAAAACTTTTTAGTGCTTATTTTTGGGAAGGGGGAGAGAGAGAGAGAGAGAGAGGGAGGGAGAGAGAGAGAGAGAGAGAGAGAGAGAGAGAGAGAGAGAGAGAGAGAATGAGAATATGAGGGAGGGAGAGGCAGAGAGAGAAGGAGACACAGAATCTGAAGCAGGCTCCAGGCTCTGAGCTGTCAGCACAGAGCCTGACATGGGACTTGAACTCATGAACCACGGGATCATGATCTGAGCCAAAGCAGGATGATTAACTGACTGAGCCACCCAGGAGCCCCAGAATATATATATTCTTATGAGTCAATAAGAAAAATAGGGACAACTCATAGAAAAATTGGCTAAGGAATAGGCATCTCACAAAAGAATATCAGAGTTGTCAGTAAACATGTGAAATGATGTCAAACTCTACCAAGGGATTTGGAAAATGTAAATTAAAGCCTCAGTGTGATGCCGTTTGAAATAATGGTTAAATGAAAACACCAGACAATGCCAAGTGTGGACAAGTCACTGGAGCCCAGAAGCCAGAACTCTCACTCTGCTGGTGGAAGTGTATTTTGAAATAACTACTTTGGAAAATTGATAGTATCTACTAAGTGGTATATACACATTTCCCATGACCAACAATTCTGTGTGGATATAAGTCCTCCAAAAGAGAATAAGAATGCTCCTAGAGGCACCATTCATGATGCCAAAAGTAAGTAATGATGCAAGTGAACAGTGATAGAAGAACGGATTGATAAAACTTTATTTGCGTGTTCATTCAATAGATCCAGCATTGAGGACCAATGAATCACAATTGCAACAGGCAGTGTTGAATGAAAGAAGGAGACAAAGCATATGGGGTGATTCTATTTATAAAGTGCTTAAAATCCAACAGAACTCTTTCAGACTGTTAGAAATCAGGGGTGAGCTTATCTGTGGAGGGTGAGCAGTGACCACACTGGGCAAGAGGGTGGCCTCTGGGGGTTGTGGCAGGTTATGTTTCATCATCAGAGAGTTAATGACACAGGTGTGTTCACTTTAGCAGAAGTCCTTAAGCCATACTAGGATTTGTGCAACTCTTCTGGAAGTTCCTTTCCAGATCTTCCTTGGATAAAATCAGGATTGTGTTCCAGATGCTGTTTTGAAACTACTTTTTGCAACTTCAGTGACATATTCAACACTGTAGCCAGCTTCCTATGGCATGGACATTCTCCTACCACATCTTAAGAGCTTAAATCCATTGAACTGGACTTGGGTTAACTGTATAAGGACTCAGCGCTCAAGTTTCTGTTTTTTCAATCTTTCAGTATTAGAAACAATCATGTGATGATCATTCCATGGCTACATCCTTGTCCCACATCCACGATTATTTCCTGAGACTCTAGTCCTAGAAGTTGAGTGTCTGGATATAAAGGGTGAGTATACTCTTGAGGTTGAGACATCCCATGGTTAATTTTTGTAACAACTGAGTAACAGCTTGCCCTGAGAGCATGTTTTGAAATAGGCCTCTGTCCCTGTCAGGTGGCTCTTGGCAACCTTAAATCAACAGCAGTGAAGATAATGATGCTGTTAATAACTGCTATGGTGCCAGTTATTTATTTCCCACCAAAAACCTAGATAGCTGTCTTGTGAGGATGAGAAAACAGGGTCAAGTGGAGGGCCCAATTCAGGGTCTCTCAGGGTTCAAAGCCAGGCTTGTTCCACATCCAAGTGCTCTCCCCACCTTCCATGCTGCGTCCCAGGGAATGGCAAATCCCTTGGCTGGGTTGTAACAAGGAGCCCAACTGGACCAGTGATTACTGTAAACCATAATTTCAGTACTTAGTAATGATCATAGTGAGAGTTCATGTTCAATTTGAGCTACTAGACCGAGCAGAAAAGAAAGTAGGGTTGAGGCTGAAAAAAAGAATGAGTCTGGAAGGGTGGGTACATGTCAGCAGCTGGGAATGGGGGAGTGGGGTGCAGATATCTGAGTGTCATGGAAGTTTCCAGAAGACAAAAAAAAAGGAAATCATATATCAACCCACTTGATGGCATATCACAAGCTTGTACAAGCCTCCTCGGCTACCAGGACACCAGGCGGTTTGGTCTCATTTCCCTAGAGTAAGATTGGTAAGCACATTCCACTGAGACCAGACGTAGCTGGGAGAGGCCAGGAGCCAGTTTACAAGAAGACACAGAGGGGGTAGAGGGGTTTGTGCAAGCTCTTTGATTGTGTCTCAGACTTTTTATGAAAGGTCAAGCAAGTGAAACTTTGAGGATGTTCCAGTGAAATGCTGGATTAAGCTACATCCCATTTTTCTATGATGTGATTAGGGCTGACTACTGGGAAATAGTAAGAAAGCTGCATGTGTGTATATATGTGGGAGTGTGTGTGTGTGTGAGGGAGCATCCACGAAGGACATGCTGTGATTGATGAGTTTGGGGAAAATGGGGTGTGTATGCCTATAGATAGTTTGTTCTTAGTCCTTCTCCCTGCCGACCTGGACAGGTACAAAGAAGAGGGAACGTCGGAGAGAAGTTGGAATGCCTCATATCTAGCTTCTAATCCAAATTCAGTCACTGCTAAGCTTCACATAAGACTGACAATAGCTAATGTGTATTTCAGGATTTGTGCTAAGTGCATCTTCTGTATCTCATTTAATTTTCCAAACCAGCAAAGGTTCT
>NC_043710.1:44694339-44695507 GCF_006229205.1 Suricata suricatta
TCATGGTGACTGTAATATTACATTGTACCTTTGAAAGCTGCAGAGATACTTGGTCTTAAAAGTTCTCATCACAAGAAAAAAATTGTATTTCTGTATGGTAATGACATTGGCTAGACTTACTGTGGTGATACTTTCTGAATATATACAAATATTGACTCATTATGCCGTACACCTGAAACTAACATAATTTTATACATCAGTTAATCTCTTTGGGAATTAGATAGTTACACAGTGTTGATGGTTGCACTTCTTGGTGAGTATCCTATAAGCCACTGAATTGTACACCTCAAAAGGTGAATTTCATGGTATGTGATTTCTTTTCTCAATAAAAAATTGTAATAATGACATAGAAGTCATGCTCACTCCTTGGGGAGAATCCCAGCACCATGACTTAGGGCAAGATCCTCGGTCTTTGAAGCATCATGTCCTTATTTGCCAATTAGACTCAATACCATGGTCCCCGCAATTTGTGGCGAAATCAGTATATGTGCGGAGTCGAGCGCCGTGTTCCCCTCCTGTTACTACTCCTAGTCGAATCTGAATCCTTCTTGTTTATAGCACTGCCCCTGTCCAACCCAGCATCATCCGACCAACAGATGTTTTTCAGGTTCTTTGCTTTGGTATGGTTTTTATATTCCTTCTCCCCTTTTGGAAAGTCCTAAGCAGCGAAGAAAAAGTAAGAGTCAGTGAGGACCTATTATGTGCCAGATTCTGGTAAAATACCAGACTTAACTTAGGTGTCCAGACAATGCCCTGGGCTTGGTGTGTTTATTTCTACTGTAAAGGAAAGGAAACTGAGGCCTGGCTTACAAAATTCTCTCCAAGTCATGTTATTAAGGAGAGTAGGGCTGTTTTGATTTAGATTGGCCTCAGCTCAACTCTGCCTCTCAACAAATCTTATTTGATCGCCCCTAAGTTTCCTAAGCCTTCTGAACCTCAGCTTTCTCATCTAAAAGCAGGGACAATGGGAGAACCTTTGCTGGTTTGGAAAATTAAATGAGATACAGAAGATGCACTTAGCACAAATCCTGAAATACACATTAGCTATTGTCAGTCTTATGTGAAGCTTAGCAGTGACTGAATTTGGATTAGAAGCTAGATATGAGGCATTCCAACTTCTCTCCGACGTTCCCTCTTCTTTGTACCTGTCCAGGTCGGCAGGGAGAAG
>NC_043710.1:44695607-44696716 GCF_006229205.1 Suricata suricatta
TAAATAAATGACACATATCCATATGAAAAGATATTTGGGAAGAAGACTCCCTGTTTTATTCTGTATCTCTATCACCTAAAATAGTGCACAATCAATATTCAAGTTCATGAATTGCCAAAATACATTATTAAATAAAAAGTAACGATAGGCATAGACAAATTCATTAACACAAAAAATATTTTGTGTAAATGCAGAGAAATAGAATTAGAGGAATGCCTGGGTGGCTCAGTCAGCTAAGCATCCAACTCTTGAGTTCAGCTCAGGTCATGATTTCATGGGTCATGAGACGAGCCCCGTGCTGGGCTCTGCACTGACAGCACGAAGCCTGCTTGGGATTCTCTCTCCCTCTCTGCCTCTCCTCTGCTCATACTCTCAAGAAGAAAAAAAGAGAAGAGAAGAGAAGAGAAGAGAAGAAGAAAAGAAAAAAAGGAAGGAAGGAAGGAAGAGAAAGAAAGGAAAGAAAGAAAGGAAAGAAAGGAAAGAAAGGAAAGAAAGAAAGAAAGAAAGAAAGAAAGAAAGAAAGAAAGAAAGAAAAGGAAGGGAGGGAGGGAGGGAGGGAGGGAGGGAGGAAGGATGGAAGGATGGAAGAACGGAAGAAGGGAAGAAAGAGCCAAACATATTTTAAAAGAAGAAGAAGAAGAAAAGAAGAGAAAGAGAGAGCTGGGCTTTTACTTTTTACTCCTTATGCTTATGCAGATGTTAGATTTTTCACTAACAGAAATAGAAAAAATAAGAATCCTAGTCTGTCTTATTTCGGCCCTCAGGACCTGCCTGGAGCAGAGTGTTCTGGAAATTATTCCCAGTCTCTGCCTCCCAAGACCACATCTAAGTTTCACTCATGGTTGATTTCTCAAGTTTTAGTCCAGACTGTACTCAAAGAAACTTCTTTATTTTTTTTTTAAATTTTTTAAATATTTATTTATTATTGAGACAGAGAGAAACAGAGCATGAGTAGGGGAGGGACAGAGAAAGAGAGGGAGACACAGAATCTGAAGCAGGTTCCAGGCTCTGAGCTGTCAGCACAGAGGCCAATGTGGGGCTTGAACCCATGAACTGCAAGATCATGACTTGAGCTGAAGTCAGACGCCTAACCAACTGAGCCACTCAGG
>NC_043710.1:44696816-44699828 GCF_006229205.1 Suricata suricatta
TTCCTGGGCATAAATTTCATTTTGTCATGATGTATGATTTTTTACATGCTGCTGAATTTGGTTTGTCAGTATCTCATTCAGGAGTTTCGCACCTGTATTTGTAGGGGATATCGTTTTCTTGCTTGTGGTTTGTTTGGTTTTGCTATCTGGATACAATAATGCTGCCTCAAAAACTGAGTGAGGAAGTGCTGCTTCCTCTTCTATTACTGTTGGATTATCTATTTCTTCTTTCACATTGGTTAGTTTTTACTTAATGTATTTTGGGGATCCAGTACTTGATTAAAAATAGAACTCTGTTTTGAGTTATGGTGGGACAATACGTGGAAGGTAACTGGCACCCAGGTGTTTGTGCTTGTAGAGCAGATATCCCAAAGTGCCAGAGAAGATACCGTCTTAATGCAGAGTAGGCACTCTCAATACAGACCCAAGCCCATGCAGACAATGCATGTTCAGCCTCGCTTAGACAGAAAACCCATCTTGCTGCAATTACTCAAAAGGGAATCCCCAAACACAATGTCTTCCTGTCTGCAGCCTGTCCTTGAAACTTCCAGCTGGAACTGTATCTTGCTCCTTATTTGATCCTCATGGATTTTCTTGGCTGAAGACCACAAAGCTTGTTCTCCTATTTCTCCCTGCTTTGAGTCAACACACATCTTTCTTGTTTGTGACTGTTTCCAGTCTGATTTTTGTCTCTCTTCAACCGATGCATATCAAAATGGCTCAAGGAACTCACCTGCTAGTTATCTCTTACCCTCCTAATGTTCTCTTTCAGGAGACCTTTTAGGGGGGGTCCAAGCCTAAGATGTCTGTGGAGGGTGCAGACAGTTTGATGGATGTTGAGTACAAGAGAAATAAGTCATGCTGAATCATGCTGTATGATCGTCATGGACCAGGCATGGAGTTGAGTTGAGCCTTGAAGTATAGGAAAGACTCTTCTGAAGAGGAGATTAGGGGTATTCCAGCTTTAGGAAACAAGGTGAGAAGTTCACAGACCTAAGTGTAAATATATGTTGCATATGTGTTGCAATGAAGAGATAACCTGATTGGAGGTGTGCATGGAAAACTTAGAAAGGTAGGGAACTATATGGAACATCTTTAGAACTTGGAATGGCTTTGGGATTCTAGTCTACCACTCCCTGAATTACATTTCTTAGTATACTTGTATCCCACTAAATGTTAATAAATATCTCCCACTCAAAAAAAATTAAGAACTGTGGTCAAATTCACATGGTGAATATTGTCCACCAAGTCTTTATGGAAGTCTCAAAGCCTTCATTAAGCAAAGCAAATATCTATTATGAATCTCTGAAGGGAGATGCAGTATCCAATATTTCCCTACCTTATTTGGTCATGGATTCATGTTTTCAAGAAGATTCAAGCAACATAGCCAAGATAGAATGTTCCTTGAAGTACAGATTGTAAAATGTTGATCTAATCCAACCCTCTTACTTTACAAATGTGGCCTGATGGAAAGAAGTGCTTCCTTAAGGTCATAGATTAAGTCAGAGTCTGTGCTGAGACTAGAATTGAGGTCTCCTGACTCTCCTCAAATTTTGGTGGGTCTTGGTTGCCATGTATATCATTGGGGAAAACATTAGATGCTATAACAAAGCCCAAATTTCAATGTGTTAACTCAATGGAAGTTTCTTTTTTATTCATGTGGAATAAACCACTCCCAGTGTGGGAGTTTGTGGTCAGGAGGTAGCTTGCTTCTTTGTGGCTAATTGGAG
The DNA here is from genome assembly GCF_006229205.1 of Suricata suricatta. Classification (NCBI taxonomy): domain Eukaryota; kingdom Metazoa; phylum Chordata; class Mammalia; order Carnivora; family Herpestidae; genus Suricata; species Suricata suricatta. Next base: position 44,698,547 of record NC_043710.1, read on the forward strand.
ACTCAAGATCCTCCAAAAAATGGTGTGGCTCTATTATCCCCTGGGGTCACAGAGTAGACAGAGAAGCCCCACTTGATTTTATTTATTTATTTATTTATTTATTTATTTATTTATTTTAAAGTTTATTTATTTTGAGAGAGAGAGACAGTGTGAGTGAGGGAGAGGCAGACAGAGAGAGAAACAGAATCCCAAGCAGGCTCTGCACTGCTAGCAGAGAGCCCAATGAGGGGCCTGAACTCACAAAACCATGAAGTCATGATCTGTGCTGAAACCAAGCGTTGGATGTTTAACTGATTGAGCCATCTAGGTGTCCCAGCCCAACTTGATTTTTAAAGGCCCTGACTTAAGTGGAAGGATAACATCGTACTTAAGAGCATGGACTCTGGAATTAGACTTCCTGGGCTGGAATCCCACATCTGACTTGCTTGCAGTGTTCATATGTATTATTTAACTACTCAGACCCTCAGTTTTTTTCATCTGTAAAATAGGGACAATAATAGAACTTACCTTATAGGATTATTATATGCAGTAATGCGTTGGTTTGTCAAACACATCTATACCTTGCACATAGTGTGTGCTTATACATGTTTTCTAAATAGTGTAAACAATAACAGCAATCATAATTCAAAAACATAACTGCTGCTCTCTAGAGAGAGCTAGGGATCTATTTTCTAGTGGCAACTCCACACTCTGGAAGGGGAAAGAGGACTTCTTGAATTTTTGGTAAAGAAGTAGTCATCTTTGCCATACAAATATTAGAATTTAAATCTGAACAGGTAGCTAATGGAAACTTTAAAGGTTTCGAGCAGAGGGGTGAAATAATAACAATAAATATCTCGAGACATTTCCTTCCTATCATGAATATCTATCTTATTTGGCAAAATTTGAGTTGGGGAAGATAAAATTATGTATATTATTCTGTACTGTGAATATATATGATTGAGAATATGTGAATTTTTAACTGTTACAAAGAGTTAAAAAGTAAAACAAAACAGAACAGCTGGCTGGAATAACAAAGCATAAAAGACCTTTGCACAGGTGTTATATTTGTATAACTTGAGTATTGTATATTTCACATACACTATATATGCTAAGCAAAGTGAACATACAGCTAATACTGAAACCAGTGAAGAGAGAAAGTCTACATTTTCCAGAGAGAAAGCCACAATAATAGGAAATTAATGGTACAGATCTTTATATCTAATTTAATAGGTATTTAAAAACTAATGCTATTTGGTGTGCTGAAATAATTGATTTACTTTGTTTTTTTTTTCTTTTTTTT
>NC_043710.1:44699928-44703298 GCF_006229205.1 Suricata suricatta
GAGCGGCCATAAGTGAGAAAGTATAGTTTAAGTGGTATGCCTATCTGGTCCCACCTACACATAAAGTTTTAAAAATGCTCTTTAGAATTCAGTTGCCGTATAAATTCGCTTATGTTTTTAGCTTTTATTGACATCTAGTTGTCTAATTCCTCCAACATTTTTTTTTTCAAGTTTGTGTTGGCTCTTCTCCGAGCACTTAGAAATGGCCTGACAATTTCCCCTAATAAAACATTGCTAACACCTTGATCAGGATTGCATGCAAATTACAGATCAATTTGAAGTCTCTTTAAAAGGTTAAATTCTCCATTCATGAGAATGATATATCCTTCCATTTATTTAAATTTAGTTTCATTTTTCTCAAAAACATTTTGTGGTTTTCAGTGTGAAATCTGGCACATCTTTCATTATATTTATTTATAGATACTTGATGCTTTTAAGTTTATTTATTTATTTTGAGAGAGAGAGAAAGAGAACACAAGCAGGGGAGGGGCAGAGAGAGAGGGAGATAGAATCCCACGCAGGCTCCACACTGTCAGTGTGGAGCCCATCGCGGGGCTCCAACCTACAAACCATGATCATGAGCTGAGCCAAAACCAAGAGCTGAACACTTAACCGATTGAGTCACCCAAACCTCGGATACTTGATGCTTTTTGGTGCTATTTTTGGTAGGCTGAAAAATGGTCCCCCAGTGATTTCAGGTCCTAAGCCCTGAGCCCTATATATGTGTCTTCATAGATGTGATCAGGTTAAGGGTTTTGAGGTGAGGAGATTGTTCCGGACTATCTGGGTGAGTCAGCAAGACCATCACAGGTATCATTATAAGAGAGGCAAAGGGATGTTTGACAAGGCACCCAAGAGGATGTCAAATGAAGATGGGACCAGAGAAACCTGAAGATGCTGGCCTTGAAGACTGGAATCGTGTCACCACTCATCCAAGAATGCCAACTGCCTCCTGAAGCTGGAAGAAGCAAGGACAGATTGTCTTCTAGAGACTCTGGAAGGAATGCGGCCCTGTTGACATCTTGATTTTGTCCCAGTGAAACTGACTTTGGACTTGTGGGCTCCAGAACATGAGACAATAAGCTTTTGTTGTTTTAAGACACTTTTTCTGGATTTTGGTGTTTCTGTGTTAAACAGGCCCCAAGTTCCTTGCTACCTCCATGTTTCTGTCCTCTCCCACATTTTAGGCCAGCCATTCTCAGTTCTTCACAATCTAAGCAGTTTACTTTTTTTTTTTTTTTACAAATCCAGCTTTTATAGATGTTCTCAGCAGAAGTGTGATTTTATTATCTAGTCCTACATTACATAATTTAACCTCACCTGCCATTTTCTTGTGTGTATTATAGTTTTTAAAATTGTTTATATATTTATTTTTGAGAGAGACACAGAGCAAGTGAGTGAGGGGCAGAAAGAGAAGGGGAGAAAGAGAATCTTAAGCAGGCTCCCCACTGTCCGAGCAGAGCCTGACATGGGGCTCGAACTCACAAGTTGTGAGATCGTGACTTGAGCCGAAATCAAGAGTTGGACACTTAACTGACTGATCCACCCAGGAGCCCCTTGTGTGTTTTATAATTTTTAAGAGTTTATTCATTTCCTTAATTGTTTCTAACTTCTCTATATTATTCTCTCTCTATCCCTTTGTTCCTTTATTCCTCCTGTGGTTTTTTTGGTCTCAGTCTGTTATGTTAAAACATAAGCTTTTTCAAATGTCTGATGAGCCTTGTTTTTTTAAAAAGATATATAGATATAGATATAGATTTGGTGCCTGGATGGCTCACTTAGTTAAACATCTGATTCTTGATTTTGGCTCAGATCATGATCTCACAGTCTGTGAGTTCGAGCCCTGTGTCGGGCTCTGCAAGACAGTGAGGACCTTACTTGGGATTCTATCTCCTTCTCCCTCTGCCCTTCCCTGCGGGCTCTCTGTATCTCTCTCAAAGTAAATAAAAATGAACTTTAAAATTTTTTAAAAATATATTTTTTAAAACAAGGCACTAAATGCATTGGAGATATGCATATGTGTGTGTGTGTGTGTGTGTGTGTGTGTGTGTGTGTGTGACATTGAGAGACAGACAGATAAGAGAGAGATTGTTAGTAGGTTTATTCACTGACTAGGGAGCACCTGGCCATTCCCTTGAGGGGACATGAAAATGTTAGTATGTGCAGGTCCTGTGTGCTGAGGAGGGAAACACTCACTCCTGGCTTCCAATGTCCTGGGAAGTCTCATCATTCAGTTAAATGACTTTTCACTTATTTTTTCAATATTTCAGACCACTGCTTCCCCCACTTTCTTGAGTTGTTACTGAGTTTAGATCCTCTGAGCCAGGGGGCGGAGTCTGACCAGCTCAATTTTAGATGTCCACTTCTGGCCCAATCATCCGGGATCGGAGACCTGGTCACGTGTGTAGAGGGCTGCTGCCTTTGCACTGAGGCTATTTTTTAAGAGGACAGAGAGGATGTTATGTGCCTTCTATTCATAATGCACATCTCTACATCCTGACTTGCTTTCCTTGGAGTACTTTTGAAAGTCCTGAAATCCTTATGTTTCCAGAGAAACCACTCCACATGACTTATCTTTTGGATAATCAGCTTCTTTTCTTTGCATGGTTAAAAGTTTTCGTAAGGTCAACCTGAAACACATTCCAGGAAATGGGATGTTCACCTGCTCATGCTGGTGAGAACCTGGGCTCTCTTACAGTGATGTCATCTGTGGGATATGCAGGGGCAATAAGATTAGGGTAGAAACTTCCTTCCTTCTTGGGTGAATTCTGTTCCAAAATTTCACTAGGAGACTTGTGGATAAGCAGTGTCCTGGTATCTGCCCTTAATCCTTGGCAGCAACTTGCTGGAGTTGAACTTGAAGGAATAAACCATACTCAAAGAAACTTCAGATTGAACTGGAGCCACTCACTAGCTGTATGATCTAGGGCATGTTTTCCAACTTGGAGGTTCAGTGTCTCGCTTTCTTTAAAAGAGGAGTAAGAAACCTCGTTCTCATATTCTGGGGAAGCAGTAACCATGTCAAACACTTGGAGTTGTTCCTTGCACTCTTACATAACCCCAGTGACATAAAGGCAGCTTGCAAAATTTTCATCCTCGCAGGAGATCCAGCTTGATTCCTCATCCTGTTCTGCTGAGGACATTCCTAGGTCAGGATATAGTGTCTGGGGAACTTGGGTCAATGACAGGTTGAAGCATCATTCATAAAAGAGCCCAAAGGGATGGTCTGAAGGGATGACCAGAGAGACAGTATCTCACAGGGAAAGCAAATGAAAAGCCAAGCAGTCCATTTGTCAATTCAAAGGAGCTGGGTCAAAAATAAGAAGCTTTGGGGCACCTGAGTGGCTCAGTTGGTTAGGCGTCTGACTTC
>NC_043710.1:44703398-44763719 GCF_006229205.1 Suricata suricatta
TTCCTTGATATATCCTCCTTTGATATAAATCTTGAATATAAAAAAATCATTTGAATTACTTTCAAGTTTGCAAGGCAAAATATGTAACAAAGGCATCATCATCATCATCATCATTATCATTACTAAGGTGTATTTGAAAGTAGGAGTATAGTGGAGATAGCAAAGTACTTCAGCATAAACTCTTCAGTCAGAATGATCTTGGTGACTCTACTGGATTGAAACCTCGAGCAAGTTGCTTCCTCTGCCTTAGATTCTTAATCTATAAAATGAGGATAGCAAACACTTCCTTCATATACTTGCTGGAAGGATTAAATGAGATAATTTTTGGTGGCATGACACAAGGAACAGAGCCAGTGAATGGTAACAGATATGATTAATAAAGACTCAGAAAAGCAGAGACATCTCCAAGTTCTCATAAGTAGGGAGAGTCCCGAACAGTTCTAAATCCATGACTTCTGCCCCTTGGCCTTTCCACTGTACTACATAGTGTCTGAACTGATTCTTTTCAAAGGACGCATGGGGAAGAATACAGAGTAACTTCTCAGCCAGTGAAAGGAGATTGTGGAGATAACAGATGTCCCCAAATTCTTTTTCCTTCAGTGTTGGACCATTCTCCAAATCCTGGTCTCTGAGGTCCTTATAGGAACTGATGTGGGCCACCTCAAGTTTCCCATTGCAGGTAAGATGTCCCCAGAGTGGCCCAGCTTCTGTGAGATCTCAGCCCAGGATCCCCCTAGCGGCCACTGTGGGAGGTGCCCAGTTCCCATGGGGCCAGGAGGACTTGGCACCCATGGAGGTGAAAGGTCATTCACTAAACCCCGTAGGACATACACTTCCCAGAACATATTCAGCTGTGGTGCAGTGTTTCACCAGGGGGAGGATACACTCACCACATTCTGCTCTGGGAATCCAGGGCCAAGGGGATAAACAGTGGTTGTGGACTGAGTTGAGTGTCTCTTCCTGGAGACACATCGTTGAAGATCAGGGTGAAGGAGGACAAAATCTTTCATGACCTCTCAAAGTCTTACATAGCTCACCCATGTCGCTAAGGGCCTCTGAGCCTCACCAACTGGCTTAAGGGGACATTCTCATCCAATCTGGACCTGCCCCTGGGGTACTGGATCCAGAGCTCTTTACTGTCTGTGCCTATTTTTGGTCAGCAAGGCCTGTCTTTGAGAACCGTGTCTCTAATCAATTTTTGTGGAAGCCTGTGCTGTTGAATCCCAAGGACAGCCCTGTGAGCTTGATTCTTCCATTATCCTTGTATTAGTGATGAGACTGTGATTCAGAAGTCCTCCCTCTCCTGCCAAGGATCACACACCCAGGGAATGGAAGAGCTGACATTTGAGCCCAGCACTGAGGTCTTCAAAGGCGGTTTTCTTTCTACCACGCTACTCTGCACTGAACACAATAATTGTTTTTTTACCTGCAGACACTATCAACCATAGAACTGAAGAAAAACTTGGAATCGCAGCAGAAAGGAAAAGGCTTATTATCCACAGTTGACTTGTATCTTTTTTCCCTGGTCTTACTCATCTTCCTCCCTCCCTAAGGTTTGTTCTACATGCCTTCTTTTTATCTGAGAATTGCTGCCAAGACACAATTTCCTGTGTTTTGTCTTATTATCCAGGAAAGAAAATAGTGTCTGCTGACCTGATCTATGACTTGGGGCTATAATTGCTTCTGGACTGTTTGGGTCCAAAGGGCTTGCTAAACTTCCCAAAGAAATACCACAGTCTTCTGGTTCTTTCATCTCTATGGTGGAAATTAAATACAAGAGGATTAACACTATTGGAACACTGTTAAGTATCATATTGTAGGGGAAAAATATGTATACACTTATTCCTCATCACAACTATCTGATGTAGGTATCATTACTCCCACTTACACAGCTGAGGAAACTGAGAGTCTTAGAGGTAAAATGGTCTGTCCAAGGTCACAGCTCTGGGATATAAGAGCTGAGATTTGAACCTAATCTGTCTAACTACCAGTCTATAATCTATCTCTTGTATCACACTTCTTCTTAAAATGTATTTTTTTTAAGTCAACTCTAATTAAATGTAATTGACTTGTCATAAAATGCCCTCATTTTATGTGTATGGTTTGATGGGCTTTGACCAGTGTGTAACTGGTACCATAATAAAAATATAAAATATTTCCATTACCCTCCAACATTCCTTTGTGCCCCTTTGTAGTCATTTCTACCCCAGATCAGATAACAATCTACTTTCTGTCACCATAGATTAGATTTGTCTTTTCCAGAGCTTCATATAAGTCAAATCACATAGGATGTCCACTTCAACACATGAATTTTGGGAGGGCATAGATAGTCAGTCCATAGTAATGTTTTAATTTTTAAAAAAAGATATGAGTCTATTCAGATTTTCTATTTCTTCTTGGGTCAGTTTTAGTATGTTGCATTCCTTTAGGGAATTTGTCAAACTTATTGATATTTTGTTGTTCGTAATATTTTCTTATTATCTTTTTAAAATTTGCAATATCTGTAGTGATGTTTCCTCTTTCATTCCTGAATTGGCACTTTGTATCTACTTTCTTTTATTTTCTAGCAGTCTAGGTAGAGTATTTTAAATTCTATTGATAATTCCAGAGAACTAGTTTTTACTTTCATTGGTTTTGTTTGTTGTTTATCTGTTTTAAATTTTACTGTTTTCTGCATATTTCTTTCCTCCTGCACATTTTGGGTTTAATTTACTCTTCTCTTTCTAGCTTCTTAAGGTGAAAGCTTAGATCATTGATCCCATTCTCAGCCTGTTGATTCAGAGTTTACTTTTTGCCTGCTTGATCTTTCATCTCTAGTGTTATATAAATATTTTCCCCATTATTGCTCATTCTTTTATGATTTTGGAACATATCTTTTTTACTCTAATATAATCTGTTTTGATGGATTTAATAGAACTACCCTTTATTCTTCTTCACATCCTGCACAAGTATTAATGTAGTGTTCTACATGTAGTAGTCACTTAATAAATGGTTATTAAAATGACAAATATTATTTTAGTGTGTTTCCAAGCATCAGATAGAAATGGGGGAGAGCAAGATGGCACAAAAAAGGGGCTGGGCATAATATTTCTGTTCAAAAGTCAGCTCAGACATCATCTCTTTCTTGGAAGGAGCCTCTGCTGGTGAAGAACATCACTCATTTGGTTTTCTTTATCTTGCATATAATCCTATTATTGTATTATGTTGTGTCATAATATTTAAAAATTTAGTTTATAGGTTTGTCTCTCCTACTCTAGTCTTAATTTTTCGATGGTGGGGCCCCTGTTTTGTCCCTCAGTGCCTAGCACAATGCCTGACAAATAGAAATCATTCAAGAAGTGTTTATTGGATAAATAAAAGAACAAAAGGCCTTCCTCTGCCTCTGGAGTCTGGTGAAACATTCAGAACATATGTAATAATCTGTGCATTCTGCTATAGTTCAGAGAATAAACATGCAGCCCTATTGTACTGTTGAAATGCATTTTAAATGGAAAAATGTTCCGCATGTGTTGTAAGTTACTGCTCTCTCTCAAAGTAGGGTCCGGAATCAATCAATGCCTAGGACCCAAAAGCAAGTGGGCAACACTGTCACCCAGCCTTCATCTATCTTGAAAGAAAATAGCTGGTTTAAACTAGCCTAAGCTCTTCTTTGTTCCCAGAGGTGAGGATTGTTTCACAAAGAAATGAGCATCCACATCTCTACTGTTTCAGAAATACTGAATTCAGAACAATTACATAATAAAAAAGTCCTTCAACTCCAGCCAGATCCATTTGTTCCCCTCCCCAGGGCTGTTATCACAGTCCCCTTGCCAAAGCTCTCTACCTCATCTTGTATGAGCTTATTTTCCATTTTCTAAGCACCTTTCCACCCATTACCTTTTCCAGCCATCACAACAGTTGCTCTATGTTGCAGAGGTCACCGAATGAAGAGGAAAGATCCTGCTGGAGCTAGACAGCACCGATTTGGCTTCTGCTCTGTCACTTACACTGGTGTGTGGCAATGGACAAGTGTCTGCATCTTGTCAAGTCTCAGTTTTCTCACTTGTGAAATGGGGATAATAATACTTACCTCAGAGGCTTCTTGTGATGGTCAGAGCTAATTTGTATAAGCCATGTCTTTGGCACCAGACAGTGCTTGTAGATGGCAGTTAATATTTTCATGCTTGTAATTGCCATAATTACTTTGAGGTCTTGTGACAGTTCCAGGTGAGATTAAGCCAGGTAGAGAGTAAAACAATGTGAACGGACATCATATTGCTGCCCCTTTACTGCCTCCCAGAACAACAACTTCTATGGGCAAGAACAGAAGGAACTTAAAGAAACAAAAACAAAAAGAACTCCTCCTGAAATTAAATGGAACAGAAAGATGCTCTGTGACTTAAATAAAGCTAGAAGGCAGTTCAATCCACTCTACGATCTGTGTAGACCTCACACTTAAAGGGAATGCTCTGGAGAATTTGGTATCAGTTAGCCTGTTTCTACAAGTATAATTTAGTTAAAAATTGAACTGGTACCTCCTCTGTGCTAGATGCTATGCTTAAGGAGATAAATGAATGAATGAATCCATAACCGAACGCACTCGTGCTCTCCAACAGAAGGCGGTACAAAGAGCACAGAGGATGGACTCACTCACTTTGTCCAGGAGAACTGGGGGAAGGCTCCACAAAAGAGTCTTGAGGGACGCAGGGGTGTTCCTCAGGTGATGCTATCACTGAGCCTTAGCAGGGTGGTGAGATCTTACGGAGGTCAGCTGTGGGGAACGATGAAGTTGCAAGGATTAGCGTGGCCCTGAGGCTGGAATGTTCACTCTACAGTTACACAGAACTCAGTGAGGATCCGTGCTTTGCCATTGATGAGCAGGGAAACCTCGGTAAGTTAGCTCAGTACCTGAATTTACTCACAGTGGAGATACTAGTAATACCTGCCCTGGGGATTTTAAGAGATGAATACATAATTTCCCATATAGGATTGGACTAATTGAAAGGGCAGAAATTAGATAAATGAATATCAAATACTGCTTTACTACTAATCAAACTGTCTTCAGAAGCTTGGATGTTTAGAAATGAAGGACTTCCTAATACTGTGTCCCAACATTAAACGTATTCATTAGGCACCGGCAGAAAAGGCACACAGCCTCTCCCCTGTGGCAGATCTGCTCCACTAAGCTTACTCTGAGGCTTTGTGAGCAGACCAAAATGCATCCTTTCTTTAGGCAGGCAGATCAAAGAGCGGTCCTGGATGTGGCCAAGTCCTGTGTGTTTAGTTCCTTTCTCCCTCACCCGCCAATGGGATGAGCAACCCTCCCCAGGAAGATGGAGAGGTTGAGTAAGAGGCCAAGAGGTTTATTCTAATGGAGATCCTTCCACATGGAAACATGAAGCCCCAGAAAGGTGGCCAATACCTATAGCAAAGTGTTATTGTGAGGAGGAATATGATGTAATATATATAAAATACTAAGCACAATGCCTGGCACACACAGTAAGCACCGAACCAATGTTAATCTTTATGATTGTTGTTATGGTAGCAGATTAGCAGGGCCCAATATATTGTCTTATATTCTCCTATTAAAATATCCATGGAGACATGCAAAGAGACAAACACTGGAAACAAAAGAGGAGACTATATACCAATGTCTGAGGGGGAATTTTTTCCAGTTGTACTGTTGATAAAGGTATATATCTTGGACTACACTCTCCTTTCGAAAGCATGGAATGCTCTTTCAGGAAGAAGTCTAAACTGAGCCCAAGAATCAATAAGCTCTATGCAACTATATCCCTTCTGCATTTGGGGATTATCTTCTTTTTTTAAGTTATTTATTTTGTTTTTGAGAAAGAGATAGAGCATGAGAGGGGGAGGGGCAGAGAGAGAGAGACAGACAGAGACTCTCAAGCAGGCTTTGCACTGTCAGCAAAAAGCCCCATGCAGGGCTCAGACTCCCATGCCCCCCAGGTGCTCTCATTCTTGGATTATTTTAGCTCCATCTCTCACTTGATGTCTCTGACTGATAGTTGGTTAACATTTTTCCCTTTAAAACTTCACAGACATTTCTCAATTTTCTTAAGTTAGCCAATGTTGCCAAAGAGAAATCTGATTTCTATTATTTTGTAGATAATCTGGGATTTTGGTTTTTTTCATTTGTTGGTTTTGCATAGATTGTTACAGAATTTTTTTGTTTTCCTTAAAATTCAAAATATATCATGAGGAATATGTATATTAATATTACATGAAACATACCAACCTGCATTGATTTCCAGTCCCTGGCCTTTTTTTTCCACTGAAAAAAAGCTTCTTTTATTAAAATTTAGATTCTTATTTTTGTTTTGTTTGTTCTAATCTTTTCTTCAGGAACAATTCAATTTTATAAAGTCATGTCCAACATTATTATTAGTATTACTTTTGGAGTTGATTTGCAAGGTCCCTTTTTATCTCAAACCATTGCTGATAAAACTCACTTATCCTTTTTCAGAGAGACCGTGACTTCTTGGATCTTACTGAAAATAATAAAGAAATTCCTTTCCATGGCAGGGAAGGTAAGCATCTCATTGACTGAGCAGGACTAAGGTGGGCTCTCCTCCTCCTCTGATACTTGGGTCATATGCTTCCATTAGTTCTTCTGTCAGATAGACTATAAAAGACCCCATCCTTTTTCCTCTACCACTACCCCATCTCCATCTACTGTACTTCCCTAAACTCTATCATTTCTACGAGAAAGGTTTTCTTTGGATAATTGTTCATTTTAGGAAGAAAAACATCACATGTCCTGAGAAATGTAGCTTTTGGATATGTGTGGAGTGGAATTTATGGAAATAAGAGGATAGGACTACATCTATCAAGCTCAAAAGACAGTCCCCAAGGGGCACCTGGGTGGCTCAGTCAGTTAAGCATCCAGCTCTTGATTTTGGCTCAGGTCATGATTTCATGGTAATGGGATCAAGTGCTGCATTATGCTCCACATTGAGCATGGAGTCTGCTTGGGATTCTCTCTCTCTCTCTCTCTGTGTCCCTCCTCTCTCTCTCTCAAAATAAATAAACAAAATTAAAAAAATCCAAGAATGTTAAATTGTTGTACAATAAGATAGGTGGTAAGCATTAAAAACAAACTTGAACATGAAACATTGAATGTAAAAATTTGTCTATATCAGTTAGGATCCTGTCAGGAAACAGTACCCATCTAGGCATTTCAAACAGAGGGAATTTATTTGTTTCTTAGGTGATGGTCTTCTTGAAGATACAAATAGGCCATTACTTATCAAACTTAATGTGTATTTAAATAACATGGGATCTTTTTCATTGCAAATACAAATTCAATAGGTTTGGGAGAGGGGGCCCAAGATTCTGCATTTTTCAGAAGTTCCCAAATAAAGCCAATTCTGCTAGTTCATAAACCACTTTTTGAAAAGCAAGGAAACACAGGGAGTTGAAGTAACCAGAGATTAGCAATAGCAGGAAGACATACTTTTCTTTAGAGGAACACCAATAGGAGACAAAGCCTAGGACTTGGTATCATCAAGGAGTAGCTAGCAGCATGACTAGGCCTTCCTGATGGGAGCCAGGACTACGGTGGAGGGCTATCTGGCAGGATCAGAAGTTACAGTGGAGATGTATCTTCTGCTGGAGACCCAACTGGAGGCAGAGAGATAGAAGTAAATACCCTGGCCTCTCCCCTCCTTCTAGCCTCTGATCTTCTGCAAGCTTTTTCTACTAGCTAGAAGTACCTTCTCCAATGTAGCATGCACCCTCTCTGGTTCTCAGCTTCTCCCTCTGGGTCACTCTTAAACTTCTTATGCCTTTCATATGCTGAACAATTAAGTTTGATTTCAACTTGGCTCCAGTTTCTACCTCTAAACTGTCACAATGCAAGTCAAACATGTCACAAAGGGTTCTTTGGGGTATAGGATCTACCTTCTTAGAAAGAGCTGGAGAGGTGGGATAGGGAATGAGTGAAGGGGAAATAGCAAAATAGTTGATATGAGTAACAGACATAGTTTTTCTTTTATGTTTATCATACTATGTGGCTTCTATCTTTCAGGGCCTTGAATACACATCAGTAATGTCTGATCCCTTACCATGGAATGCTTTTCTCCATCTGTGGCTGCTTACCTCTTGCTCACCATTTAGGTCTTAGTTTACATGTCTCTTACTAACAGAAAGCTTCCTAACACTCCAGACCAGGTAAGCTAGAATAGGAACCGCTGATGATAAAACTCACTTACCCTCATAACTTCTTTCCTTGCTTTTTACTTGCAGCATGGCAGTCTATATTTGTGTGATTATATTCTATGTCTCTGTCCTCCACTAGGTCATAAGTTTCATGAGGGCAAAATTTGTGTCAGCTTTATTAAATGCTGTATTTCCTGTGCCTGGAAAACTAGACAATCCACGGATGTACCTTTCCATTGCATTATATGAAAAAGTAGGTTGGCTATTTTGGTGGCTGAAGAGCATACTCCTGATTTTTATATTTGCATGTGAATATTGGAATAATGTGATTTTTGGAAGGCGTTTTGCCTTGGTAATGAGCTAGTTAATCAGGAGTTGATATCCTAAAATTCTATAAGTTGCATTACAAGTGTACCTACCCAAACCTGGCCTTTAAAATAGATAGTAACAAGCTGCCATTTGTTGAGCACTTACTCTGTGCCAGACACTGAGCTGTTTTGTAGACATTATATCATTTAATCTTGACCACCACCTGTGAGGTTGTTACTATTCCCATTTCACTAAGGGGGATACTGAACCCCAAAGAGATCGAATGATGTCCTCTGGCTCCTACGTAGCAGAATAAGGATTAAGATCCATGTCTTTCTGTATTAATCAACCAAAGTACTTAACCTGTACAGCTTCTATATAACTAGTTTTAGGTTTAATTTAGTAGACATTTTCTTCCCTTTTTCTAACTCAGAGGAAAAAAAGGGAAATGACCTAAGCTGTGAACACAATATAGTTTTCAGGGAACTTTACTGCTCAGAGAGAAAGGTAAGTGGTGCAGGCACCTATTTAAACAAGGGAGTGGCAGCCCCTGAGGAATCCAATATGGAATATATAGGTCCCTCACCTGCAAAGAATCCAGAGAAATCTTTGTGGGAAGCTAAGTTCAAATTGGAACCATGAAAAAGTGTGGCAGCTTGAATTCAATGGTATGTCAGCTAACAAGAGCTGACTTAAATTTTTAGGAACTTTGTGAGCTGAGTATTAAATGTAGCCATTATTAAAAATTAAACTTTACAAACTTATAATTTAACACTGTTTTAAATATGAATGTAATACAGGGGCGCCTAGGTGGCTCAGTCAGTTGGGCGGCCGACTTCAGCTCAGGTCATGATCTCGTGGTCCATAAGTTCGAGCCCCACATTGGGCTCTGTGCTGACAGCTCAGAGTCTGGAGCCTGCTTTAGATTGTGTCTCCCTCTCTCTCTGTCCCTCCCCCTCTCAAACTCTATCTCTCTCTGTCTCAAAAATAAATAAACATTAAAAATTAAGAAAATGAAGGTAATACAAGCTTAAAACTCATCATTTCCTATTATTTTACTACAATTTTCTATGATCTATGCTCTTGAGTTGTTTATATCTCTTGAAACTGAATGGTAAAAACACATGTAATGGTATGCCACTGTGCATCTCTTCCCAACTCTGTGTTCAGTGATACTATGCAGGTCTCTTGAGATGGTCTATTGGGTGTATTTACATCATGGAAGTTAAGAAATGGTACAAATCAGCTTCTGCCTTCTTGAAATCTGGTTGCTAAACATTTATCAGGACACCATTGTTTTACTCCTTGGGAAAAGCCCCAGGTTCAAAGACAATGTCAAAAGTAAAAGAACAGTAAAAATTAAAACTGCAGTTGCTTGGAAAAAGAAATTGAGAAAATAGTACCATTTAAAATTGCACCAAAAGTAATCAAATGTCTAGGAATATGCTTAACCAAGAATGTGAAAGATCTGTACTCTGAAAACTATGAAACATTGATGAGGGACACCTGGGTGGCTTAGTCGGTTAAGCATCTGACTTTGGCTTAGGTCATTATCTCGCGGTTCGTGGGTTTGAGCCCTGCATCAGGCTCTGTGCTGAAAGCTCAAAGCCTGAAGCCTGCTTCGGATTCTGTGTCTCCCTTTCTCTCTCTGTCCCTTCCCTGCTCTTGCTGTCTCTCTCTGTCTCTCAAAAATAAATAAAAAACATTAAAGAAACATTGATGAAAGAAAACGAAGAGGACACAAACACATGGAAAGGTATTCCCTGCTCAGAGATTGGGAGAACAAATATTGTTGAAATGTCCATACTATCAAAAGCAGTCTATAGATTTAATGTGATCCCTGAAAAAAACCAGCATCATTTTTCACAGAACTAGAACAAATAGTTCTAAAAACCACAAAAGACCTTGAAGAGCCAAAGCAATCTTGAAAAAGAAAAAACAAAGCTGGAGGTATCACAATTCCAGATTTCAAGTTATACTACAATCTGTAGTAATCAGAACAGTATGGTACTGGCACAAAAAATAGACATATAGATCAGTACAACACAATGGAAAGTCTGGAAATAAACCTACGAGTATATGGTCAATTAGTCTTTGACAAAGGACACAAGAATATATAAATTTTTTAATGTTTATTTTCCAGAGAGAGAGAGTCAGGGAGGAGCAGAGAGAGAGGGAGACACAAAATCTGAAACAGGCTCCAGGCTCTGAGCTGTCTGCACAGAGCCAGCTGCGGGGCTGGAACTCACAAACTGCAAGATCATGACCTGAGCCAAAGTCGGATGATTACCCGACTGAGCCACCTAGGTGCCCCAGGAGGCAAGAATATATAATGAGAGAAAGACACTTTCTTTTCCAAATTGTTCTGGGAAAAATGGACAGCTAAATGCAAAACAATGAAACTGGACCACTTTCTAACACCATATACAAAAATAAACTCAAGATGGATTAAAGACCTAAATGTGAAATCATAAAAAACTTGAAATCATAAAAATTCTAGAAGAGAGCACAGGCGGTAATTTCTCTAACATTGGCCATAGTAACACTTTTCTGAGTGTCTCTAAGGCAAGGGAAACAGAAACAAAAATAAACTATTAGGATTAAGTCAAAACAAAAAAGATTTTTTGCAGCAAAGGAAATCATCAAAAAAAACCAAAAAGGCAACCTACTGAATGGAAGAAGATATTTGCAAATGATATATCGGATGAGGGGCTAATATACAAAATATATAAAGAACTTATACAACTCAACACCAAAAAACCAAATAATCCAATTAAGAATGGACAGAAGACATCATACATAGATGGCAGGCAAAGAAGGCATACAGATATCCCACAGACTCATGAACATGAACATCAACATCACTTCTCATCAGGGAAATGCAAATCAAAACTGCACTAAGATATTGCTTCATACCTGTCAGAATGGCTAAAATAAAAAAAGATAAGAAACAACAAGTGTTAGCGAGGATGTGGAGAAAAAGGAACCCTCCTCATGCACTGTTGGTCAGAATGCATTCTGGTGTAGTCACTGTGGAAAACAGCGTGTCATTTCCTCAAAAAATTAAATATGGAATTACCATACAATCCTGTAATTCCACTACTGGATATTTACCAAATAAAATTTAAAAAAAACCCTAATTTGAAAGGATATATGCACCCCTATGTTTATTGCAGCATTATTTATAATACCTAAACTGTGGAAGCCGTCCATGTGTCCATCAATACCTGAATGGACAAAGAATGGGTGCATATATTGGGGTATACAGAATGGATAAAGAAGATGTAGTGTATATGTGTGTATATATATATGTGTGTGTGTATATTAAACTTAGATGTATATATGTGTGTGTATATATAAAAAACAAGTGTTAGCAAGGATGTGGAGAAAATTTTTTTATTTATATTTATGTTTACTTTAATATATTTATATTTATATTTAATTTATATTTAATTTATATTTATTTATATTTATATTTAATATGTGTGTATATTAAACTTAGAGGTGTGTGTGTGTATGTGTGTGTGTGTATTAAGCTTAGAGGTAATGTGTGAATGTATGAAGCGTGAAGTTTATATTTACAAATCTTACCCATTCTGCCACTATCCCATTACTGTCCTGTTATCCATGACTATGGAAAGCTGTAAGATGTTTGTGTTTATTTTCCTGCTTCCTGTCTTTTACTAGTCAACATCTACCCCACCAGGAGTTCAGTTCCCTCACTTCTGGGTTGCATTATCAGGCTTCCTGGCTGCTGCGGGTAGTCAGATCCCATTCCCTGTGGAGTGGCATTTCATCTGAGTCTGGAGGTTGTGGTTGGGGTTGTAGACTCCTGGTAAGTGGCTGGTCAGCCTCAGGCAGCGGAACCATAGGGCTTGAAGCAAGTGGGCTGGGGTCCACGAGACAGGTGAGGCCAAGACGCCAGGAGGATGTACAAAGATAGTTCTGTTTGTGGGGCTACTACTAGTACCTACATCATAGGGCTGTGGGTGGATTAAATACACTACTAGTTGTAAAATGCTTAGAGAGTACCCGGTATAGAGTGAGGTCTCCGATACTATCAGCTAAAATGCAACCCAACTTATGTTTTTCTCCATAGACACTGATCTTTGTGAAATGCTCAGAAAAGTCCTCTTCACTCAGCTATGATAAAAATAGCATCCATCTGGATTTCATTTTGGCACATGAAGTGAGGTCAGAATGATGCTTTATGTTTTTCCAAATGACTTGACACCAGTCCAAACACCAGGCATTGAATATTCCATATTTTTCCTTTGCTTTGAAATTAGATTTATATTAAAATTTGTATATTTATTTGCTAATTTGCTAACTTCTTATTCTGTTCTATTGATATAGCTATAATTCTATTGTACTATTTTAAGGATCGGAGCTTTATGATAATAATGCATTGTAGAACATGATCCCATTTTTACTCTTCTTTTTTTAAAAAGGATTTTCCCAGCTATTTTCACATGTTTACAATTTTAGATGAAGTTAGGAATCTTTTTTTTTTTTCAAATCCTTCTTCTAAAAAAGATCCTGCTTGGATTTTGATTGTGAATACGTTGAATTTATGGTTACATTAAATAAAATTTATTTTAAAGAAACCAAGATACTGATCTCTATTTATCAAGATTTAATGTTTCTTGGTAGAATTTTGTGGGTTCCTGTAAATCTCAAACCTTTTTTATTACATGATTCCAGAATAATTTATAATCTTCTGTAGTTGTGGATGGAATGTCTTCTTCTATCATGTATTTAACTTGATTATTGTTTGTATATTAGAAATCTATTAGTCCTTAGCTATTGGTTTTTATCAGATGGACTGAGGTAAATTCTATAGTATTGTTGAACTCATCTATATCAAGTGTGCATTTCAATGATTTTTAGTGACATTGCCGAATGACGCCACTATCACCATAATTTAGATTTTTCCCCTTCTTCCAATAAGACCTCGCATGTCACTTTACAGTTAATCCCAGTTCCCATCCCCAGTCCCAGGTGAAAAGTAATCTACTTTCTGGCTCTATAAATTTCTGGATAATTCATATAAATGGAAATATGTAGTCTCTCGTGTCTGGCTTTCTTTCCTTTTGCATAATGTTTTTCAAGGTTCATTTATGATGTTGCATGTGTTAGTAGTTTGTTTCTTTTTCCTGCTGAGTAGTATTTCACCATGTATCTATATCACATTTTCTCTATCCAGTCACCAGCAATGGGTATCAGTTTTGTGCTATTTTGAATAATGCTACTACAAACATTCACAGAAAGTCTTTGTGTGGACATATGTTATTATTTATTTTGGGTAGATATGTAGGAGTGGAATTGTTGGGTTGTGTGGTAATTTAATGTTTAACTTTTTGAAAAGCTGCCACTCATTGAATGCGGCGTTAGCTTTCCGGGTAGCGGTTTTCTTTGCGAGCCAGGCCGGGCCCACCCAGAAGCAACTATGTCTAAGGGACCTGCAGCTGGCATCGATCTTGGCACCACCTACTCCTGTGTGGGTGTCTTCCAGCACGGGAAAGTGGAAATAATTGCCAACGATCAGGGAAACCAAACCACCCCAAGTTATGTCGCCTTTCCAGACACCGAACGATTGATCGGTGATGCTGCAAAGAATCAAGTTGCAATGAACCCCACCAACACAGTTTTTGATGCCAAACACCTCATTGGGCTTAGATTCGACGATGCTGTTGTCCAGTCTGATATGAAGCTTTGGCCCTTCATGGTGGTGAATGATGCTGGCAGGCCCAAGGTCCAAGTAGAATACAAGGGAGAACCCAAAAGTTTCTCTCCAGAGGAGGTGTCTTCTATGGTCTTGACGAAGACGAAGGAAATCGCAGAGGCTTACCTTGGGAAGCCTGTTACCAGTGCTGCAGTCACAGTACCTGCCTACTTCAACGATTCTCAGCGTCGGGCTACCAAAGATGCCGGAACTATTGCTGGTCTTAATGTACTCAGGATCATCAATGAGCCGACTGCTGCTGCTATTGCTTATGGTTTAGACAAAAAAGGTTGGAGCTGAAAGGAATGTGCTGATCTTTGACTTGGGAGGCGACACTTTTGATGTGTCCATCCTCACTATTGAAGATGGGATCTTTGAAGTCAAGTCTAGAGCTGGAGACACCCACTTAGGTGGAGAAGACTTTGACAACTGCATGGTAAACCATTTTACTGCAGAGTTCAAGCACAAACATAAGAAAGACATCAGCGAGAACAAGAGGGCAGTCTGTCGCCTCCGAACTGCTTGTGAGCGTGCCAAGCATACACTTTCTTCCAGCACCCAGGCCAGTATTGAGATTGATTCTCTATATGAAAGAATTGACTTCTATACCTCTATTACTCGTGCCCAGTTTGAAGAATTAAACGCTGACCTGTTCCGTGGCACCCTGGACCCTATAGAGAAAGCCCTTCAGGATGCCAAGCTAGACAAGTCCCAGATCCATGATATTGTCCTGGTGGGTGGTTCTACATGTATTCCCAAGATCCAGTAACTTCTACAAGACTTCTTCAACGGGAAGGAACTGAATAAGAGCATCAACCCTGATGAGGCTGTTGCTTACAGTGCAGCTGTCCAGGCAGCCATCCTTTCTGGAGACAAATCTGAAAATGTTCAAGATTTACTGCTGTTGGATGTCACTCCTCTCTCCCTTGGCATTGAAACTGCTGGTGGAGTCATGACTGTTCTCATCAAGCTCAATACTACCATTCCTACCAAACAGACCCAGACCTTCACTACCTACTCTGACAACCAGCCTGGTGTGCTCATTCGGGTTTATGAAGGTGAGCGTGCCATGACCAAGGATAACAATCTACTTGGCAAGTTCAAACTCACAGGCATACCTCCTGCTCCCTGTGATGTTCCTTAGATTGAAGTCACCTTTGATATTGATGCTAATGGCATTCTCAATGTCTCTACTGTGGATAAGAGTACAGGAAAAGAAAACAGGATCACCATTACAAATGACAAAGTCCACTTGAGCAAGGAAGACATTGAGTGCATGGTCCAGGAAGCTGAGAAGTACAAAGTTGAAGATGAGAAGCAGAGGGACAAGGTGTCCTTCAAGAATTCACTGGAATCTTACGCATTCAATATGAAAGCAACTGTCGAAGATGAAAAACTTCAGGGCAAGATCAAAGATGAGGACCAACAGAAATTCTGAACAAGTGTAATGAAATCATCAACTGGCTGGACAAGAACCAGACTGCCGAAAAAGAAGAATTTGAACATCAGCAGAAAGAGCTGGAGAAGGTCTGCAACCCCATCATCACGAAGCTGTACCAGAGTGCAGGGGGCATGCCTGGTGGTGGCACTCCTCCATCTGGTGGTGCCTCCTCTGGACCCACCATTGAAGAGGTTGATTAAGCCAACCTGAGAATAGGTCTAGCATTGTTCAACACAAAACATTTGAAGGACCCAAATTTGTAGCAAATTCCGTGGCAGTTTTAAAGTTGAGCTGTTATAGTTAAACTGGGCATTCTTGATACTTGAATATGGAATATGTGCACAGGGAAAAGAAATACAACATTGTACTTTATAAGCACTGTATTGTGAAGTGGAAAATGCAATGTCTTAAATAAAACTATATTTAAAATTGGCAAAAAAAAAAAAGAAAAAAAAGGAAAAGCTGCCAAACCGTTTTTCCAAAGTGGCTACATTATTTTATTTTCCGACTAGCAATGTACAAAGATTCTCTATTGACTTTGAAACATTTATTTTGTATGTGACTAATTTGTTGAATAATGTTTTACTTCCTAATAGTTTTTCTCTTTTTTTTTCTTTTAAAGAGACAGCCTTTATTGTGAGGATTTTTACACAGAAGAATTAAAAATGTGGCAAAGTTTTCCAGAATCTATTGTACTGTATTTAAAGGGAACTGTTGACAAAGATTCACCAGAAATCATCTGAAAAAGTGAGAAACTACAGTTAATACTACTGAAACGGTAAAAGAATTCCAGGACGTATGGCTTATCTAACAAAACAATATCGTAGATGCTGTCATTGATATGAAAACCAACTGCTTCTTCCTCTTCTAAATACACAGGAGTATAATTACCAATATTCAATCACTTCTGTTCTTTCCTGAATATATAAAAATTAAAATACCAATTAAAAAACTAATATATCTTCTCTTTAAATGTTTCTTACAGATACAGTTTCATTATCTTCATTCAACAGTGGTGTGGTTTACAAGATGTTTCCACTCACAAGTCAAACAACAATCCACCCGAAGGGAACTGATAGTCTATAGACTCATAGGGCAAGTAAAGCCTTCAGGAATGCAGCAACTGACATTTCTAAAATACAAAACAGGTAAAATCCTTAGGACATACATGCAATAAGCTCTACAAGCAGCTGGCCCAGGACTAGGACGCGGGCCCGGTGGTTCCGAGGGGATGGCCGCCACTCCCAAACTCAGCTGGAACTCGCGTCTTAGGCTTTGTATTTTGCTTTTCCAGTTTCACTAATGACACAAACATGATTCAAGTCCCTGAAGTGTTCATTGTAGTCAAGGGCATAACCTACAACAAACTTGTCTGGAATTTCAAGTGCGACAGAGTCCGGTTTATAGCCAGCACTTCGAGGGGTCCTCGTCACCAGCAAGCTTGCAACCTTGACCATCTTTGGATTATGCTGCTTGGTCATGGAGAGCAAGGTCTGCATTGTTTTGTCAGTGTCAATTATGTCCTCAACAACCAAAACATTCTTTCCAGTTAAAGTTGAGAGATCATCTCCACCGGTTACTTTTATGTCCCCTGTTGACTGGTCGTTACAGTAGCTCTTCAGTCTGATGAAATCTACAGTCATAGGAATGGATCCATCACTATTTCTGTTCAGTGCTTTGATGTAATCCAGCAGGTCAGCAAAGAATTTATAGCCCGCCTTGAGCACACAGAGGGCTATGATGTGATGGCCACCCATCTCCCTCATCACGTCTCGGGCAAGACGTTCGGTCCTGTCCATAATTAGTCCATGAGGAATAAACACCTTTTCCAGATCCTCAGCGTAATGATGAGGTATACAAAATAAATGTAGGTCATAACCTGGTTCATCATCACTAATCACGACGCTGGGGCTGCGAGTCGCCATCACGGAGCCAGGGGCGCGCGCTGAGGGCAACCTGAGGAGGAGGAAGCCAGAGGCGCAACAGAGGAGGCGGTGGCTCCTCAGAAAACGGCGAAACGCGGGAAAGCTGACAGACCCGTCCCGCCTGCTCTCTAGGCTCTAGTTTTTCTCTTGATATTTGCATTAGCATTTGCATTAGTGTATATTCTCAATTGCAAGTGACAGTCTTTCAACTTAAACTGGCTTAAAGAAAAAAAAAAGAAATATATTGGTTTATGTAAATCAGAAGGACAAATGAAGCGATCATATACTAGTAGAATTCAGAGACTTAAAAGATAATCAAAAGACCTCTTTCCCTTATGCTCTTTAATATTTATCAATGTTGAATATCTTATTGGATGCTGAATGATGATACAGTTTTTCTCCTTTGATTTCTTTCTTTTTTTTAGTAGTTTATGGTCAAATTGGTTTCCATATAACACCCAGTGCTCTTCCCCACAAGTGCCCTCCTCCATGACCATCACCCCTTCCCTCTCCCCCTCTCCCTTCAACCCTCAGCTCGTTTTCAGTATTCAATAAAAAATATGGAACGCTTCATGAATTTGAATGTCATCCTTGCGCAGGGGCCATGCTAAACTTCTCTGTATCGTCCTAATTTTAGTATATGTGCTGCTGAAGCAAGCACTCCTTTGATTTCTTCTTAATGGATTGTTAATCAAGCTCTTGCTATCATATCATCAATGATTCTCTAGAAGCAACCCCTATTGGCTGTATTGTATTATTATTTTACATATTCTTTCATTTTATTTGCTAATATTTTGTTTAAAATTTTTCTTTCTAAATAAATGGGCAATCTCAATCTTTTTAACTTGTTTTGTACAATCTTTAACCAGTCTGGTTATTACAACATGTGCTAATAAGATGAATTGAAGAATTCCCTATGTATTTATGTGGCTTAAAATAATTTGAATAGAATTATTATAATTTGTGCTAGAGCTTAGATCAAGCTTGGTTCTAAACCCATTTGGACTTAGTGCCATTTTCAGTGGTAGATTTCTTGTCACTTTTCAACTGCTTTTAAAATTGAATTTACAGGGGTGCCTGGGTGGCTCAATTGATTGAGTGTCCAACTTCGGCTCAGGTCATGATCTCACAGTTTGTAGGTTCATGCCCCGTGTCAGGCTCTATGTTGACAGCTCTGAGCCTGGAGCCTGCTACGGATTCTGTGTCTGCCTCTTTCTTTGCCCCTCCTCCACTCATGCTATGTTTCTCTCTGTCTCTCAAAAACAAATAAAAATGTTTTGAAAAAAGATTAAAAAATAAAATTGAATTTACAGTCTGAATCTCATCAGACTTACTGCCCAAATCAGCCTTTTACAGGGGATTTTAATAGAACACAGAACTTCACAATATAATATTAAATTATCCAGGATATAATCTTAAATTACATGACATACAAAACACCAGAAATTGTGATCAATTCTCAAGAGAAAAGAGAAACAACAAATGCTAATCCTAATGTGTTCTAGACATTGGAATTTTCAATGACATTAAGCAGCTATTTACTGTATGCTACAACAGATAAAGGTAAACATCTTGAAATGAATAGAAAGGTAAAAGTCTCACAGAAATAGAAAGTGCAAGAAGGACCAATTGGAAATTTTAAAACTGAAAAGTGTAATATCTAAACTAGAAAATTCACTAGATGAGAAAATGACAGAGTAAAGAGTCTGTGAATATGAAGATGGAGCAATATGAAATTTCCATTTTGAAAAACAAAAAGAAAAAAAAACAACTCCAGGGACCTGTGGGATGATATAAAAAAAAGTCTGATGTTTATGCATTGGAGTTACAGAAAGGGAGGAGAAAAGATGAGTTCAGAGAAAATATTTGAAGAAATAGTGACAAAAAGCTATCTAAATTTGGTGAAAGACCTAAGTTTATATTTCAAGAAAATCACTGAATTCCAAACAAGACAAAATAAAAAATCCATGCCCAAAAACCCATCATAGCAAGACTTCTGAAAACCAAAGAAAAAGAAAAAAAAATCTTGAAAGCAGCTAACGAAAAATGACATATTTGAACAAGGGAACAATAATTTTTAAGACTGTGGATTTCTTACCAGGAAACTTGAAGGCCAAAAAACAGTGGAAAGAAATCTTTAAGGAAAGGAAACTATCAATCCCAAATTCTATATCCAGTGAAGATATATATTGAGAAGGAAGGTGAAATAAGATACTCTCATATGAATAAAAAATAAGAGAAGTGATCCATCATCACTAGCCCTGGTCTTAAAGAAGTGTCAGGGGAAAGTTATTCAGCCTAAAGGAAAATGATACCAGAGAGATCCTTGGAACTTCAAGAATGAAGGAAAAGTAACAGAAATGGTAAATATCTCTGTATATGGAATAGATAATTTTTCTTCTTGTATGTTTTTTCTTTTCTTTAGTTTTTCAAAAGATATCTGACCACTGAAAGCAAACATAAAATTGTCAATGTATCCAGATGTATTATATATGACAACAATAAACAAGGAAGGGGAAGGTAATGGTAGTAAGACATCTACAGTTTACTTGATATGGTGAAATATTTATTCCAAAGAGGCTATGTAGTTAGTCATGTATATTGTAATCCCTAGAGCAACCATTAAATTTGAACTTATTTATTCCTGGAGACATTCATTGGTCTGAAATCTACCCTGGTAACAACCATTGCAACTGTCTTTGAATTAATATTTTCATGATGTATATTTTTCCATCTTTTTATTTTTATTATTATTTTTTAAATTTACTTATTTTTTTTATTTGAGAGAGAGGGAGAGAGGGGCAGAGAGAGAGAGAGAGAGAGAGAGAGAGAGAATCTTAAGCAGGGTCCCTACTCAGTGTGGAGACCAGTGGGGCTCAATCACTGAAATCATGACCTGAGCAGAAATCAAGAGTTACATGCCAACCAATTGAGCCACCCAGGAGCCCCTCCAGATATTTATTTTTAACTTATATATATATATATATATATATTTTAATGTTTACTTATTTATTTTAGAGAGAGAGAGAGAGAGAGAGAGAGTGATCAGGGGAGGGGCAGAAGGAGAAGGAGACAGAATCTTAAGTAGGCTCCACACTGAAAGTGGGCAGGACTCGAACTTACAAACTGTGTGATCATGACCTGAGCCAAAACTAAGAGTCAGACATTTAACCGACTGAGCCATTCAGGCACCCCAATGTATCTATTTATTGAAGTGAGTTTCTTATAGGCAGCACACAGTTGGACTTCACATGTTTTTATCCAAATTGATAATTTATGCCTCTTAATTAGGGCAATTACACCATTTATATTTAATATGATTACTGATAGAGTTAGATTTAAGTCTGTCATTTTCCTTTTCCCCCTATTTGTCCCTTCTATGCTCTGTTACCTTTCCCTTCTTATGCTAACTTCTTTTGGATTTTTTAAACTTTTTCAAAAAGATTATTTATTTTGAGGAGTGGGGAGGGGCAGAGAGGGAGGGAGACAGAGAATCCCAAGCAGGCTCCATGCTGTCAGGGCAGAGCCTGATGCAGGGCTCAACCTCATGACTATGAGATCATGAAGTGACCTGAGCCGAAATCAAGAGTCGGATACTTAAATAACTAAGCCACTCAGGTGCCCCTCTTTTGGATTAGTTGAATTTTTTTTTGTGATTTCATTTTATCTCCTATATTACAATATTAGCTATAACTTTTTACTGTTTTTGAGATTGCTATAGGATTTATAATATGCATCTTTAGCTTATCACATTCTAGCTTCAAGTGATATTATACCACTTCATATATAGTAACATAATGTTTCAATAGTATGCTTCCACTTCTTTCCTTCCAAACGTTGTGCAATTGTTGTCATATATTATGTTGTTAAACTCACATTAAATAATAATTGCTTTTGTCTGGAGTCAATTGTCTTTACAGGTATTAATATAAGAATCTTATATATTTATATATGTAGTAACCATTTGCAATACTCTTTCTTCCTTTGCATACACCCACATTTTCATCTGATAACTCTTCGCTTCTGCTTGAAGGATGTTTTAAAATATTTCTTGTAGTGTGAGTCTGCAGTAGAGAATTTTTCAGCTTTTCAATATCTGAAAAAAATCTATTTTACTTTCAGTTTTCAAAGATATTTTTGCTGGGTATAGAATTCTAGGATGACTTTTCTTTTGGCATTTTATTTTATTTTATTTAAAAAATGTTTATTTATTTATCTTGAGAGAAACAGAGGCAACACAGGCAGAGGATGGGCAGAGAGAGAGAGAGAGAGAGACAGAGACAGAGAGAGAGAGACATAGAGGGAGAGAGAATCCTAAGCAAGCTCCACACTGTCAGTGCAGAGCCCAATTAGGGGCTTGATCTCAGGACTGAGAAATTGTCTCCTGAGCTGAAACCAAGAGTCACCCAGGTGCCCCTTTCTTTTGGCATTTTAAAGATGTTATTTGTGGGGTGCCTGGGTGGCTCAGTTGGTTAAACGTCCAGCTTCAGCTCA
This sequence comes from Suricata suricatta, assembly GCF_006229205.1. Classification (NCBI taxonomy): domain Eukaryota; kingdom Metazoa; phylum Chordata; class Mammalia; order Carnivora; family Herpestidae; genus Suricata; species Suricata suricatta. Next base: position 44,725,453 of record NC_043710.1, read on the forward strand.
GGTCATGATTTCGTGGTCCATGAGTTTGAGCCCCGCATCCAGCTCTGTACTGACAGCTCAGAGCCTGGAGCCTGCTTCAGATTCTGTGTCTCCCTCTCTCTCTGCCCCTCCCACACTCATGCTGTGTCTCTCTCTGTCTCTCCAAAATAAATAAATGTTAAAAAGTGTTATTTGTTGTTTTCTCACATTGTTTCTGGCAAGTTATCTTTGTTTCTATATATATATTATATATTGTTTTTTAATTTTTTTAAGCTGGCTGCTTTTAGGTTATTTAGTTTTATAACTGGTTATGAACAAATTTGATTATGATGGACCTTGGTATAGTTTTCTTCATTTTTCTTGTGCTTGGAGTTTGTTGAAATCCTGGCTCTGTTGACTCACAGTTTTCATCAGATTTTGAAAGGTTATGGCCATTTTTCTTTAAATATTTTTCTAATATCACATTTCCTCTCCTTCAAGGACTTTAATTACAAATATATTAGCTACTTAACATTTTCGCCTAGCTCATTAAGAAATATTTTTTTCTGTTTCTTCTTTTAGATAGTTTCTACTGTTCCTTCTTCAGGTTCACTAACTGTTTTTTCTGCAAAATCTAACTTGCCATTACTTTTATCCAGTGTATTTTCCATCACACATGTTATAGTTTTCTTCTCTAAAATTTTTAGTTGGTTCTTTTTATTTTTATGTATCTTTCATACCTCCATTTAATTTTTCTTAACATAAGGAATATAGTTATAATAACCTTTTTTTAAAAGTTTATTTTAGAGAGAGAATGAGAGAGACAGAGTGTGAGTGGGGGAGGAGCAGAGAGAGAGGGAGACACAGAACTCAAAGTAGGCTCTAGGTTCTGTGCTGTCAGCTCAGAGCCCAGTATGGGGCTCGAACCCACGAACCATGAGATCATGACCTGAGCTGAAGTTGGACACTCAACTGACTGAGCCACCCAGGTGCCCCCTTATAGTCACTGCTGTAATGACTATATTTTCCAATTCTAATATCTGTCTTAGTTCTGATTTGTTTCTATTAATAAATTAATCAATTTCTCAATATGGGTCCTGTTTCCTTCCTCTTTTATGTTTGGGAATTTTGGGTTGGATTATAGACATCATAAATTTTTCCTTAATGCATGTTGAATACTTTTGTTCTTGCCCTTTGTTCTGGGGCACACTAAAGAGACTTGGAACAATTTGATCCTTTCAGATTTTGCTTTTAAGCATTTTTTTCAATGTTTATTTGTTTTTGAGAAACAGAGACAGAGCATGAGTGAGGGAGGACAGAGACAGATAGGGAAACACAGAATCCAAAGTAGGCTCCAGGCTCTGAGCTGTGAGCACAGAGCCTGACGTGGGGCTGGAACTCATGAACTGGGAGATCATGACCTGAGCCAAAGCCAGATGCTTAACCAACTGAGTCACCCAGGCACTCCTTTGGGTTTTGCTTTTAAAATGTATTAGGTAGAGTGGTGCCTGGGTGGCTCAATTGGTTAAGCATCTGGCTTTGGCTCAGGTCATGATCTCGCAGTTTGTGAATTCAAGCCCCACATCAGGCTCTATACTGACAGCTCAGAGTCTGGAGCCTGCTTCTGCTTCTGTCTCTCCCTCTCCCTCTGCCTCTCTCTCTCTCCTTCTCTCTCTCTCAAAAATAAATAAACATTTAAAAGATTTATTAGGCAAAGGAGCCTGGGTGGCTCACTCAGTTATGCATCTGACTTTTGATCTCAGCCCAGGTCATGATCTTATGATTTGTTAATTTGAGCCCTGCCTAGAGCTCTGTGCTAGCAGTGCAGAGCCTGCTTGCAATTCCCTCTGCCTGCCCCCCCGCCCCCGCCAAATCAATAAATGAGCTGAAAATAAAAAAAAAATGTATTAGGCAAAACTGAAGTAGTACACAGCAGAGGACTAATAATTCTCCACTATTGAGACAAGAGACTTCTGTGTGCCCTACCTCACATGCTGAGAATCATAAAGTTTCCCAGCCTCGGTGGTGGGATCAGGCCCCATTCCTAGCTGTGAGTGAGCACTGGGCACTGTTACTTCTAAATCCTGTAGGAAGTTCTCTCCCCAGCAATGGCTAGTTTTTTCACACACATATACTTATACTCGGCTGAAAACTCAAGGAACCCCTCTGCAGATCCCTGAGTTCTCTCTCTACGATACTCCATTTTCTCATGTACTCTGTCCCACAAATATAAGCCACCTTAGTTTCCCCAGACTCTTAGCTACATCTCCTCAACTGAAGGATTATTTCCTTTTGATGAACTGGCCCCCTTTATCATTATTAAATGCCCCTTTTTATCCATGGCAATATTCTTTGTTCTAAATCACTACTGATGCATCATCCTTCTAAGTATTCTATTCAATGCCCTTGAATTGTGAAGGTTTTCATGCTGGCTGGCAGGAAAATGAACTGTTCCTGGTTCTGTTCGGGAGCTTTGGGGATTGATCCCTCTGCTCTTTTTGGTTGATTCTTTCCCCAACTTTTTGGACAGTTTCCTCACAAGCCCACTCTGATCTGTACCCAGCTGAAGACTCAAGAGGTCCTGCTGATCTCTGGAGCTCACTCGTGGTGTATCTTTCTCTTCTCTGGTTCCTTGTTCTGTGAGCTCTAGCTGCTCAGACCTCCCTTACTCCTGACTCTCTCTTCTCAACTCACAAGGTCTGCAAACCTCCACCCCAATTCTCCCTTCCCCTGTTGTGGCCTGGAAATTCCCTCCAAGCAGTAATCTGTGGCACTTGGTGGGCTTCTGTTCTATGTTCCCCCTCTCTCAAGTGTCACTGTCTAGCACTGCCTAATGTTCCATATCTGCAAACCATTGTTTAATATATTTTATCCTTTTTCTTTTTCTTTTTGTCTGTTTCAAAAGGAAGGGCAAATCCAATGTTCTGTTACTCCACATTGGCCCTAACTAGAAAATTTTATCTTTAATAACTTTAGATGTATCTATTTTATAGATGTGCACTGTATCTAAGGTTTTTGGTAATTGTGTTCTGTGTGGTCTGTACTGTTGTTTACTCATGGTGAATTATGTTGTTTACTCATAATGAATTATATTGTTTACTCATGGTGAATTATGTGTTTTACGTTGTTATTTTTTGTGATGGGCTCATTTTCAGTTGTGGGTTTTGTTTTTTTTTTCTGTCAGAATCTTGTACAGCCTATGTTGAGAGTGTATCCCTTCAGATAGTTCTGTTTTCTTCTACTGGATTATCTTAATTTCTCAGCTGCACTATGTTCCCACAGATAAAAAGCCATTAAAGATGAGCTCACAAAATATGCAGAATAGTTGTTTTTAGACACGGCACTTCATTGGTGTCCTCAGATCACGTGGAGAATGTAAAGTTGAAGTCCAAACCCATGTACCATGTGGGCCCACAGTTTTGCATTATCAAGAGAGAATTTTTCTTTTTCAATCCAGTGCCTAAGACTGACAGTCTTTCTTATGATCTTTGCATGTTGATAGTTTTTTCCACTAGAAGGTGATATTTCATTTCTAACTCCTAGCATTAATGGGGCTTCTCTAGCCTCACAAGAGTGTTAAAACCCCAACCCTTAGACAACTAAAAATAGCATCTCTTTCCTTCCTCTAAAATCTTTGCATAGTCCATTCCCATATTTATTATTCCAATTTTCATAGTCCATTCCCATATTTATTATTCCAATTTTCAGAATGTGGAAATTTCTCTTTATTTCCTATGGTGTTAGCTATTTAAAAAGTGTACATTTGAACGATTTTATGGAGTTAACTATACACACACACATTTGAGATAACTGTATATTTTCTTTTTGATTGCTAGTTAGCGGCAGAACTTACGGAGGCTTCCAGCCTTTAGTGGTTTGAAGTTCAAAAATAAGTATCTAAATATAGGTAAGAGAAAGGGTACTAATAAATATAATGTCAGCAATTAAAGGAAATGGTGTTTGGGTAGTGGGACCAGGGACTGAAAAAAGTGAGAACATGGGGTCAGGCAGATGAGGATAGGTGTAGTAAAACTAATAATCACCATTTATTGGGTGCTCTGTGTGGGGCATTTTACACTGACCCTTCCTTCAGGAAGGTAATATTATCCTCAAGGTCCAGAGAAGAGAATTGGAGCTCAGGGAACTAGAATGTAAGAGAACTGATTTTAATTGGATCTATCTGTTTTTTCCATTAAACTATGCTGCCTCTCAGATGTGTAGAGCACATTGGATTCTTGTGAGAAAGAAGAGTAAAAGTAAGATTATTATAGTCTCTTTGAGTGAACATTTTGTTCCTAATCTTACTGTTATTTTGTAGTAAGAATTTGCTACAATTCATAATACATATACATATATAGTTGACCCTTAAACAACACAGGGTTGAACTCTGTGGGTCCACTTATAAGCAGATTTTTAAACAATGAATACAGTACAGTGCTATAAATGTATTTTCTCTTATGATTTCCTTAATAACATTTTCTTTTCTCTAGCTTACTTTAAGAATATAGTATATAGGGACACCTGGGTGGCCCAGTTGGTTAAGCATCCAACTCTTGATCTCAGCTCAGGGTTGTGAATTCAAGCCCTGCTTTGGGCACTATGCTGGGTATGGAGCCTACTGACAAAAACACAGTATATAATACATATCACATACAAAATATGTGTTAACTGACTGTTTATGTTACGGTAAGGCTTTAGTCAACAGTAGGCTATTGGTGGTTAAGTTTTGGGAGAGTCAAAAGTTACCTGCAGATTTTTGACTGTGTGCGGGACCAGCACCCCTACCCCTGTGTTATTCAAGAGTTAACCCTACATACACATGTATACATATATACATGCATACACACATATATGATTATCATTTATATGATAATAGTGATAATTTTATTTGTGTCTATATGTTTGTATCTCCAAAGCAGGATTTTTAGTAGTGATTCAGGCAACATTATACTCTTATGTCTGTCTGATTTTGTTAGTGGGAATGAGCTGGGTGCCAGGCCTGGACACTCTTGAGTAAGGCTCAGCAAAATTTTGAAAGGGCAAGATAGTAAATATTTTTGGTTTTGTGGGCTATGTGTTCTTTTGTTGCAATGACTCAATTCTGCTGTTGTAGCATGAAATTAGCTATATGTAATAGCTAGATGAATGGGTGTGGCCATCTTCCAATTATATTTTACTTACAAACCAGGCCATGGGCTGTATGTAGTTTGCTGACCCTTGCTCTCAAGTCTCTTCCATGATGAAATGCCTTCATGACATAAATGCATCCATAAACCAAGGCTTTTACATGAAACTCAAAGGCTGAGTCAGGTAGAGTGGATCTGGATGGCAATTCCCAGAACTCTAGGAGAGGGCAGAGAAAATGAGGTGGAACTCTGGCACACAACGCTTACTCTCTTATCACAGGCTGACTGCAAAAAGAAGGTGAGCAACGTCAGTAGTGGCCAAGAAGATTTTCCTGAAGATAATGATACTATTCCACAGACTTTTGAAATCGTCCTTGTCATCCCAGAGCATGGTGGGACTAGGACAATGACCAAAGTGAGATGCTAGCTTATGTGTTAGAAAAATGGGCAACTTTTAAAGAAAGTTTGTTTTTCAAAAAGTTAGACTTAATTTTAGTTTTGATAGTTTAGTAATTTTATAAAAAGACAAGGTGGGGCCAAATAGTGATTTTCTAGTTATGATAAATTGCTTTTGAATGTCATTGATCTCAGTTCCATCAAGGGTGTAACAGGTTGGGCTAAATTCACATTGGTACCTGCTGACCTGATTTGGCTGCTCAGGATCCAGGTCTCAGAGAAGAGATGGGTCTTGAATATTGTCCCAGGCAATAAGGTTCAATGGATTCACTGTGTGTATAGCATATGATCTACAGAGAACAGTGTGGACTTTGGTTTGTTTCCCGTTTGGACCAGGACTTTCTTATGAAGCTTTTTTGTGTGTTTCCGTCTTAGAGTTTCTAATTACCTTTCTGTTTTGTATTGACAAGAAGATAATCTTATAGTAAAATCTATCTAGATTCCATTTTTTTAATTAAAAATTTTTAATGTTTATTTTTATTTTTGAGAGAGAAAGCGTGCGCATAAGCATGGGAGGGGCAGAGAGAGAGAGAGCGACAGAGACAGAGAATCAGAAGCAGGCTCCAGTCTCTGAGCTGTCAGCACCAAGCCTGATGTGGTGCTCAAACCCACAAGCAGTGAGATCATGACCTGAGCTGAAATTGGATGCTTAACCAACTGACCCACCCAGGTGCCCGTCCAGCTTCAATTTTTAAGTACAATTTTCTATTTAATTTTTTGAATATGGAATACATTCCCACAAGTCAAAGTTCAGGAATTCTAAAACAACCCCCTTTCCACTTCCTTCTTATATTTGCTCAGTTCCCACAATAGGTAACTATTTTTTTTATCAGTTTCTTAATAATCCTTTCATTGAATTTTTATGCATATATAAGCCAGAGTACCTAATTATTTTTTCCCTTTCCCCCTTTTTACACAAGTAACAACATAAATATTTATCTGCGTCTTGCTCTTCACTTAACAGTGTATCTTGGCAGTCCTTTTGTGTTAATCCATGAAGGGCTTTATCATGTGTTTTTACAGCTGTACAGTTTTCCATTATATACATTATCACGATGTATTTAATTCTCATTTTATTGAGGTTTCAATCTTTGGCTAATGCTGACAATGTTATAATGAGTAACCCTGTCTGTCATTTTACATGGGCTTAAGTATAGGATAAATTCCTAAGACTGAATTTCTGGATCAAAGGTTATGTCCATTTGAATTCTCATAATTATTGGCAATTTGTCCTCTATACAGGTTGTATCAATTAAAGCCCTGGTAGAAGTGTATGGAAATACAGGTTTCTTTAGCAGCATCACACTATTCTAAAAACTTTTGGATTTTGCTAGTCTGATGGGAGAGATATACTATCTAAGCATACATTTTGTACCCATTCCTTTTTTTATGAGTCAAGTTGAGCATCTTCTCATTGTTTTAAGAAGTTTAGATATTTTTTCTGCAAATTTTTGTTTCTTTCAAACATTTTTTTATTGGAGTTTAGTCTTGTCTATGTCTGGACATTTTATATTCTAGGGAGATTAGCTTTCTGCTCTTGTGAATTGCAAATATTCTCCTGATTTCATGTATCTTTTTGCTATTTTGATTATTTAGCAAGTTAAATTTGACTGTGATTCTAGTAATTCTTTTTTGTTATTTGTTTTTATTAGTTTTCACTGTAGCCAAATTTAACAATCCTTATTTGTGGCTTTTAGATTTTATCCTTTAATTAGAAAGGTTGCCTCTATTCCAAGGGCCTAAAAAAATTCTCCACTATTTTTTTTACTACTTAATGATTATTTATTATCTGATCTTTGAGAATTTATTCTAAAATACCGTGTGAGATATGGACCTAACTACAGTCTATCTTTATTCACAGATGCCCTATATACAAATTCATTTCCTTGCTAAAATCCATCTGTAACCCCAAATCAGTACTTGCACTGCCTTTTCTGTCATTTGCCGACACACAAGGCTTGGCAAAAATTTGAGTTTCCTGACACCTGCATGTTCCCAGCTGAGGCTGTACGAGGTGAGGCTCTGCCTTCTTGTTTCAGCCTTTGTACTGTGAACAGGTGCCCTTTTTGTGGTCCATTTAGTGCCCCATGTTTCACATTTCTGTGCTGTGTGTTGGTGATTTTTGCCCCCCAAGTGTAGCGCTGTCTGGTGTTTTTAAGCAAAGAAGGCTGCGATGTGCCTTACGAAGAAAATCTGCATGGAGGTTTGAGATTGAGCTGCTTGGGGGTGGGGCACCTGGGTCGAGGCACAGCCCACTGACTTGCAGGGCCATGCTCTTCACCCAATGCCTATCATATGGAGGAATAGTGCATTATATGGGGACTGGGTAATTGTGGCTTCAAATATTGAAATACCAATGTATGGAAAAGAGGTAACTTACAGAACAAGTTTGATATGATTCTTCATTACTTGAGGAGGACCTCATGGTATCATTGATGCTGTGGAGACTGGAATATGGTGACAGAGGACTACCCTTTATTTCAAGAGACAGCCCTATGAGAAGGGGGCAGGGATGGAACATGGGCCACTTGGGTGAGAATCGGTGAGCTTGGGGGTGATGAGGACACCTGTGGGGTTCTGTGGCAGGCCACATGGCCATGGGGAGACATTGGAAGATGCCATTTGATCTAACCAAAAGAAAGGACACAAATGACACATGTAGCCAAGACAGGGAATCACCTCTCTGAATCCTTTCCCAAAACCTCAGATTCAGCTACTGACAGGATGGATGACTGACATGCCAATTTGTGAATTATTTCATCTCCAGGAACTCTAAGAAGACATTCAACTGTTTCTTATTCTGATCAATGAGGAAAGATTGGCTGGCTTCCTAGCACTGGGAGGAAGCTATGTTACAGATAGCTATAACACTATACAAATGATTTGATAAATTGACCACATTATCTCACTTCATTAGAGATTAGGGTAGTCAGATGTGTACCCTAAAATTCAGGGAGAAAGATTGTAAATATGTTAAAAGCAGCATAGCCATGAATGTATAGATTGAAACTATGAAAAAGAAAAAAATACAGGGAGGTTAAGAAGAGATGCAGAAGAAAATTGACGTTAATTGTGTGCCCACTGTGCCTCTCTGCTTTACACACACGTTATGGCTCAGGAATAGACCATTAAGACAATGAATCATAATAGGAAGTCTAGAAACAGACTCTTGTATTTATGGAAATTTAATTTATGACAAACATAGCACATCAAAGAGTAGTGATAGGAACATTGGGTCTCCACTTAAGAAGTTAGAGCCCAAGTTACAACTTGAAATAGGTTCCAGATGGAATATAGAGTTAAACATAAAAATAAAACGTTAGAAGAAAAAACCAGAATATTTTATCAATGTGAGTAGGAAAGGACACAAAACTCAGAAGCCATATGTAAAAAGAAATTGATGATTTAGATTATATCAAATTTCAAAACTTTTAAGTAACAAAAATGTATCATATCAAAAATACAGCCTCAGTGAAACTCTTTGCCACATTTGTGGTAATATTCAGTGTTCCTAAAAATCAATAACTAAAAGACAGAGAACCCAATAGAAAAAATGGCAGAGAAAATGAGCAGGCAAGTCATAGAAAAATACAAATGTGCAGTAATCAATGGAAAGAAGCTCAATGTCCTGGTAAACCAGGATATACAAATTAAATGAATAATAAAATATTACTTTTTACATATATATTTAAATGACTTAAAAACTGGTAGCATCCATTATTGGCAGGGATGTTGGGAAGCAGGTACTCTCAAACAATGACAGAGTGAATTAAACTGATGCAGAATTTTTGGAGTGAAACATTCTCTCAGACAGAACAATTCAACCTTAGAATATTCATCCAGTCAAAGGAGTACAGTGATACTAGCCTGGCCTTGCCTTTGGAAGCAAGGTTGCCCATTCACTTATTTCCTGCTGACTCTTTTTTGTGAGTCATTCAGTCTCTTTGATCCTCAGTTTTGTTATTTGTACGGAAATGAGAATAGTACCAACCTCAAAAGTCTGTTGTGAATATTAAGTAAGTTAAATGCATATAAAGTATTTATATTAGCATCTGTAACATAGTGAGCACCCAATCATGATAACTCTTTTGCTGTTACATAAACACAACGGAGTCCAGATGTTCACAGCGGTATTATTTATACAGGTAAAAAAAAAGGAAGTAACCAAAATGGTTACTGTGATAGGGAAAGGTTGAATAAACACTTTTTTAAAAGTAGGCTCCACACCCAGCATGGAGCCCACTGTCCATTGTGGGGCCAGAACTCATGAACCTGAGATCAAGACCTGAGCTGACATCAAGAGTCAGATGGTTCACTGAGCCACCCAGGTGTCCCAAATAAATGCTAGTAAAGACCTGTGGCATTAAAAGAGCCAGAGATTATTCATTAGTTAATTCTTTCTTTATTGAGTTCCTACTTATGTGACAGATACAGTTCTAGCCCTGGAGATACAGTAGTGGATAGAACAGAATCTCTTGCCGAAATCAGAAGAATTGCTCTGAGAACTGGTCTTCAGAAGACAGAACAATGTGCTTAGGCTGAGTCTATTAATGATAAAAACGAATAACCATACCCAAATCTACAGATAATGTGGGATACTGAGACAGTATTGGGACACACTCAACACTATATCTGATTCCATCTTTTAACATTTCCAAAATGGGGATGTGTTTTAGAATTAACAGCATTTCAGTGAGCGTACAATATGGCATGAGCAAGTGTGATCTTGGAGATAGGACCTAAGACTGGGTAAGTATGATGAGAGACCTCTGTACTTATTCTATATCCTTTTATATTGTTTGAAACTTCACAAAGCGTGTGTGTGTGTGTGTCTGTGTGTGTCTGTGTGTCTGTGTGTCTGTGTCTGTGTCTGTGTCTGTGTCTGTGTGAGCGTGAGTGACTTGGGTAAGGAAGCAGCAACAAACCCTTCAGGGTTTGAGGAGGGAAGTCCAGACCAGGTAACCAGATAAGATGTTGCAATCCCATCTTGCTGCTCAAGTAGACATCCTTACCTTGCAAATCTTCCCTGAACTCCCTCTGTTCCTTCTTTGGCCTAAGGGCCTTGTACTTCTGCAGTAGCCAACATTCTTCTGAATATATGTAACCCAAACCTACTCATATTAGCTTAATCCAAGAAAACAGGGAGAGGGGTTACTATAAGAATAGGTTGGAAATCCAATCCTCCAAGAGTCCAAAGGTGTGACCAGGTCTGAACAAAGTACCTTGAGGAGATAGGCTCTGAGTCTTTCAGGGGCTCTCTTCCTCTGGTTCTGTTCACCTGGTCCGTTCATTCCCCTCTTTCTCTCTCCACAGAGGGCATTTCAGGCTTTCTAGCTACAGGATAAAAGATGGCTACCCCACTGCTGCCAAATGACATCTCTTCAATTCATGTGATTACATGGTACGTCCAGCATCTCTGGATCCCACATCTAAAACTCCTGGGAGGGAGAACCTGATTTATTCAATTTCAGTCAGGTGTCCACTTCTAATCAAGTATCCCCGGGGGGTGGGGAGGAAGGCATATGTTCAGATAATGCTATAGCCAAGGGCTACTTTTGTGGCCAAGGGAACGCAGCAGCTTCTCTGGAAGACAGATTATGGGCAGAGCAGATGACTTCATCATTATAGCTTACTTCCATGCCATGTTGTTTCCTTGATTCTTTTTTTCTGGTCCTAAAAGGCTTGTAAGGTTTTGGTGTCTTGCGGTACCAGCAAAGTCAGGATGCTCTTTCTTTCCCTAGATACTCCTGTTTCCCCCCCAGATGCTTCCTTCCTTGTAAGCTTCTTAGCCTGGCTTCCTGGCCTTGGGAGAGACTGTGAATTTTGCCTTCAGTAGCATTAATTAGGTTAAGACCTCACTAACAAAGCCAGTGACCTACTGGTTTATCTCTTAGCCTTTGGACATGGAATGGAAAGGTGTCAATTCTCAGATAGCCTCTGGTGTCTCCATATCCTAGCCTCACGGCACCAGGATAAAACAGTCGTTTCTTAACAGCCCAAGTTACTACAGCAAAGTCTGCTCAAGTGCTACCAGACCCTGGCCCCAATGCCACCAAGTGGGAAAGGAAACAGGACACAGGACTCCCTTCTCAGAGCTGGAGAATTTCCCCAGATGACTGGCACGAGAGATGTTTGGGGACCCACACAGAAGCCTCTGACTGGACAGCTCTATGCTTGAACTTCTTTTTTAGTGTAGTGACAAGAAGTTTTCTTGTGAGCTGCTGTTTGAGGGAAAACGCAAACATCATAGTCTCTAATTTTAAATGGAAAACCCAACGTCCATCATCATCATCACTGATGCAGGCTTTCTAAACGCTGGAGGGAGTTGTAATGTGGAATTTTAGTGACTTGCCTGGTCTCAGGAGTGCATGTTACAGGATACAAGGAAGTGCTTGAGGAGGATGAAAATGCATTGGGCTTGAGTCTTCTTCCATGGGGAAGGATAGAGGCAGCTGCAAGGTGGGGCTGGGGAAAGGCCAGGAGGAGAGTGGGGGTTGGGCAAATTCCCCTCAAGTCCTTTTCTTTAGAAAATGGAAAATGGAAGGAATCTAAAGATCAGCCAAAGGAGTGGGGCTCCTTGATGAGATTCTTCTAATGAACTCCCATCCACAGCAGTGCTGGAGGTGGCCCATACCATTCAAGGCCTGGGCAGCTGTAGGGGAGAGCCAGACGGTGTTGGCCCCTGTCTCTATTTTCCATCTGAGCAAGGGCGGAGACTTTGCTAGTCCTCTGCAGAGCATCCTTGGACCAATGGCACTCCATGCATTTTTCTGAGAATTTGGATCCTTTGCAGTTTGCCCCGCAACTCCCACACACTTGCCTCTTAGTGTCCCAAAGCTCTCACTGCTGCAACGTTCCCATAGGAATGTGGACCCCTGCCAAGCGACCTCGTGAACATTCCATTCATCTCCTTGGCTGAGAGGCAGCAAGAAAGCCAAATTGGCTGGTTGTTTAACCATTTGGGGCCCAAATTCACCCTGAAATGAATGGTCAAGCTTGCTGGCCTTTCCTGACAAATCATAAAGGAAAACAGGGGATAAAACAAAAGAAAGAAGTAGTTATTTATACATCTGATCCCGTCTGAAAAACAGTTATTTTTAAAGGTAGCTTAATGAAAACCACATTCTCTGGTTCTCCTTGTTGTGAAATCATCTTGCACCAGAAAGGCATTTTGAAGTAATGAGGCTTTGTGAGGTGTGACTAAAAACAATGTGACTAATTTTTTTTTAAGCAAACATAGCAGAATGTAGCCATCTAAATAAAGTTTGTTGCCTTCCAAGTAATCTCAGTGGGATGTTTTCCTGCACTTCCAAGATGCTCAAACATGTATAAAATTCCCTTTAGGGAATTACTGGATGCGTCTTGCTCACACTGTTTTGCTTTCTGTTTATCATTTGTTCAGCATGTATTAGACACTTCCTGTGTGCCAAGGACTCTGCCAGGGCCTAGGGAGAGGGCGATGAGATGCAGTTCTCCTACTGAGTGTTTGATCGGAGAAGGTCCACAGGGACCAGTCGAAAAAGTTAGCCCGAACTAGGTTTGAATCCCAGCTTAGCTTTGTGCGGGGTTGTATAACCTCGGGCAACTTTCTTGAACTCGTTGAGTCAGTGTCCTTGTTTCTAAAATTGAAGACAGTAAAATCTACTTCACAGGATTGCTTTGAAGGGAAAACCAGATGAAATGTGGAAGCGGCCCTAACATGAGGCTGATACAGAGTAATTGCTCAGCAAATGAGAGCTCTTGTGATTATAACTCTTCGAATTATATAGCCAGTTTGCCCATCTTTCTTCGGGCTAGACTCTGAATGTAGTTTTTGAAAAACCAACCATTTTATCATGGTGTATATGGGTAATGCAAGGTATAAAACTCATAAGAGCATACAAAAATTACAGAAACTTCTTTCTCTTGACCCTCTGCCCCTGGTTCTTTTCTCTGAGATGATCAGTATGACCAGGATCTTGCGTATTTCCAGATTTAACTCTATTTCTTGGAAATTATTTCATAACAACACTTGTACATTTTGGGTGAATTGCTTTCTTTTTTTAAAATGATATATGCCATTCCATTGACTGGATGTATCCTGACTGATACATTTGCTTCTAATCTTTGGCTATGACAACAATGCAGTCAAGACGGTCCATGTGCTGCACTTTGACTAAGGATGATAAACCAAAGACATGCAATGGGCTCCCAAGGCAGTATTGTTGGAATAAAGTACCTGATTGAACATAGATAATGCTAATCTGATTGGACATAATCTGGATTGTCTTCTCGAACTCACTGTTTTGTTCCTAGAGCATTTATACCACTCCCCAAATGCTACTTGTTTGAAAAGTGCAGTCTTAATAAGAATATTACAAGAACAATGGCATTTTAGTTCAGACAGGATGGCCTTAAAACCACTCCAAGATATATAATATATGGACATGGTTTTTTATTGGTTGGCATCACTGATCAAGGATGCAGAGATTCCAGACCGCCCCTCTAGATGCAGCTGTTAAGAAGATTCACACTCTAAATTTGCTGCCACAGCTTGAGACAGTGAAATGCATTAAAATGTGCCACATCAGTTAACATGGCTTCCATGGCATGAAGGCTGCCAATTTGGAAGGAGGGCAAAGGTTCGCTGGCGGCCATCTTTGCTGATGCTCAGACCCGCACAGGCTGTGTGTGGCGTCGAATCAGAGCGAACCTATATGTGAGGTTCTGACACAGTCCATGCATAAGTAACTCAGGGATTCGTTTTCCTGGATGGATAATTATTTCTGAATCATGAGAAAGGCACAGATGGAAAGGAGGCAGGGGAATGGAAGTCTTTCTAAGAAGTCTCCCCGTCAGAGGCATGGATCCTCAAATGAGATCCATGCAAATGAAAACCGGTCCCAGCGGCATCCTGAGCCAAAGAAAATTCTTGGTTGGGGTTGAAAAAACGTCAGATAAATAGTTTTTCCTTGCTTCTCAGCAGGCCCCAGCTATCACTGCAATCCAGATCTGGCCTCTGAGCAGTTCTGGCAGGTTTATCTTGGACCAGCTGCTGTGATGAAATCGCAGTAATTCCAGGTTTCCCTCAAACCCAGACTGAGCCAAAGGCAATCCGGCCTTCTTGCACCCGGCTTACTCCATTGCCCTCTCTCCAATCCCTCCCCCACTTTTCAAGCTTCTGGTTTTTTAAAAACTCTTTGATTAAAAAAATTTTTTTTTCAAGTAATCTCTACACCCAAGGTGGGGCTCAAACCCACAACCCGGAGATGAAGAGTTGCACGCACCACCAACCGAGCCAGCCAGGCATCCTGCTTCTGATTTTTTTTTTTTTAAGTGTGATAGCGGTGGTGGAGAAAACTCTTCCAGGGCAGCCTGGAAATCTAGAAAATGTTTAGTTCAGGTTGATCCAAGAAAGCTCTGTTGAGCACCAGTGAGTCTGTTTACATGGGCTACGTGCTGTGATGTCGACTAATGGGGACTGTGTATCTGACAATACGCCAGGCTTCCTGTGTGAAAAAGTCCACTGCATCCACCAAAAGCACTATGAAGTAGGGACAATTATTCCTATTTTACTAAAGAGGAACTTGAGTCTCAGGGAGGTTGAGTCTTTTATCTTAGGATTCATAGCTGGTAAACAGAAGTGCCTGGATTTGAACCTGGCTATGGCCCGAATCTCAGACCTCTGCTGGTTCTTGCTATGTTACAGGGCTGGCCATGAGCAAGAAGGCTTTAGTTAGAGTCCCGGAAAAGAGACTGGGACAAGAAAAACTAAGGTGAACAAAAGGGAGGAAACTGAGAGCCAGGTGAGAGAAGGCAGAAGTAGATGGGTAGAACCTGTAGGAAAAAATGACAGGCTTAGGGAGGGATGGTGATTGCATAACTTTTTTTTTCCTTAAGTTTATTTATTTTGAGACAGAGAGAGAGAAAGAGAGAAAGAGAGAGAACAGGAAGAGGGGCAGAGAGAGGAAAAGAGAGAATTCCAAGCAGGCTTCATGCTGTCCACACTGCGCTCGGCATGGGGATGGATCTCACCAACCATGAGATCATGGCCTGAGCTGAAATCAAGAGTCAGATGCTTAACCAGCTGAGCCACCCAGGCACCCCATGAATTTCCTATAAGTTCTTTAAAACAGGCTTCCTGGGCCAGATGGGGGGCTCACCGCCTGAGCACCAAATTCTGGGCTCCCAGGAGGAGGGCAGCAGGTCTGGTTTAGGGCAGAAAGCATCCTTAACGCAGAGAGGCAGATGAACTCCGAGCAGTCTACTCAGCAACATCCAGCAGCTCGTGTTGGTGAAAAGAGGAGCATGGGTTCCTAGTGGAACTCTGTCACGTCCTGAACTACCTGATGTGTCAGGAGCAACACTTCTGAGCACAGCTGGCTAACAAAAGTCTCTTATTTTCACCTGCAGTATCTGAGAACATGTTCCTTGTATCTTCCTGAGGCAGCTCCAGAAGCCTGGTGATAACGAAGGTCTGGCATTCAAAATGGAGGACTTGCTGGATTCCAGAAATAACTCCCCAGTGATTCTGACCCGAGGAAAACTCATTATCTTAAAAGTAAAGAGACAAAAAGCGTCTCACTCCCCTGATGGTGGGTTCTTCCTGGCGTAAGTCTCCAGCAGAGGGAAAGCAGACATTTTAATCTCTTAATTATTTTGTTGGAAACGTAATGTGAGGTGTAAGAAGCCAGAAGAAAATGATAAAACTGCCCAATTTTGCATCTCCTGTTAGAAGAAGAACAATCTCCACTGAGTAGAGCAAAATAGACAAGGAGAAACTAATGGAAATAGGTCTTAAAACTTTTGAGATCTACCGATACATATACTGACTTAATGTTAGATATATGTATATATTTTATTGGTAAGCTAGAGCGTTCAATTTTTGAGGGATGCAGAGAATACAATTGGCAGAAAGAAGGTGGTCTCTGACGTAAGGGCCCCTGAGTTTGTTCTTGGGTCTGACACCCATGAGCTGTGAGACTTTGGGTAAGTAACTCCCTGTCCCTAAGTGCTCTTTTCTGCCAATCGGGATATAAAAATTACCCTGAGCCCTGACATGAATGCTATGTGTTTCCCGAATGTCTAGCATATTATGTGTGCTGAATATATGTTGGTGGAAAATAACAAGAATAATACTATTTATCAATAATAATGATAACCAAAAGGTGCCAGATTGTAGTCTTCAGTGCACTACAAACCACTTGGCACGTAGGAGGCAAGCCCTAAATGTTCTTTGCATTAAACTGACCTGGTGGGTTGAGCATCTATGTGTAAAGCACTGTTTTTGATCCTCTTGGGATTGCAGAAGTGAGTGAGATGCTGGGCAAAGTCTGGCAGACAAGGATCCAAGTTACTTCTTAAGCTCAGTGATTTTCAGCTGTAAGTTAGAGAAAACAGCATCCTCCAAGGTCAGAGAGAGTTGGTCAGGTCCTCCAAGCCTTTCTCCCCTTTTTTCTTGCAACAGGACTCTGGTTGTACTTAGGGCTCCAAGCCTTCTCTCTGATTTAGGGAGGCAAGTCTTCATTCTTCAGGCCAGTCTTTCTGGGCATTTCATTCCCTTCACCTGTGAGTGGCTTGAAGGCGGTCATGAAGCTGAATCCTGACGAAGGAGACATGAGGAAATGTCACTAAAGGATGCCAAAAAATTTTATTTGCTTTAAAAAGGAGGAAGACGAAGATACATAGGATAAACACACAAACACCCCTCCCTCCCTCCCTAAAAAAAAAATACACCCACCAAGGAACCTGTTTGCTATCCACTGGCTATTGCTGAGGCCATCTGTGAAGGCTGGAAGGGGGCAGCCATTGCAAGTCCGTGGGGAGAAACACTGACTTCCTGAGGGCGGCAGAGCCAAAACCGAGAAGGAACCCCGGTCCCCAATGACACCACAGAGCCACTGAGTTAACCAGTGCTGGTATTCTTGTTCCTTATATGAGTTTTCCTTATGGTTTAGTCCAGTCAAGTCAAAACTGGCGCCTTCTTGTAGGCCAACGCCTCCTCGATAGTACACTCCTTCCCAGCCTTGTTAATGTTGGTTCCCTGCACATCCTCTTCCGGGAAACAGGACGTGCATCTGACCGGAATATTGTGGGAGGGGTTCTTGCCTTGTGTGGGAATGCAGCAGGTCCTTTCCGACTCTGGAATTCTCTGCTCCTGGGCTCTTCAGAGAGGAACTCTACAAAGCTACTGGAAGGAGTTCCTCAGGGAGATGAGATGTGGTTTGGGATACTAGATGGAGTGCAGACTTAGAGGCAGACCTCCTGAGTTGGGTTCTAGTGATTCCATTTCCAGTCCTGCAGCTCTGGCTGAATGAATCACATAACCTCTGTGGTTTTACCCATAAAATGGGGATAAGAATTAAATGAGACCTCCAAATGCTTTTCAATGTGAACTCCTATTTATAGATAATGACTTTAAAGAAAAATCCAAAGCAAAGAGCCCAAACAAATGAAAAGTATTTGTTTACCTTACTGGAAACAGAGAAATGAAATATGAAAATGTCTGTTGGGAAACAAACAATTTGGGGAAAGTGGTGGTCTTTTCCAGGCAAGACTTCATGCTCTTTCCCCCACCAGCTTTTCTAAATAACCCAGATCTTTCTAAGTGCTTCTAAAGAGCAGCACAGCTGAGAGCAGAGGGGAAAGAGAAGTCCCTTGGACTGTGGCCTGCAGCCCCACTGCCACCAGCTATTAATAGACTATAAACCCTTGGAGTGGAGCCCCGGCCCCTCCCACCCTACCCAGGGACAGCAGAGGGGTCAGAGCACTGCCTGATATGGTCTCAGAATACTGGTGATCCCTGGAATTCTCCCTGTTAAGGAACTTTTCTCCTGCTGGGCTGGGCCTGGCTGGGCTTCCTCGCACAAAGACCCCAGCCTGAACTGCTAGTCGGGTTCACATTCAGCAAGCCTTAATTGACCTCCTTCTGAGTCCCCAGGCCACACACTAGCTGCCTTGACACACGTGATCTCATTGTACCCTCACAGCAAGGAGCAAAGCTATTCTATGGAAATACAATGTAGTTCAGAGAGGGGTCATGACTTGTTCAGGGTCATTGAGAAAGGAAATTTTGTTCTAGAACCCAACTCACCTGTCTCCAAGCCAGTGATATAACATTTGTATTACACTGTGATGTCTAGGAGACTTCTGGGTCCTCAACAAGATGATCCAAATCCCCTGATCATGTTGGCAAGAAGGGTGAAGGGCCTGGGGTTAAAGTGAGCCAGAGAGCAAGGGCAAAGCTAGCCTGGCACCTGGTATGTGTGAGGTGGAGAAGCTGACATGCCCTTTGGCATTTCTGGTGGCTGGGGAGTCACATCTCAGGGAGTAGGTGGGACCCCTCTTTCCGTCTCTGCATGGGCACACCTGATCCTATCCCTTCCCCACTTATTCAAGCTTAGATATTCTCTCTGGTCCCTGAAAGTGGGACAAGACAGTCCCTTAGCTTGACATTTGTAGTCCCTTATGACTCAGCTCTTGTTCTTTCAACATTTGCTCCTACTCTGTACTTTCTGTTCCCATTGACACTGACTTACAGGTGCCAGCATAGTATTTTGAGGGCAAGGACCAAGTCTTAGGCCTTATTGGATCCCCACATCCTGGCCCAGCATCTGGAAAAGCTGTGATGCTCAGGAACTGGAGGAAAATCTGTCCCTTGTCAACTGGGGCCAGAGAGCTGGAATCGAAGCCAAAGGGCATGAAACCTGGGTCAAGGAGGCCAGAGACCCACGAGGGTCTAGACTGCCCCTTCTGATTCCAGGGCTGAGTTCCAGAGGTCCTAAACCTGGGGTGCTTGACCTTCTCTCCTTTAAGATGTGCTGGGGCCTGGAACCTTGGTGCTGCCAAGGGCTTTGGGTCCAGCCTGCTTCCAGAAAGAGTCCTTTTCTACAGCGTTGGACACAGACACTAGGCTTGTATGTTCCTGGGTGTGGATGGCCATGCATCCTATGGAAGAATGACGGTATGAATGCTTCTCAAGTGCTGGCAAGGAGCCAGGAATTGTTTTTGGCAGCTGGTGTCCCAGGAAGAGTCCCAAAGAGGAACCAACCTACCTCAGATGTCATTTTTCCCAACAAAGAGGAGGAAGGCCAGGGGCTTCCTCGGTTAGTCTATCTTTCTCGGTTAGTATCATCAAGCCTATGGATAAAATGTATCTACTTGGCTCCCCTTACCACAAATAAGCTCTTCTAAGCATAACAGAAAGATTTGCTGGGAAGGACTGACCCCACACTGTGCAATGAGAACCACACCTGCTTAGTGCTTCTTCCTAGCACACCAGAGGCAGGGAGGTTAAGCTCCTGCTAGCTCCTGTAATCCTAAGCCTTGGACCATACTGCTGATCACTGGGATGCCCTTTCTGTGCACCTGCAGAGGTTCAGTTTGCTGTGGGCACAGTCTTGGGGGAATTAGTTACCATGGAGGTCGCTTCTTTCTAATCTGTTTGCTCCACTAATACCACCCCAAATCCCCAGGTGACTTTCCTCTCCATGAACATGGCTCTCAGAGTTTGGGAGCCTGGATGTCTCTGTTCTCAATTCCAATCAGTGTGTGCTCCCTCCTGCTCCAAGTTGGGCAATAGTTAGCTCTTTGATGGGGCCTTCGAGAGGAGGAGTCATTTCTTCACTGTGACTTCTCTGCAGCAGCTGTCCTGGGGAGACCTGTGAGTGATGGCGAGCTAATGGTTCTATCATGCCACACCCTTGGGTGCGTACATTCTTCCATGTTCCATGTGCTCTTTCTTTCTTTTGCTGTTTTTAAAAAAAAGATTGTATTTGTTTATTTGGAGAGAGAGTGAGAGTGAGAGCAGGGGAGGAGGAGCAGAGAGAGAGGGTGAGAGAGAGAATCCCAAACAGGCTCCATCCACACTGTCAGTGCAGAGCCCAACACAGGACTTGAACTCATGAACCCAGAGATCAAGACTCGAGCTGAAATCAAAGGTTGGATGCTTAACTGACTGAGCCACCCAGGCGCCCCCCATGTGCTCTATCTGAGTCCTCTGGGAGACTATTATGACTGATTCTGTGGATGAGAGAAGAGAGGAGACTCAAAGAGAAGCCACAGCTAGCAGGAGAGTTGGAACTGAACAGAACTGCAGGCTCTGTCCAGGGCTGCTGCTTTGGTACCCACGTGCCTCACTAATGAGCTGGCACTTCACCTAGAGGAAGGCACATGCTCAAGGCTTTACCCTGTATGCCTGTCCCAAGCCCCAGGCTACCTGGAAGCCACTGGGTGTCCTTTGAAGACACATGGGTTCACTGAAACATGATGAGCCGGCTGCCAGGGGTACCTGGGGCTTTGGCTGTACGTGCTTTGGATCACAGACAGTCCTGTTCCACCCGAGGCTGAGTCATCTGTGGACAGTCACATCGGGTCAGTCTGTGGTCTCAAGTTACTTGTCTTCCAGCATTTCTGGGTTTCTTGGGGACCTTCCCAGACCTCCTTTGAGGGGACTGGTTTCATGGGCAACCCGTTTCCCGAGAATACTGAGCTTACTTGCTTTTTCAGTTTTATTTTTACCACGTCTCGCTACAGCCGTGCTGTTTCCTCCCATGTCCTGTGTCACTAAGAAAGGAAAGAGCTCCTATTTCATGAGCATGCATTGTATGCCAGGCATGGTGACATATCATCTCTTTGAATTCAATCCTTACAACAAACCTGTGAGAGTGTATTCCCATTTGTCCAGTTCAGGAGAGTTTGAAGGATTTAGTACCTTTCTTTCTATGGCTAGGAAGTGGCAAAGTCAGAATGTGAACCTGGCCTTTTAACCACACCTATGCTTTTGTGGGAACCTACTGTCTCCTGAGGATGTTGGTTCCGACTATCGTGGCTACTTCAGCTCAAACTCAAGCTTGAAGTCTGCCGTGGCTCAGACTGGCTCTACTGAGCTTCTCCAGACTTTTCTCTTCCATCCACGTGTCTGCTCAGTTAATTCTCAGTGCTAGTGATTTTATTTGCAGAGAATCCTGGGCTCTGAGAGCTGAGAGCAACTTCAGATGTCACCCGGTCCCCCTTTCCTCTGACCTGCTCGCACAGCTTCCTTGGGGGTAAGTAGGACAGGTATGTTTCCTTTTTTTTGGTAAGAACATGTTCTCTGAGAGGGCATGTTGGCTATTCTCTGCCCGCCTTTGCTGGTCTGCTTTCAGACGTTCTCTCTTTTTCTCTGTGCTCTCAGGACACTGCAACAGCTGGGTCCCCCTGGTCTGGGCAGGAGCCTGGAAGGCTGGAGAAAGGAGGGTATTTATGCTCCCCTGCTTCCCCCTGCCTTGCGTCAGTTTGGCGGTAGTGAGTAGATTCCATCACCAAAAGCCACAGTTCCTGTTCAGTGGCCCATCCTGGTAGCTATAGACCTTGTTGGGTCCCCACAAGACCCCTTTTCCCCTGGATCTGGCATGGTACCAGTTGCCCAGTGCTGCTGGTCTCCAGTGGGTCACCATCCTCAGCCCTGCCCCCAACTTTGAAAACCATTCCTTCATTAAATGCTCATGAAGAGTCCCATTGTTAATCTCTCTCACTCCTTGGAGTGGTCCATTCCCTGCAGGGGCTCACCCGAGACAGAGGGGAAGTGACCCAGCCGAGGTCTCTTGGCCACTGAGGGGTGGAGCTGGTGCTTGAACAGGGGTCACAGGACTCCTCGTACCTGGGCCAGTACCACCCTCTAGCCTGAAGCCTTCTGTCCAAGACTGAGCATAGGTCTCCTGCATGCATTCCTGGGGTACACCAGTGCCCACCCTGGGTCACTTTTTGGGGACTGATTACTCTTGGCTCTTCTCAGGTCAACATTACGGAATGCATTAATACCCCTGGTTCAAGATCCTTCACTTTTCACCCTGGCTGGCCCCACCTTCTCCAGGGCTGTCATTGCTGCCCAGAATGCAGCCCTTTAGCCTAGGAGTCAGAGCCCAGCCCCTGAGGCCTTTCCTGGCCTGGGACTCAACCCTGAACTTTAGGAATTTCACTGAAGCTTTGAATCTACCAAGCTCCTGATCACTAGCTAGCCAGGTGGCCAGAATATCCCTCTCTGCTTGATGTTAGATATTAACCACCATGTCTGCCAATAGGATTGTCTCTTCCCAGGTCCCACCTGAACCTTGTCCGAGCTTCAGAAACCACAGTGCTACCTGCCTCTGACCACCCTCCGTGGCTGGGCTACTGATCCCCTGAGCTCGGCCATCCTTCACAGTGACAAAGTCCTAGGAACTCTATCCCCTTGAGGAGGACCACAACCCATGGCCAGATTTTGGAGCAGAGATACTGACGTCCTTACTCCTCACCCTGATAGAAGGGAGCCCGGGTAGGGCACCATGTCAGAACCTCGGGCAGGCAGGCTGGACTCATGAGCAGCAATAATTCCTTTGGGAAATGAGAGCCAGGCAAGGCAAGGAAACTGGGGCAGAACTCTGGTGTGTTGGGGGAATGGTGATAGGCCAGTGCTCAGCTCCACAGCCTCTTAGGCCTCAGCACTAGGCATGAGTCAAGTCATGTCATTGGGGCACCGAGGGTTCCCATGGGCCCAGGGCCTGACGAGGCTAAACTTGCAGGGAGAGGACCCGTGGTCATGTGAACCCAGGTGGGAGAGCAGAGGCCTACAGACACTGGTCGGCCTGTCCTCCTGGTTCCCTGCCTCTGTCCCTTGTTCCCCTGTGCGGAGGGAAGCCTCTCTCTCCCCGCCGCTGGTCTGCTGGTCTGTCATGGGGCTTTTATATTCATAGCTTCCTTACCCTGTGTCATCCTGGAAGGATTCTATGGCCTCTTCAACAATTCCTACTTCATCTGGTATATAGAGCGTGAGTGTGACATATTTCTGTCCCCTTTGGGGTCCTCCCTGGGGGAGCGGCTGGGCATTTGGTTTAAATCCCGACTCTGCACACTCTGGCCTCCCTCCCTGGGCTGGGATGGCGGCTGGCAGGGCTGCCCCAAGGAATGATTAGGAACTTGACCTGCCCAGGAGGGGCTCTGCACCTGGGCCACATTTAGGTCAGGACCCATGTGGGCCACATGACTGTGTCATAAACAATCCAGAGACTCCCTGTTCCCCCAAGAGCTGGAGGCCGTGTGGCCAGAAGGAACATGGGCTCGAGAGTGGCACAGACCCAGCTGGAATTTGCCTTCATCACTTCTGAGCTGTGCGGCCCTGAGCGCCTCGGTTATGCCATCCGTGAAAGGGGAAGGCTCACCCTCGCTCACAGATGAGGAGACACGCTTATTCACAGAGCGGGGAGCGAGCATGTTAGCAGCTCCACAAAAGTGGAGGCGGCGAGGTCAGCTGGGGCCAGCTTCACCACCAACCAGCCCAGTGGCCTTGGAATGGCTGTCCACTGGCGAGCTGGTGGGGCTGGGTGCTGGACTTCTCTGTGCCCTGGGCGTCTGGACCCCCCACGAGTCTTCCTTTCCCATCCCTGCTGCAGAGGCCTGGGGTCCCGGGCTGCTGGCTCAGAGATGCCAGCTGGGCGGTGGGAGAAAGACATGATGGCTGGAGTGCCTGTGAGGGCATGAGCTCTACCTTTCAGGAGCCCAGATCACAAGACCAATGGCCGTGAGGGTCAACACCTGTGAGGAGGCAGCAGTGTTGGTGCGGGGAGGAGAGAAGCCAGCCTGCCGGGGACCCTGCTAGTCCACCCTCTCACGGGAGCACTGCCGAGATTGAGAGATGCCCCGGATGGAAGCTATGTACTGGTCATTGTATCCCGGGCTGCGGGGAGGGACTGGAGACTTGGACGTGGCAGCCTCCTTGGCAGTGGGAGCAACTGTGGGAGGAGGGGAGCAGGGGGAAGTGAGTGCGGGTCCTGAGGGGAATCTGAGTGGGTGCCCCAGCACCTACAGCAACAGCCCTTCCCTTCCCTGGATATCCCTAGGGGAGAGGCTTGGTCTGCTGGATTCTTGTCCCTGGGCTGGCCTGGCCTTCCCCGCGGAGGAGAAGGAGAACCAGCGTCTGCCCCTGATCACTCACCCTCAGCACGGGGCTGCCAGAAATTCTGAAGGCAAAAGCTGAGGAATTCGAAGCATTTATGACTTAGCAGGATTGTTCCCAAACTGCAGGCATCTCTACTGAACCTTCTGGATTTCATTGTGGTGGCTTCTCAGCTCTTTGGTCCTGGCCAAGGGCTCCCTGGGTCTCACTTTTCAGGGCTGCCCTCTGGCTGCAGGGTCACTGCCTCCGAGAGGTTGGCTGCACAAGGCGTGGGTGTTTGCAAATCTTGCTGCCTTCCTTAAGGTGAAAAGCATAGAAACTGGAGTCGGATGCTTCTAGCCCTTTCTAGAGGGTCATCTTGGCCACACCACGTAATATCTCTGAGATTTTTGCTCATTTTTCACCTGGCTTGCTATCTCTGAGAACCTAGGACAGTGGGTTTTCTAAAGGAGAAAAATCTACCTGAGAAGAATAACATGCACGTTTCTTTCTAGGAGCTGTTTGTTTCTCTTGAGTTTGAATGGTAGCTACTATCTTCTTATAGATTCTGCCTCTGGTCCTTACACCCAGATGCAGCTAACTGGCCCAGGGGTGGGCATCTGACCCACACAGGGCCAGTGATTAGCATTCTGGCACTGATTGGGAGCCCCACATCGGTGTCCTAAGCTATACCTTCTGTGCACAATGGCAACTCGCTTTCTTTTCTATATTCCCACTTCCCTTCCACTCCACTGCAGACATCACTGGCCGGGGAAGAGTGTGGGATCGATTAGTCATGTCTGCCACAGGTGTGTGAGGAGAGGAGTAGGCATGCTGCGGTTTGCCAGTCCTGGTCCTAGGCTTGGAGGAAGAATAGCAGTAAGAATTCACATCTGACACAGAATGCTCAGCTTTACCCGATGTCCACAGCAACACTACCGTTCAGTCCCCGTGACGAGCACTGGGTGATGCAATGGTCCTGCTCAGTCTGGGATGGCTACTAACATAGTTGGAGCACAGCTTCAAGCCTGAAGAGGGTGAGGGGGAGAAGGAGATGCTTGAGGCAGCAAGCAGAGCCGAGTCTCACACTTTTTAAAAATGT
This sequence comes from Suricata suricatta, assembly GCF_006229205.1. Taxonomy (NCBI): domain Eukaryota; kingdom Metazoa; phylum Chordata; class Mammalia; order Carnivora; family Herpestidae; genus Suricata; species Suricata suricatta. The sequence continues at coordinate 44,750,963 of NC_043710.1, forward strand.
TTTTGATTTATTTTTGAGAGATAGAGAGAGAGAGAACATGAGTGGGGAAGGGGCAGAGGGAGAGGGAGACACAAAATCTCCAGCCATCAGCACAGAGCCCGACACGGGGCTCGAACTCAGGAACCAGGAGATCATGACCTGAACTGAAGTGGGTTGCTCAACTGACTGAGCTACCCAGGTGCCCCCTGAGTCTCATACTTAACATGGGACAAGCCCCCCTTATATCTCACTACAAAGAAAGAGGCTCAGAGAGGTAAAGTGACTTACCCAATCTCACACAGCTAGTGAGGGCCAGGCCTCGATCCCAGGTGCTGTGCTCTAACTGGAAGTTCCCAGGGCTTCTGGCTGTACCTAAAATGTGTGCTTGTGCACTCTTGTTGGGTCTGTGCTGGGTTGGTGTAACTTGTCTCCCTGACGCTGTGGGATAACGTAAAAGGAGATGGCTGCTAGATGGCTGCTTGCTTTTCCCTAGAATTCCATTGTGAAGTACTCCATGGAGTTATTGTAAGTGTTCATCAGTGCGCTATTGTAAATATGTATCAAAACAGCATTCACGCACGGGCCTGCGTGAGTAATCCCGCTTGGGAATGGAGGAAGCAGAGCCTTTCGGGGGAGTTGGTTCACACGCAAGCACAGGTGATGCCAGCAGAATTATGTGCTCTCCACAGGGTGGCCAGGCTGGGCCAGGATGACTGTCACTGCGTTTCCTTAGTGCGCTGCCACTGGGTCCCATAGATACTCCCTGAAGCAGATGCCAGAGGCCTCCCCTGGCTGCGGGGTGGGGGTAGGCAGGGGGAGCAGACTGGAAAGGGTGGTAAGAGGGATCACAGGCAGCCCTGGGAAGGCTTGGTTATTAAAGACCCAGCGTCTAGCTGGAGCACCTGGGCACTTTAATGGTGGCACCCTCCTCCTGGCTCATTTGTCCGAGCTCCTGCCTCAACCTGTGCCCTGCCCTGGGGTTCCCTGGTGGGGCTCCAAGGCTATCTGCTCGGCCCCCTCTATGAATGATGCCATCCCCCTCTGATCTCAAGCCTTGCTTACTGCCCGGCCTCAGCCCTACCTGCGGAGTCCTCCTTCCTGAACTGTTTTCCAGCCCGTGTGAGCCTCGCCAGTGAGACCTCAGCACTTTGGGCTGTGCCCTTCTTCAGCCGGCCTCACCCCCAGGCTCTTTTTCCCCCTCCAGACTCAGCTCCTCTCCTGCATTCTGCCCGGAGTGGGACAGTCCCCCTAGATCCCCACTCCAGGGCAAAAGCAAGCCACTTCTTTGCTGAAGAGAAAGTGAGGCTCCCTTAGCCCTTAACACCTGCACGGCTTCCCAGAGCCAAGTATTTGGCAAGAAAAGACACAGAATGAACCTTCAAAAGAACACCTTTGGAGTCTCGTTCAATCTTTGTTGATTCAGCTTCAGAGTTTCCTACAGCTGGTTAAGGAAACCTTCACTACTCCCCCATCTGCCAACCAACTAACTAGATACACACATAAAATAAAAGCAGGAGGAAACACAGTATTTGGGATGTACATAGTTGGAGTCAAACCCCGTTGATATTGCTCTTGTCCCCTGTCTCTAGCCTGTGTGACCCTAAGAAACCGGGACTATATGAATATGGAGGCAGCAGAGAATTGTGGGGAGAATGAAGACTTCAGAGTCAGAGCTGGTTTTGAGTCCTGGCTGGTGAGCCTCTTAGAACCTCTGTTTTCTCCTCTGTAAAACAGATAACAATAGCACCTACCTGAGGGGTTGCTTGCTGAGGTCTCTGCAAAGGCCAACGGTGTGCCTGACACGTGGTTGGGGTCCAACAAAGGTTTGTCTACAAACTTTCCGTTACCTCTGGGGTCATCTCTGAATCACGGCCTCTTGACCAGAAAGGGGCTTGGGGCAGAGCTTTCCTGAGAGAGCATCTGTCCCCTGGCAACACCCTTAGCTTTGGCAACACATGGGTTCTCTGTGGCATAACCAGACGGGGTCTGATCCCAGAGACAAGGGGATTAGCAGGCTCCCAATCCCAGCAGAGACTGCTGTTGGAGGGGGTCAAGCAGAGCAGAAGCATGGCTTCCGGGTGGGATCGGAATGGGGGCGGGGGTGGGAAGGGGAAAGTCCCCGGGCTTGGAAGTCACTGGACTGTACACACATGGGAACGGAGGCATGGCTGTTTTGTTCTCTGTGGTATTCTGTACCTAGCACCGTGTCCGGCACTGTCTTTATTGAACAAATGAAGAATAAATGAATGACAGCCTTATCAGTGGGAGCCTGGTTGCTTCAGGAATTCCTTTTCAAAACAAGGCAGAGGAGGCCAGCTGCTGGCAGGAAACAGAGGGCCTCTGGCAAACAGACAGGTCTGTCTGCGTGCAAAGCGTTGTCAATTGGTCAGGCAGCATGGTACCAGACTCTAGCAGGTTCTGTGGGCAAGCAAAGAAATTCTGGTCTCTGGATGATGGAAACCACTGAGGGTACTGGGGAAGACCTAGTGGATTCAAGAAGTTAGAACCTGAACTCTAGAGCCAGACTGCCCAGAGCACAGCTCTGTCACCCACGAGGCATGTGATCTGTATCAAGTACTGAACTTCTGTGCCTTTACTTTTGCTTTTCTAAAACAAGGATGGTAATAGTGTGTCAGAGTCTCATTGAGAGGATTCAATGAGATTATATGTAGGAAGTCCACACTAAGTGCTTAATAAGCACCACTGTTGGTATTATTTGAGAGGAATGGGAGATTTTCTGAGCTGTGTTTCAAGAGACTGAAGCAGGGAACAGGTGCAGGATGGATTAGCCCAAAGTGAATCTGGTTTAAGAGGTCATTGCAATATCCAGGCATGAGAGGATGGGGCCTAAATTAGGGGAATGACTGGGGCCTGAGGAGGAGCTTAATGCAAAAGAGGTGGTTCATGAAGAAGCAATCAAGAGAACTGATTGGCTGTGGTGGAGGGGAAGGTCAGAGGAGCGGGGAGGAGAAAATTCAGAACTCCTTTGTGCATCTGAGAGAGAGGGTGTCTGGGTGTGAGATGGCACCTCCAGGAGAGACAACGGATGTCTAAAGAAGGAGCAGGTACGAGGAGGATAAAAATTAAGTGTGGGCATGTGAAGTTGGACTTGGGGTAGCCCAGTCATGTGGAGATGTGACACTGGAAATGCCCAACTAGCTGGGTGAGATCCTGGGGTGAGGGCGGGAGTGGGCCAGCACGGAAGCCAGGCAGAGACATAAGTATGGAGGATACACCCAGGTGGCACTCACATCGGGGGCTGGGTGCAAACACAGCAGCAGCCAGTGAGTGGGGGAGAAGCAGAAAAGCGTGGTGTGTGAAATCTTGGTAGCTGGGTTCCTGGTGGGAGGTGACGGAGAGGGAGGTCAGATGCTGCAGAGCCAGGAAAGGAGGGGTCAGGACTGGCCCCGGGGGTAGAGAGCTGACCATGCTGAGAGCAATTTCAGCAGCTGGAAAACTAGTAGTGGCTTCTAGGGGTTCATGAAAGGAAGGAGGAAGGGAGGAAGTGTAGCCAGGAGGAAGTGGATCTGTATACTTCCAGGAGCATGTCACAGGAAAAATGTGAAGCGGGGCATGGGAGAGCTGGCTCAGGTGCAACTTGTTTTTCATCTTAGACATTTGCATGGTGTGGTGTGCAAGCCGAAATGCTAGAGGAGCAGGGAGCTGGGCTGGAGGAGGCGGGCGGTGGGAGGGGCAGCCTGGGCACTGAGGTGGGAAGAAGAGAGAGGCAGTGGGGTGTTGAAATGCTATGGGAAAAACACGAAGCAAACAGCTTTGAATGGTTGGTAAGGGGAGAGGTGAAGGCGTGGTGCTGGGAACAAGTAGGCAAAGGGGCACGGGGAGAAGGACGATAGGGAGCAGGTGTTTGGGGAAATGAAGGGAATTCACGAGAGATGGAGGAGGGTTCACGGAAGCCAGGGAGCATCTAAAGGCAACTGAGTAGTCAGCTGGTACATGTCTAATCTGTGATTTTCTGCAGCAATTACATGCTGGGGAGCAAGAATAAAAATGTCCACTAGTGGGGCGTGATTAGGAGAGGCAAGGGAACTTCGAGTGCAATGATAGAGTCACAATGATTAGCCATGGAGTTCAGACTGGATTTTGGAGTCCTGGTTCGCTGTTTGCAGGCTGTGGAATAAAGACAGTGATTTTTCAGCAATAAGTAAGATTTGAGACCAATGACTATACATCTCCATTTGGCTTTAGGGTGAGTTGTGTGTTTTCCTGTAGCAGCAAATCTGTACGAAACATGAAATCACTGATCCTAGGGGCAAATGCCCCCTAATGATTACATGGCAGCTGGGGCTGGGTTATTTTCTGGGAGAAACCACTTAGGACGCCTCAAACGTATCTGGTCCTATCTTATGTCACTGAATTATTTCAAATGAGCTGTGTCTGTCACTCACCTCCACTGGGGTGGAAGAATCTGTTTGGGAAGGGACTCTGTACTTTCTGATCTTATTTTGTGCATAGAGATGGCCGAATTCAGAACAGGACTTCCAAAGATACCCCCTGACTTGACTGAAACCTGGTCATGCACAGTTTGGGGCCTGGCCCTGGGAGTTGACTGGATTCTTATTGTCCTGTGGTGTTTTGGTGTCTCACTCATCGACGCTAGGGCATACTTATGTGGGCATTGGAAAATTCATGAAAAGAACAGGAGAGAAGCTCTGTATCTTAGTAACAAAGAGCACTGAAGGTATGCGAGTCAGAAAGCCATTTAATCTGGATGGGTGAATTTTATGAATGAAAGCAATTGGGCAGGTCCTCTGATTAGGGTGGTTGCTGGTGGGTGCAGTCTCACAGGCAATGACAGACCTGGTCATGGGTCTGGACAACGTGCAATTCCGATGCGAGAGAGTGGGGCATTATGAAAATTAGCCAAGAGAACCAAAGACGCAGGAAGTTTAGGCTCAGGCATGTTAACCCCCTGTGAATGTCCTATATTAATGAGAGACTCAGAGCACAGTGGAGATGAGGGCTCCATGGCCTTGGTAACCTAGCTTACTTAGCACATGCTCACTGGTCACCATGTTATTCTCCGTTATTGTTTTTTTTTTCCTATTCAATCCATTTAATTCTTTTTTTAATTAAAAAATTTTTTAAATATTTTATTGTCAAGTTGGCTTCCATATAACACCCAGTGCTCTTCCCCACAAGTGCCTCCGCTCCAAGACCACCACCCCCTTCCCCCGCCCCCTCCCCTCTCAGCCCTCAGTTTGTTCTCAGCATTCAGGAGTCTCTCATGATTTGCCTTCCTCCCTCTCCCTAACTCTTTTTCCCCCTTCCCCTCCCTATGGTCCTCTGTTAAGTTTCTCCTGTTAGACCTATGAGTGAAAACATATGGTAGCTGTCCTTCTCCGCCTGACTTATTTTGCTTAGCATGACTCCCACTAGGTCCATCCACGTTGACACGAATGGCCAAATTTCATTCTTTCTCATTGCCATGTAGTACTCCATTGTATATATAAACTACCTCTTCTTGATCCATTCATCAGTTGATTACCCATTGTTTTTCATTTTTGTTTATTTTTTTGAGAGAGAGCGTGAGTAAGCACGAGTGGGGTAGGGGTAGAGAGAGAGATAATCTCAAACAGGCTCTGTGCTGTCAGTGTGGAGTCTGATGGTGGGGCTCAAACTCACCATTGTGAGATCATGACCTGAGCTGAAATCAAGAGTCAGATGCTTAACTGACTGAGCCACCCAGGTGTCCCTTACTGTCCATTATGTTAAGCCAAATGCCTCCCCAGTTCTGTGAGAGTTGATATTCTCCAGTATCATGACAAAGGAGGAAAGATGAGGTAACCTCTGAAGCCTGAGTGGAAAAAGGCTTCCAGGAGCTGCTTTGTAGAAACACTGGAAAGTGTTTGCCAAAGGGCAGGCATGGCATTTCTGTGGGCAGGCAGTGAGGCCATCGTCAGGGTTTCCAGGAAGACATGTAAGGACCTGAGAGTCACACAGCCCCAACCCTGTCTCCCATACCAAGCAAATGTGTAACAGATTAAATATTTATCTATTGTCCTGTCCACCTCAATAAAACATGGCACTCTTTAAAAAGGTTGCCTTAATGACGTTTGTGTGTCTTGGAATGTGGCCCTGGGCTAACAAATTGCATCTGAAGATGTGAAAACATGAAAATCGATAACAAGAAATGAAAAGGCTGTTTTGACGACACAGCATCATTTATCTTAATCTGCGGGGCTTCTCAGAATTTCCTAAGTGCCCTCTGAAATGCCAGCATCAGAGCTGGGGACCGTGTGCATGCCGAAGGCCCAGGGGAGTCACTGAGGCAGAGGGGCCCATTGCTTGGGGCCCAGGAACCTGCTGGGGAGAGGCGTCATCCTGGGCAGGCACCCACCGGACTGGTTTCCAACCAAATTGCTCCCCACCGGGGGTTTCCAGGGATATTTCTGGGATTTCAAAACTCTCAGTGAAAATAATATACTGTAGGAATGAAAGCTAATTCACAAGCCTCTGCCCATGGAGTGGAAGTGACCCACTTTCAGAAGGCTTTACATAATGTGGTAGGCATTATAAAAGTTGTTCATGCCGACTTAGAGGAACTGGGAGGATAAAATTATTCCAGCTCCACAAAGCCTATTCCTTACCTGACCCTAGGCTGGAGGACCGCATGCCTGTCTATCATCCCCCACCCACCCTGCTGAATCCACACAGGGATCCAACAGCAGAAGTGAGGAGGTTGGAAACCCGGGGCCTCAGGGATCAGCTTCTGGCTGTAGTCCTTTCCTTTGTTTCATGCACTTATCCGGTCTTCCGGTTCCCTTACCTCTTCTCAGAGGACCAAAATACAGAATGGTTGGAGATGGCTTAGGACCTTCTGTGCTCCCAGCAGCCCCTGGCAGGTGGAAGATGAGGCTTTCCTAAGCACACCTCGGCTTTCAGCTCATGTGGGAGACCAGACTGGGGCTGGGCAGAGGCTCTGTCTCCTCCCGATCTCCTTTGCTCTCTGGCTGTCTCCATGGTTTGCAGGTGGAAGGCCAGTCTCAGACGCCATTATTGCTGGCTGCTGTCTCAGAGCTTTCTCACACGGTGGTCAGAAGGCTTCAGAATATACGCAGCTTCCCATGTTTCTTATAAAATCCAAGGCCTCTGATCCCAGTGGTCAGATACTGCCTGCCCCTACCTCACGCCTTGCACCCCAGCCAGCCTGGCTTTCTGCAGTTTCCTCCAGGGATCCAAATTTCTCCTGGCTTGGGATCCTCACCTGCGCTGTTCCCTTGAACGGCAAAAGCTCCTCTCTTGAGGAGGCGTCACTTGAAAACAGCACTTTGTTGGCAGCCTCTCTCGTCCTCAAAACCCAAGCGAGACCTCTTTCACAGGTTTTTGTATTTGTCCTCAGCAGTCACCACCATGCGTAGGCACCACTGATGTGTGATGATTTTTTGTGCATGTTCCCCAGTGAGCACCATGTGTGAGCCTCCTTTGTCACTGGACACAGCATGCCTAGGACCTTGTAGACAGTCTGCGCATAAATGTTGACTGTCTGGCCAGCTGGTTAAATGAATGGGTGGGTGAGTCACACAGAGCATGCGTCCTACAGATTTCTCAGGGGGTTAAGCAGGTCCCCTGGTCAGGCAATCTGGCTGTGCTTTCGTCTATCTCCCTGTAGAGGGTCATAATATGCCTCCGTGTAGACGAAGAGCTCCAATTGGGAAAGAAAAGGGAGGGGTGCCTGGGTGGCTTAGGCGGTAAGCATCCGACTCTTGGTTTCGGCTCAGGTCACGATCTCGATATTTGCGGGTTTGAGCCCCACTTCGGGCTTCGTACTGACAGCATGGAGCCTACTTGGGACTCTTTCTCTCTCGGTCTCCCTTTGCCCCTCTCCTGCTCACTGTCTCTGTCTCTCTCTCAAAAATAAATAAAACTTAAAAAAATTAAAAAAGAAAAGGCAAACAAAAAATAAAGCCAAACCTGTAGGAAGTGAGTTTAATTTTCTCTAACTTCACGTTTCCCAAACTTATTTGAAGGTGACATTTTTTCCCACCTACCATCTATTAACATCCTGCAAATGCACTTTAAGACCTGCTTCACTGGTGGCTTCCTACTTGGGAAGCCTGAAACTCAAGATCGTCAGGCTTGGTGGGGGCTGTGCACCCTCCTGGATGCCTACGCATATATTCATTTGGCAGTCATCACCCTAAAAAAGCAGGGAGCCTGAGCAAATTCTGGAGCTAGGCTGGGTTTACATTTTTCAGGGAAAAGAGAAGAAAAAGTCGCCATTTGGTGTTTCAGATAGAATCTCCGTAGTTATGACAGTACACGCAACTTGTATACACTAAGTTGTCTTTCGCTGAGACCTGCATCTGTTGGGAAGCTGGTGTGCGGACACGGGTCCCTTAGTGGTTGGATGAGTCTACCTCCTACGTGGCATTTGTCTCTCAATGCTGTTCCCGTTCTTAGTATTTTCTTGAATTTTTCAATAGACCCAAGTGAATTTTATGGGCGGAGACTGCATGCAATATTAGCATGAGTGAAGGTTTCAGGACATAGCCCTCTTGCATGGCTGGGATGTTTAATGTAGGCAGGCTTCCCGAGGTAGAGCTGCATTAGATGCAGTGGGATTCAAATTATTTTTGCTCAGCCCCTGCTTGGGGCAAAACTGCTTGACCTACCAACTCCATCTAGTCTCATTTTCCAGTGGAAAAATAAATTGGTGATAATTGGGGGGGGGGGGACTGGATTCTGTATACATTTGCTTTAGCACTGGAGTATGGGCAATTCATATTTGAACCACAATGTATACATGTCTTAGAGTCTGGTCATTGGAAAATTACAGTTCCAGAATCCTGTTGATGCAAATAAGCTTCAGTGTACTATGGAGGGTTAACCAAGCAACCCACAACAAAATAAACTGATAATGATGAAACTAAGCTGATAGTAATTCATGATTAGGAAGTACTGAACGTAGCCTTTGTCAATTGCAACCAACTCAAGGCAACACTGACGATGTGTGGATAGAGTCTTCTCCCAGATTTTGGGAATGTCAGCTCTGTGCCTGCACATGAGAAATGGGAATTTGCTGATGGAGCCTATGAGCAGTGCATAGGCTTGTAGCAGAATCTATTCATACTTTCTTAGTCATTTACAAATTAGCAGCAGTAGGAACAGGAGCCAATAAAAGCTTAATCGAACTCTATACATTCACTCACCGTAACAATCTAAAGGAGGCCTTTAAAAAAATTCAGTTCAGTTTACAATCTCACTTAAAGACGTTTTAACATCCATTGTAAATCTCCAAGATAACAATGTTAAGGGAAAAAATCAGTGTGCGTGACTGTATGCACACTATGCTATTTATGTAAAAACATGATTTATATGTGTGCTGATGTGGTCTATGGCCGGAATATCTCTGGAAATGAATATGCAAAAGATCAAAACAGTTGCCGATAGTGTCAGCTGCTGGGGAAGGGGAGGGAGGCAAGCTGAGGTTTTTTTTACTAGATTCTCATTCATGCTTTTTGAGTTTTGTACCATTTATAAGTGAAGTATTAAAATGATCACTGAGTTTAAATTTGGAAGAGAAAAGGCAAAAAAAAAAAAAAAAGCAGGAAGCCTACAGAGACTTGATTCTTGGTTTCTTCTTTTGAAAGAGGTGAGGGTTAAGTGTGGTTTATTTATTGTTCTGATGCCTTTCTCTGCCTTCAAAAACATGGTCGTGTATTCAGCAGGAGATTCTAGAATCTAAAGGAAAACCTCCAGATGAGCTGAGATGATGGACCCGGGCCCTAGGTCCGGGCAAAGAAGAGGCAAAGGCCTCCATCTTGAGACACAATATTCTGAGAAGTCAGCCCTGTTATTGAAAACCGCCCCAGTGTTCTGATGGTTCTCATACCATGTGTGTACAAAATACAAAAGGAGGGGGCTTCATGAGGCCACTTGTACCTTGTACATTTGCAGCGTGAATATAAAGAAAAAAGGACGACAAAGACAAAATTCATATAGCAAAGCATGTTTAAATGAATGCATTCCTCTCAACCGCATCCTGCTCTTGTACTGCTCCAGGAGACAGAGCAAGGGTTTATCTTGATTGGCTATCAGGAATTTAAATGAGCACAAACAGAAATATTATACTATTTAGTGTTTCCTAATGAAAAATGTAGTATTTCATTAATTACGTAAAAAGAGTTGTATTCTTGTACATCATTGGCACAAGAGAGTAGTACATTGTCTTTCTATCTTCAAAGCTTATTATGTGAAGTAACAATGATTTCTTAGAACAAAATATCCATGGAAATATGTGGTGTATCTAAATTTTATGGGTTCTGAGTTACCGCAGATAGGCAGAGAGCGGGGAAATGTGTCGAAGCTGGAAGGAAATGTTTTGGACAATATGGGAGGCCCGACTCATGTTGGTGGGGGGGGTGGTGGTGGCTGTAGATAGAAATCAAAATTAATTCCTCAAACTAGAGGTGGGCTTTGGGCAATGAGCCGAAAGTAGTGACAAAACAGGCACAGACTTCGGGCTGGTGTCCATCCGGCATGTTTAGGAAAATTCTATAATGAAGATGTAATATCAGAATGAGTTATTATTTACCCCGAGGCCTTGGTCAATGGAAGGGTACAAGCATGAAGTTCTGAAAGCCCCATCCTTCTTCTGGGGGTGTCCCCCTCCATGTCAAGTATATAAATGCTTCCCCATGCTTCTTGTCCTTCTGGTCACCCCCACTTTGGCCCCTTTCCTATTCCCACAGAACCCTGGGACTACCAGAGACCTATATTTCAGAGTTGGGTTCACGGAGAGGGGATACGAGTAACCACAAGCCCGAGAGTAAACCCACCCAAGGAAACTGCTCGGCTTGGGTCTAAATGACTTACATTTTTCCTCGCCTGAATTAGCTGGTAATTGCATGTGGGCAGACTTAGCCAGAAATGGTCTAAATGATCAATTAGAAGGCAAAAAGGAGTTCCTTTCTTTAAAGTTCAAGGGTCCCTGTTGAAGGGCCCTGCTTCCCAAGCCACGCTCTCGTGGGCCTGAGCCCAGCTTTCGTGGTGCCTGAGGATACCATGCGTTTGCCTAACGATAATGAATTGAGTACTTATTTTGCAGGAAAATATAGGGCACTTCCATTACATGCAATCAAGCAAAAAGGCTGCAGAATGTGCCACTCCATTAATTTTAAACAGAATTCTTCCCAAATGTCACCCTGAAACCAGAGAATGGGGTTATTACAAATCTGAAGGAATTAAGAGTAATTTTCATTTGTACAAAGTAGTGGAGGGGCATGTCTGCTGCCATACACACACACACACACACACACACACACACACACACACACTATTAATTGACTTCAATTGGATATGCCAATTTCAGTGTGAATCCCTCAGCCCCGACCGGGTCGCCTAGTGGGGGGAAGGGTGGGCTCCTGCCATCTTTGAGGGTGCAGGTGCGCATCCTGTCCCCCGCAACTATAGAGTAATGTGATGGGCTAGTTATTAACAAATACGTTCAAGGAAGAAAAACGCATGCTAGCCTCTGGCAAGTCACGTAACCTCTCTGAGCCTCACTTTCCTCATCTGAGGATTATAATCCTGCAAGGGGATTATAATACCTGCTTCAATGGGGGTCCTGAGTGTTCAGGAGTTTGAGGATGTCAGAGCGCTTAGCGTGGCGCCCGGCACCTAGTTTACAATCATTAGATGGTAACTATCATCTTCGTTTTCATCTTCCAGGGGAGTCTCTTGTGCCTTAACTGGTTCCCATATCTCACTGGGGAAATCTGGGGCTGGCACCAGATGGGAAGAGTGGCTGGGACAGTCCCGAGGGCCTGGGAGGTGTGAGTCAGCCCACCGGGTTACTGGTCATTTCCTTCCTAACTTCAGCCCCGCTCTCCCTGGGCGGTGACAGGACTGGCGGGAGGGCACAGAGCTGGACACGGGAACAAGCAGGTTAAGGTGGCCGGGCGACGGGCCAGGGTGCCCCTCACTCCATGTTCCGGTACTTGGTGAAGAGGTTGTATAACACTCTCAGTGTGGACTTCAGGTCACAGTTGACAATGTCTGCGGAGAAAACAAAGCACACGTTGCTTCAGTGGGGACACCTCGCCCAAAGTAGACGTCCTCCCGATCTCTTTCCTTCCATCACCCGCCTTGTATGCCCAGCGTGGTCCTGGGGCAGGTGGTGTCCCCCCTTGCCCACAGGACATAATTCTGTGCGCCCCAAGAGTGTTTGGTCCTGCTGGGAGAGCAAAGGCATCCCCCACGAGGCCACCAGAGGCGGGTGGGCGGGTGGTGAAGGACAAGCAGTGTGTGCAGGAAGGATCTGGAGTGAGGGGGCAGAGGTGCTGAGCGTGGGGGTGTCCCCTGACCCCAGGGCACGCAGGCCTCACTCCGGAAGCAGCATCTCTGGGTGAGGGGGCCCTGCCCTGTCCTCGGAGTCTCCCTGGTGTCTGGAACTCCTCTGTCTTCAGCCTCGGCCACAGAGCCAGCCAGGAGTGGTGGGAGGCATGGGGGCCGGGGCCGCAGCTGGGGACCAGGACTGAGCTGTCCCTCCTTAGGCAGGGAGGGTCCTCAAGGGCACAGAGACCCACCTGGCAGAGTACTGAGTAGACAAGTTCATCAGGGGACAGGGCAAGGTGCTGGCTTGGAGGCTGGGGGTTTGACTGTATTTTCAGGAGAGTTCTGCCCCAGGTTCCTGAGCTTCTATACAACCATTTCCTCCCTCCCTCCCTTTCTTCTCTGGCTGCACCTTGAACCCTCTGCCGCCGCCTCTGCCCTACAAGGCCCCCTGTCTACTCCCCCTGCACTCGTTCCCTCAGAG